>NC_090373.1:64310575-64623368 GCF_036365525.1 Heterodontus francisci | reverse complement strand
ATTTCTCTGTTCCATGGAGAATAGTCTTTACTTTTTCAACCTCTCCACATAACTGAAATCTTCACATCAGCTTTAATTGGTGCTAGCCACACACAAACGTGGACCACCTGCTGGGGCATGCAGCCACTGGGATGTTCACTATAGTTGGTGGCAAGGCCCATCCTTTCATGATGGCAAGGTTGTGCAGCATGTAGCAGATCACCACAAATCTTGAGACCTGCTCTGCTCAGTACTTCAGGCCTCCTCCACAGTGATCTAGGCAGTGGAAGCTTTGTTTCAGCATGGCAAAGGTCTGCTGTATCACATTTTGTGTGGAAGCATGGCTTTCATTGCATGCATGCTGCATTCTTGTGCATGGGTTGCGCACTGGAGTCATTAGCAATGTCGTCAGCAGATAACCGTCATCATCCATTGGTTTGCCGTGGTGCCTCAAGTGCAGCTGGCACAGCAGACCGCCGCAGAATGACAGCAGCATGACTGCTGCCAAGCAAGCGGGCATTGACCTGCATGATTCTCTACCAATGGTCACACATCAGCTGGTGGTTGAGAGATTGGAATTTTTTCGGTTCGGATATAGGGCACAGCTGACATGTGATGTCAATGGCATCCTGCACCATGGGGAAGCCTGCAATCCTAATAAAGCTGTGTGCTCACTCTGTCAAGACAGAATGAAATGTAATTAGTTCTCATTGAGTGGAGAGACTCAGTGACCTCCCTTACGCAACAGTGGCTGACAAACTGCAAATATCTCCAGCTCCAGCTTGGAAGGAACTAAATATGTAAAAGTTAATCTTCACAGCCACTGGCAAAGACATCCTCACACTGCTCTGAGGTTGCAGCTGCGGCTGCAGCAGGTGGCAGATTTCACTGAGGACTCTGAAGTGACAACGTCTTACATTATTCCTCACTAAGATTCAGGTACGAGAACTGCTCCCTGAACATTCTGTGTGAATATGGTCTTCTGCTGAGTGCCCTTCTCCCCTTTTTTCCTCCCTGTTCCAGCAGCTTGTCCTGCTCTGTGTGACTCTTCATTCTTCCAGTCATGCTGTATTCCAAGGGGAATGCCTTCAAGTGCACCCATGTCTGGGAACAACTGGTTTGTACAGAAGCCTTGAAGTCAGCAAAAGGTCTTTCAGGTAATTTCACACCATTCCCTGTAGACTTCAGCAACTTTAAACCACTATGGAAAACACTTGGAGAATTGAAGCACCAGCCAGAAGAAACCAAACAGTAATTTACCTGTAAGTGGTTGATAATCCCTTTAAATAGCGCTGATGGGGTTGAGGTGGCGGGGTCAAGTGGGGGCTGTGGTCCTTTCTGCTGTTGAACACGTGTTCAGCTGTGCCAACGGAGATGTGGCGTAGTGGTAATGTCACTGGACTAGTAATACCAGACTAATGCTCTGGGCAGACAAGTTCAAATCCCACCATGGTAGCTGATTGAATTTTTTTTTTTAGAGATACAGCACTGAAACAGGCCCTTCGGCCCACCGAATCTGTGCCGACCATCAACCACCCATTTATACTAATCCTACACTAATTCCATATTCCTACCACATCCCCACCTGTCCCTATATTTTCCCTACCACCTACCTATACTAGGGGCAATTGCTAATGGCCAATTTACCTATCAATCTGCAAGTCTTTGGCATGTGGGAGGAAACCAGAGCACCCGGAGGAAACCCACGCAGACACAGGGAGAACTTGCAAACTCCACACAGGCAGTACCCGGAATTGAACCCGGGTCCCTGGAGCTGTGAGGCTGCAGTGCTAACCACTGCGCCACTGTGCTTAAATTTATATTCAATTAATTAATAAAAACTCTGAAATTGAAAGTTAGTCCAGTACTGGTGCCATGAAGCTCTTATCAATTGTTGTAAAAACCTAATATGGCTCACTAATGTCCTTTACGGAAGGAAATCTGCCATCCTTACCTGTTTGGCCGACATGTGACTCTAGACCCACATCAATGTGGTTGACTCTTGACTGACCTCTGAAATGGTCCAGCAAGCCATTCAGTTGTCAAGGGCAATTAGGGATGGGAAACAAATGCTGGACTTGCCAGCAATGCCCACATCCCATGAAAGAATTTAAAAAAGGTTATGAGTGGGTCTTAGCTGGAGCATTGAGCTCTGAATTCGCAATGCCAGCATCAAATGAGCATTGCATGCTGATTGATGCTGTGTGGTGTAGTAGTAGCATAGTTAGGGCATTATTGACAAAGTGTGGGAGTCTAGATTAGGTTAACTAATAACTTATTATTTACATATCTCTATTTACACTCTCCTCAAGCCTTATTAGCGAACATCCTTTGTGCTGCTACTCTCTTTTTCCAAAGCCCATTACCATGTAACTATTACATGATCATCACTACAGTGGGAGGGGTTGCTCTCACATTATTGTCTCCAACATTAACCCTTTCATGTCCTTATACTACATTTCCCCCAAAGTCTTGTTCCACACATTTTCTTTAGACATATATACATTCCTGAATTCACTTACTACTTTTTCTCCACCACCCCCGCCCCCCCCCCCCAAGTCTCTGACTTCACTGATTTAGCCTGTTAAGAGGCTTTCATGACTCTCCCTGATCTTGTTCCAGTCTGAGTGGGATGATCAGTCGGCTTCCTTCTAAGTCTGCATCGCTGACTTGGTTGATGTCTGCTAAGGATTGTAGTATGCTGTTTGCTTTGGGTTTCTTCATCATCATCTGGATCTTTCAAATAAATGATTGACTGTTGCTTCTGGGGAATAGGGATAATGTTTCTCTTATTTCTATGTATGTTCCTTTCTGTTGTGTGTACCACACATGATCTCTGGCTGTTTTCATCTCTGTAGATTACAGTGCCTTCCCTTTCCAGGTCATGTATCCATACTCTTTGGCCTTCATTCAGTTTCGGTAAGTCTCTGGCACAAAATCGTTCGTTGTAATTTTGAGTTTGTTGCCTTCTATAAGAGTTTTCCTGGTCGCTTACTCTCTCATAGTCCTGGACATTCAATCCTGTAAGCAATTTTTTAGGCAACACAGGAAGTTGCATTCTTATCTTCCTGCCCATCAGTAACTCTGAAGGTGATAGTCCACACATCAATGGTGTAGATCAACAAATTAGTAGTGAGGTTGGAAGGTCTTCATTCTTCTTCAATAAGGTTCTCACACTTCTTTCCGCTTCACCATTCACTGTGGATAATGTCGTGAACTTGTGAGATGCTGAAATCCCATTCTTTTCACAAACAGTGTGAAAGATTCATTTGCAAACTGTGGTCCATTGTCTGACAGTACTTCATCAGGGATACCATGTGTCACAATGTTGTCTTGTAGAACTCTTATAACTGCTTCGGTTGTTGTTGAATATAACTTTTTCACTTCTAGCCCCCTTGAGAAGCAATCAATGATGATTATGTAGGACTTTCCGTTGGACATGAATAAATCCATACCCAGCCGTTGCCAATGTTTGATTGGAAATTGAGTAGTGAACAGAGGTTCACGCTGTTCTGGTCTTTGTATTGCACAGATCTGGCAGTTCTGGATCACATTATGATGTCTTTGGACATTCCTGGCCACCACACTGATGATTGTACCCTTGCTCTGCACATCGTTATTCCCATATGGTCTTGATGTAGATGTGCTAATATATCAGATCTCAGTGAATGAGGAATGACTAGTCTGTCACTATAAACTAGCAAATCATCGATGATTGTGAAGTATTTTCTATAGTCATAGAACGTTTTCATCGTTTTCTTGTGGTCACCCTTGTGTGCAATACTGCCTTATGTGAATGTATTCTTCATCGCTTTTTTGAGCATGACAAATTTCTTGCAGTTTCTGTGTACTTGCTGGCCAATTTTGTGCAGTATATTGAGTCTATCTCGTCAACAAAATTCACATCTTGTTGTGTCGGATGGTTTACCATTGCTCTTGATAGTGCATCAGTGGATGTTTGCATCTTTCCCTGGACATATATGGTCTTGTACATATATCTCATCAATCTTAAACAAGATCTTTGGATTCTTGGAGGCATTTTTGCAATCTCCTTTTCATCCAATAAAGATACCAAGGGTTTATCATCGTCTCCATGAAGGCTCTCAATCCAACAATATAAGCAGAAAATTTCTCACTTGCCCATGTGACGGCAAATGCTTCTTTTTCAATTACTGCATACCTTGTCTCTGTCTCAGACAAAGCTCTAGAGGCCTATTATATTGGCCTATGAGAACCAACATGTTGTTCCTGGAAAAGTACTACCACTAACCCAGTTGGGCAGGCGTCTGCCACTGTTGTCATTGGTAGTGAAGGGCCATAGTGTGGCACGATGTACAGTGATATCAGCATATCTTTAATCTTCCAGAATGCTTGTTCTTGGTGTGAACTCCAATACCACACTTGATCTTTTCTGAGAAGTTCTCTTAGCGGTTCTGTTACCTGTGCTAAATGAGGTAGAAATTTGACTAATTGATTATGCATTCCCAGGAATCTTTGGAGTTGCTGAACAGAAGTAGAGTCATAGAGAGATACAGCATTGAAACAGGCCCTTCGGCTCACCACGTCTGTGCCAACCAACAACCACCCATTTATGCTAATCCTACATTAATCCCATATTCCCTACCACATCCCCACCATTCTCCTACCACCTACCTACAACTAGGGGCAATTTACAATGGCCAATTTACCTATCAACCTGCAAGTCTTTGGCTGTGGGGGGAAACTGGAGTACCTGGTGGAAACCCACATGGTCACAGGGAGAACTTGCAAACTCTGTACAGGCAGTACCCAGAACTGGAACTGAACTTGGGTCGCTGGAGCTGTGGTGCTAACCACTGCGCCACTGTGCTGCCCTCTAGTAGGAGTAGGGAATTCTGTAATGGCCCATGTTTTCTGTGGATCTGCCATTCTTCCTTTACTGTTTGTGTTCTGATCCTGTAGTTTTTTTTTTCTGGGAAGAATGCGGTGTGCCTTTAAGGCTGGATAAAGAGCCGTACTGTTTTAAGGCAGAAAGCTCTAAAGACTGAGTCAAAGGGTGCATTCTCATTGCCTTGGATACAGCCACTCGGACTGAACATCGAGAGATGCATTTATTACAATTTAATTTTGAACTGGCTTATAGTGTAAACAGACTGTTCTAACAGGAGACATAGACAGACAGCTGTGTGTTAGCACCCGAAAGAAGAGCTCTCAGTCCATTTCAACTGAAGGAAGAGAATTTAGTCTGTTTATTTATTATTATCTCTCAAAACTCTTAAAAAAAACTCAAGCCAAAACAGAGATCTCTGATGATTTAAACTGAAGGAAGGGAAGTTAGACTGTGACAATCTTTTATCCCTCAAAAATTCTAAAGCCAGATTGATTCTGTTGAAAGTGGTTGTGAATTGCTGTGGTCATTTCTGGAAGAAAGAGGAGTTTGAAACTTCGGGTGTTGGACTGTTTTCCTTTCCTCATCGGACCATGGAAGATGCGTGTGGACTTTAATCAGAGGATTGTTCATCAGGAAGTGTAAATTTGCAAGGACTCTAATTTTTCTATTTTAAATGTTGTTTATATCTTAAACGTGTTTAAGAATTTAGTTTTTCTAATTAGACAGTTAATTTGTTGATTTAAAGATACCTGGTTTGCTTAGCCTCATTTGGGGGTTAATAGGTGGTACAATTTGGCTGCGTCTTTCTTTAAATTGGAAACTTTAAGATGATATGTTAGGCGATCTGTGAAGGGACAGGATTGAATTAATAGTGCATTTCTCCCACCACAATCAGAATCATATATTTTGATTGGGGGCTTTGACTGGAGCGGTTAGTTATAGCACTCGCTATGTGTCCCAAGAAAGAATTGAGGTCTTGGAAAATTTGCACTTCACGTTTAGAGTTAGCCCTGCCTTTGAAGTCATTGTAGGACTGCTCAAAATCTTTGGTCATGTTCCTCTACTGACTGCTCATGCATTAGGATGTAATTTATGTGACAAATAACTCCTTTTAGCCCTAAGAAGTTAGAAATAGACCTTTGGAAGATCTTTGTTGTGGAAGTTATCCCTAAAGATAACCGATTGAAACAAAACCTCCTGAAAAGTGTTATAATGTGGTTAGTAATCTTGAGGTCTCATCTAAGGGCACCTGCCAAAACCCACTATTGACGTCGAGTTTGGGAAAGATGGTGCTCTGAAACAGTTTCGCTAATCTGTCATCAACTGTGGACATTGGGTGAATCTTGCACACCACTGCTTTGTTAAGCTGCATTAAATCCACACAAATACATAGAGTTCCATTGTGTTTTGGGACAGAAACCATGACCGAACACCAATCCATTGGTTGTGTAATGACCCCCTGTCCAGTCATCTATTCCAACTGGAAGAGGTGTATCAACAGGTGTGGTATCTTTCTGGGTGTAAGGATAGACACTGGCCTGGCATTTTCTTTAAGTGTGATTCTACACACTGTCTTGAGTCTTACGATACCTGTGAAAAGTTTTAGGTAGTCTGCTTGAAAGTGACTGTTTACCTGTGACTGTTTGACTTTATCAATCTTCATGATCAGATGCAGGTCTAAGCATGATTTTCTGCTTAGGAGGAAAAATTCTTGGTTTTGCAAGACATTTAGGGTTTCCATAATTTGCCTCCCTCTATATTGGAGGGTTGCTTGAAGCTTACCCTTCACTTTCAGTTGGGTCCCGCCTGGACCATGCAACTATGTGTCCACCAGTTGTAGGCAATGTCTCATCAACCATGGCTCTTGGTCTGAAAGAACTGTGACACAAGCACCTGTGTCCAAATTAAAATTTGTTAGGTGTCCATTTACATAAATGTCTGCCATCCAGAATCCTTGATTTGGTTCATGAACTTTCCTTTGGAAATCTCCTGGTTTCTTTTCTTCTGGAAGTTGATGCATTTCATTCACGGTTCTCTGTGTAAAGGTCTTTTGCTTTACAGCTTTGAGCAAAGAGGTCTTGCTCTGGCTCATTTTTCCATAACGCCCCGTCTTTTTACAGTTGAAACATTCCGCTTTACAAGCAGGACACTGCTCCCGTTCACAGCACTGGCATGGTTTCCCGGTGTAATGCACCTTCTCACCTGTGTGCATCTTCTTCTCTACAGATTGCCTCCATCTTTGGCTTCGAGAACTTTACAGTCTTTTGGATTTCTTCTAATCCAAGGCTTCTCTTCAGTCCGCAGAATAGCTCTATTTTGTCTTCGGACTTCTGCCTGTTGTATGATCTGAATTGCCTTCTTGAGTGTAAGGTCACCTTTCGACTGTAAGAGAGCTGATAAAGACTCATCAACTATTCCCACAACTATTTGGTCCCTTATCAGTTCTGCCTTCAATTCTCCATATTCACATCCCTCTACCAATCTGTACAGATCATTTAAAAAATAATCTGTGGATTCATCTATCTTCTGAACTCGCTTGTTAAATTTTGCTCTCTCCAGAATTTTGTTACTGCGCAAATTGAAATATTTGTCGAAGGCTTGTAGCACATCCTTAAATTTATCAGAAGCCTTGTTTATCCCTTGCCTCACAATCACATCATCCACAACTGAACCCACGGAATATAAAAGGATATTTACTTGTTCTGTTTCTGAATTAGTATGGAGTTGGAAAGCAATCCTAAATCGTAGGAATTTTTTTCTCCATAAGGACTGGTTTTGTACCTATTTGGGTCCTTCTTGATCGTGGAATCTTTCAGGCATTCTGAATTTTGAATCCACTCTGTTAATCTGGCTTTGTTAGGCTTTTTAGGGTGTTCCCCCTTCTTTTGTCATGCAGACCCCCACCTGCCAAGAATGAGGCACATTCATTTCATCATTTGAATATTGATTTTAAACTGTTGCTGGAGTGAAGAAATGACTTGTTTGAAGATCACCAGACACTTAACTGGAAGAACATTTGCATACTAAAAGACAGTGCTTGGAGAGACAAAAGAATTGCTCACTGATTCAATTAACAGAGATTTGTCTGGGCAATGGCTCCACATCTTGTCAGTCAGAGACAGCACTACCCTCCTAACCCCGCAACCCAACCGAGAGCTTTGAAATCCACAAACGCAGGAGTGGTTAAACCAGTAAGTCACATGACTAACCTGCTGGTCAACTTGGAGTTTTGAATTGTGCCACACAGAAAGGAACAGAAGGCAGTTTGCAACTGAAGCTGGAACACGCAAGCCTCTCTCCTGGCTGTCTCTTCCTCACTTTCTTCCAAGCCACCGGACCCACAGGAAGACACGTAAACTTCAAGAGAGAAAAGACTCTACATCAAAACATGTTGAAGCGTGAACTGGGCCCCAGTGAACTGCAGGACTTACCGGCAACCAAAGACTCCACATTGAACTCAAAGGACAGTAAATAACTAACAGATAATTCCTCAAACTTTTCCCCTTTATTCTTTCTATTTTTACTGTCTCTATCTGTGTGTATGTTTATCGCATATGCAAGCTAGCGTAGTCATGTCGCATATTCGAAGTCATTAACCAGATTAGAGTTTAAGATTAATAAACTTCCGCCTTTCTTGTTTAAATCTTAGGAAATCTGCCTAATTTCTTTGCCTTACAATTGGAGCAGGGAACAAGGATTCACTGAGGGGGAGCTAAAAACACAATGTTTCTAAAATTAAACCCTGTTACAGTTAAACCAGGCAAAGGCTGAGAGGAAATCCATAGACCCCTTCTCACCTGGTCGTAACACTTTTTAAATAGTTATGGCTTTAATGGAGATGTTTGTGCTCTTTCTGGGGCTTTTTCATGCTTTCCGACAGTTCACAGTCTTTCTTGCTGCAGTCTGGTTGAGTAGTGGCTACCGACTCTGCCCGACTCCCGAGTCACCTGTTCGCCTGAGATCGACCTCTCTTCCCACTTTTTCAACCCAGTGCGCCGTTATCCAAGGTTGGCCCCTTTGAGGTTCTCTCACCCAATCCTGGATCATCGCCCAGCACTGAGACTCGGAACCTGATTGCTGGACCTAGATGTTTCATTACAGATCACCAAGCTTCTGTAGTGCAGTCTGAATGCCTGCATGGCTAACTCACCAATTCTGCATCTTCTTTGGCTGAGGAGCAGCTCTGGAGCTTGTAGCAGTCCACTGATGAGATCTGCTGTTCTCTTGGCACTACTTCATGAGGTAAGGTTATTTTTAATACTTTCTGATTGTTTTAACCGGTGCCACCATGTGTGTTGTTGTTCTTGTAGTAGTGTGGTTGCAGAGTTATTGAGAAAGTCTAGGAGTCTAGATTAGGTCAACTAATAACTTATTATTTAGACTCTCCTCAAGCCTCTCTAGCGAGCATCCTTCATGCTGCTACTCTCTTCTTCCAAAGCTCATTATCATGTGACTATTACATCATCATCACTACAATGGGATGGGTTGCTCTCACTGTCTCCAACATTAGCCCTTCAGGTCCTTATACTACAATTGATATCATGATTTGCCTGTCCTGCATACTCCCAGCAGATGTTCACTGTGTGTGTGCTAATGCCCTCACCACCATGACATCCAACATGATTTGCCCAACAAGTGTGTGCTCTTGGCACAGATGCCATCTTGGAATTCTAAGTGCACTCATTGTGCAGAAAAAAAATCGATGCATACAATCCTAATTTCTCAGCCCTGATCTGTTGCTAAAAATAAACCTACCCTGGCTAGAACAATAAACATGTTGATAAATCCACATTGACAGACATCCAAGCAAATCTACAATAAACAGATTGTTCTGTCTGGTGTTGAGTGCTAATCTTCCTCAACTGGATTTCTTTGGGTCAGGGCTGTTGAACGTGTTAAGAATGAATTTCTTACAACTGTAATTATTGCTACTATGGAAAAGAAGTATACTTATAATTACTCTGATCATGGTTCGTTATCCATGAATGTAAATCAAATCCCTCATACTGAGTAAATGGGTATGATTTATTCTCTAGTGGGATTTATATGAGCAGCTAAACATTGTTTAATTGAATTTTTTTTTAACTGAAATAATTGACTCCCAGCTAATTAGACTGCCATCTTGCCACTTCACTCTAAGTACAGGTACCAGCAATTGCTGCTCATCCTTTGCAGGTCAATTTCTTAAGGACAAAAACCAGACACAATTTAAAATTCTTTCATTATGCAAGAAAATATGAACAAACCCCTCTTAAATGTGTTCTGAATTGTGCCTTGTGGAGGAACCAAGCATGTAGCATTGTATTTTTTCATCCCAATAGAATACATTGCTTCTCCCATGTGGTAACGCATTCAATTTTATAAAAGAGAAAATTTAATGAAAGATGTTGTACAGCATGGAAGCATATTGTAATTAGGTCCCAATAATCTTAGCCAGGACACATTGCAAGAATGAAAAATAACAGCATTCTTGGTGTACAGGGAAATGTCTGCAACTACTGGAAAATACTTAGTGGTACAATTTGGACTTATTCAAAATATTGCAATCCCCTAATATTTTGGGTGTTACTATTGCACTATACCATTTTTTATCAAGTAGGATTTTAGGGCACAAAATTCTGAACTGTAGTGCCGCTGGGGATGATGCTATGGAAGGTGAGAGCCCTCTTAGTGGTGTGCGCGACACCTCCAGCCATTTCCGGTGCGTCCCACGCAAGGCCCCATACTGAGAAGGGCTATTGCATGGTCATACCCATTGTGCATTTGAAGCAGCTGAAATGGTGCTATTATGACATTGCTTAGCCCTACAGGATCACGCTGGTCCATTTAATGAATTCACTCGTCACTCACCATAGAACAAGCATTCAGCTGCAAGCAGGACCCAAGAGTATTGTTACTTAAAGGGCCAGGCACCCAACTTGCAGGTAAGATAATGTTGAATAACCTCTGCTGTTGCAAAGTCACGGGAAGTACTTCAGAATGTTTTTGGAGTTGTTGTGGTGAGTTCTTGGATTTTGCAGGGAGTCTTGTTACATCCTCACAGGGAGGGCAGAGGATTTGGTGACTTTCCCACATAAAAGCTGAAACAGGTATGGGGACTGCAGTTGCAGTGCTTCTGGGTCTGTAACATGTCAGGGAGATGGAGCAGAGACTGCAGAGAGGGCATGTTCTGTGCCATGCCCTCTGCCAACTTGGAGCTTGACAGTGACAGGAGGTTGTCTGGCAGGCCAGCCAATGCACTCAGCATCTCAGTGTGCATAGCCATCAGCGTTCTCCTGTATGCCACCCCATCAAGTTTCACATCTGAGTCTCCTGCAGAAGAACTCATCCGCGACCACATCCTCCGGTGAGCGGGCACATGAACCATCCATTCCCCCTGGCCTGGATGCAGCCAAGTCGTGCCTTGAGACATGCATATCCCTACTCTATACTAACCTCTAAGGAACGTGCAGTACCTGTATCTGAACTGGTGGCTGTGAGTGTCAGGTCTCGTCCTCAGTGCTGTGCTGCTGGACTCTCTCCTCATCCTGGGACTGTTGTGGCTGGGCAGGTGGCAGTTCTTGGGTGCCTAAAGGCAACAAAAGAGGAAGGTTGTAGGGGGGGGGGGGGTGGAAAGCAAGCAGTTCATGATGTCAGATGTGGCTTAGTTGGTAGCACTTTTGCTTCTGAATCAGAAAGTTCTGTGTTCAAGTCCCACTCTAGGACTTGAGCACAAAAATTAAGGATGACACTCCATTGCTGTTCTGTGGGTGTGCTGCATTGTCAGAGGTGCCATCTTTCAGTTGAGGCAGTAAAACAAGGTCCCATCTGCCCTCTCAGGTGGTTGCAAAATATCACATGGCGCTACCTCAAAGGAGAGCAGGGAAGTTATCCCTTGTGTCCTGGCCAATATTTATCCCTCAATCAATATCAGAATAAACAGATTATCTGGTCATTATCACATTGCTGTTTATTGGAGTTTCCTGTATACAAATTAGCTGCCACATTTCCTACATTACCACAGTAACAACACTTCAAAAGTACTTCATTGGTTGTAAAGTGTTTTGAGACGTCCGGTGGTTGTAAAAAGTGCTATATAAATGCAAGTCTTTCTTTCCTTTCTTATGGTCACACCACTTGCAGCTTGCTCATCATGCCAGATACCAGGATGATCATGTGGTGGGAGCTGAGAAGGGGCATAAAACAGGAACATACTGGCATCCTCAATGTTCTCAGTGATGCCAGATGCCATGGGATCAGGAGAAGCAGGTATCTTTGTCCCCAGCCAGCTCTACTCGGCTCCCTTTTATTGTGTGCCATCTTGTCCTGCAAGAGTGGGTCAAGAATGTCAGTGATTGTGAAGCACTGTGTTTTGGTGATGTGCCTGCCACCATTGAATAGCTGGAGGTATGTGGTATCAGTGGGAGCTAGTGTCATTGGAAAGTGTGTGAGGGTGAGATGGAGTATCTGAATGTTAGGCAAGAGTCCTGAGTGCCACAGACTAGTGTTGGGTGAGTAATGGGGGTGTGCTGCATTGAGCAGTGTAAGAGGTTGGTGGAGTGGGGGTAGGACATGTCATGTGAAGATGCATTCACTGGCCTTGACCATCTGCATGAGGTCAATTCTTGTGGCACTGATGCCAGGTCCTCATGCTTAGATGTTGGGAATTGAATTCTCTGGCCAGCTGCTCCCTATCCTTTCTGAGTGTGATCCTTGAGGTCCACCTGGTCCCTCATCCACCAATAAGGTCTCCTGCATGCATCCATAAGCCTGTTGCTCTCTCTGTCCTGTTGTTCCATTTTCCTTGTTTACAATTACAGCAACAATATTCAGCAGAAACCTCCTGTAATGCACTGCAGCTTCCCTTTAAGAGGGACAGCCTGTCTTTAAGAACAGAAGGCTCGCTGCACCACGTGCTGTCTGTGAATGCTTCTCAGCTCCCTGCTGAGTGCTTAGGTAACCACCAACACAGGAACTGCGCGGCCCAATGCTACTACCAAGTAAATGAGGAGGCAGTACCAAATTTGTGTGCTACCCTGCCTTCATGGCAACTGGCACAGGCAGGTCAAAAATCATGATCCTGTGCCCAAAAAATTGCCGCTGTCCAATTTCCAGCTCTTAATCTTTATAAAAAGAACTTTTCATCTTTGCTTAACTCACTTAGATTCATCTGCTGAGTGTGAGCCATCATTTGTCAATGTACTTTCCCTCCTATATCTAAATATACCTTACACCGAGTTTGACACAACTCTTTTTTTTGTCCTGCTTGATCTGTTGCATACAACAGCCAGTTTGCACTTTTACTGATACAAAGACAGGTTGCGTAATTGCCTTTGCTGTGCATAGATTTTTCATAGCCAGTCTACCAAACTGGCCAAATATAATAAGGTGTATCTATCATTTCTTTTTGTTTGAAGTATTCCTTATCTAGGAAAAGAATTATAAAAGTATTATCTTACATATGTAAGAAAAATAATTGATAATGTCATGGAAAACTAATTGGAGGCAATTTTGACGTTGGGTGGTAGTGTAAAATGATTCAATTGCCTGCTCTGCATCTCTCCTGATTTCATTGACCTGAATGGAAATGAAAATTGAGACAGCTGCATAATAGGGGTAGCTGACTCAATATCATCCATTTTGCTATCACCAAAAGTCCGAATTGCCATTGATTTTATTTGGGCCTGCACTGATGATCACCAATTTAAAATGTTAGTGATTGCCACAAGCAGGGCTAGAAAATTCAAGTTAGCAAAAAGAACCTGCAGGCTAGGATTTTATCCTGCTGATGGGGGTCCTGGCAGTGGGCTGGAAGGTAGGGGGAGACCCCGCCTTGGCCCTCTGTCAGACCCCTGTTACAATTTCCTGGTGGGCAGCCAATTAGCTGTCCGCCATCGGGGATGCCATTCCTTTAAAGGACGAGTCCCCACCTCCAGAGGTACTGGCCAGTCAGAGGACTGGCAGCTCTGCAGTACCAATAGTACCACCGGGACTGGTGGCCACTACCGGTACTGCAGGAGGCCTGCAGTGCCAAAGATGGAGGAGATTCCCGGACACAGGTCAGTGGGGTCAGGGCCACCGAGGCCAGTCAGGCAGGAACCAACAATGGATCAGAGGCCGAGGGGGAGTTTGGTGAGTGTCTGGGGGGTGTCTTGCTGGTAGGGGCAGCCATCGCCACCCGGGGGTTGGGGGGTCCTCTGAGGGCCATGGATTACCCCCAAAGGAGGAACCCAACGAACCCGCTAGGAGGCTGCCAGGTCTGAACTGGAGGCATTCGCACGAGGCAGCATGCCCCTCCATCTTCAATAAAATTGGGGCGGAGGTGGGATGCTCCCTTAATTGGCCACTTAAGTGCCTCAAGTGGCCTGGGACAGAAAGGCTGTCTTCAGCCTTCTTTGCCCTGGACAAAGTGGCAGTGGCCAAGACAACATCGGGCATACCATCCCTTGCCATTTTGTGTGCCCCCCTGCCTCCATTCCTGTTTCCAAGGACAGGATAAAAACCTGCCCTCAGTTTGCAGTAGTAAACTGTTTTAAATGTGAACATTATTGCCATTGTAATTCTTTTTGGAAGCATGTTTTCTGGGTGTTATTTGTTCTGGTAATGACTTCAAACTAGCTGTTTAATTTGCTACCTTATTAGTGATTCCCTAATTCTGAACCTCTCACTCAAATCCAGTAGCAAGTTTACCACTGGCCATGCAGCATTGACAGGCATGGTATTCTTGGCACTGCACATTACTTGACTGGCACTATCAAGTACTGTTTACCCTATCTGGCTTAAAAAATATAAGTGTAAATGTGTAACAGCCCCGACAAACAAATTTTTCTGCAGCATCTGTGGAATTGGCCTTTATAGCCACTCCAGGTGCTGCTCCACACACGACTGACCACCTCCAGGCGCTTACCCATTGTCTCTCGAGATAAGGAGGCCAAAGAAAAGACATTACTTGACTAGCACTATCAAGTACTGTTTACCCTATCTGGCTTAAAAAATATAAGCCAAGTGTTATGAATGCTGGACTTTGAGTATGTTTATGTTTTAAAAGCTGTCCAGTGTAAAATCTGCCCAGAGTCAATTTTGGTCACCATGAGAATAAGGAACCCAGATTAAAGACCCTTTTAAAAGCAGGGTGCAGGGTTGTAACACCTAAAAGACAATGGGTTCGCTCTCCCAGACTCACAGATGGTAAACAGGGGGCCAGGGGCTCTCAAATGCAAATTTAAGTCGCAGCTGTCAACATCTGGAAACAAGGAAAGGCCCAAGTGGTTTTGCTATGGTTAGACTCATGGTCTCTGAGAATGGTAAACAGCAAACAACTGTTGACTTTTGATGTTGATAAATTCAACGGGCTCTTCTAAGTCTGGAAGCTGAAAGGAAGACCGAAATTTTACAACCCCTGCAGGAGCAGGTGGAAGCAGGGATTGCATAAAATTGAGTGGGAGGCGGGGGTGTCATTCCCATTGCCATCCCACCCCCACTGCAAATTTACGAGTGGTGGCAGCAGTGATAAATGGCCCGTCCACCCCAGGCCAAATAAGACACTTAAGTGGCCAATTACTAGTGGCGGGTGGGCAGCTCTGCTCCTCAGGGGGTGGCCCAGTAAAACTTCATAGCCTCCTTGTGAGCTTGGAGGGGTGGACCTCTTGATCGGGCACCCTGTGACACAAGCGACTCCCACTGCAGCACATTCTGCCCCACCCCTCAACCGACCCCCCTAATCTCACCAGGGTCTGGCCAATTGTCCCTGCGAAGGCCCGCACACTTACCTTAATTCCAGGGCCTACTCCATTGCTGCTCCTCTCGCTGGGTGCAGTCCCAGCAGTGGCTATTGCTCCCGGTGATGCTGCTGGGCCTGAGAGCTTCCAGCTCGCTGATTGGTTGGCAGCTCTCGGAGGAGGGACTTCCTGCCTCAGAGGGCTGGGCGTCCCGCCTGAGGCCAATTAAGGGCCTGGGCCATCTAAAATCACTGTGTGGCTTCCAGGCTCAGCAGGTCTCATTGCCAAGGAATTTGTATCAAAATTCAGGAATTTAAAAAAAAACAGGGCCAGACATATATGGAATTTACTCGAGTGAAGGAAATTGTGTTTGATAGACGGTATAGGTCAATGAAGATTGAGCAAGAGTTTGAGATCCTTAGAGAAGTAGTCCTAATGGAAAAAAAATAAAAATAGTATCCCTTCAGGAATAAGGTCCTATCTGGAAAACATAAAGTTGGTAAAATAAGGGATGCCTCAGTAATGGCAGATGATTATGAATTGACCCACAAAAGTAGTAGTTACAGGCCCTAGTTTGGAAACTTGCATGGAAATTGGAGAGATAGGAAGGTTGATAATGAAAGGACCTCTGGTTTTAGTGAGAGAAAGCATAAAGGAGAGGATACAGGCAATCCTTAGAATAGTAAGAAAGATAATCAGGAGATTAGGGTTGAGTCAAAAGGACCAACATGTTATTTTTATCATAAAAGCGGGCATATAAAATTAGAATGCTGGAAGTTAAAAGGCAAGCCAGTAGCTGTGGTAGGTTTACCAAAAGCCTGTCCTAAAAATTATGTCTCAATAGGAGGCACTGCTGACAAGCCAGTGGCCTTGGCAATTTTTGAATAATGAGCAGAGGAGTTCACCCCTGCATGTGATGAATTAATCCAGGTCCCTGAAGATTATAGAAGTTTTGTGTTCAAGGGTAAGGTATCCTCACTTCCATCTAGTGAGGCAGGCAAGTTGATTGTTTTGCTTCACAATGCAGGGGAAACCCAATCATTAATGGTAGTAAAGGATGTAAATTTTCCCCCAAATAGTTCAATGAATGCAAAAGTCCTATTGTGGGGCATTGAGGGAGGTTATTTATCCATTCCATTGTATGAGGTTAATTTCCAATATGATTTAGTCTCTGGTCCTGTAACAGTGGGAGTTGTCCTTAGTTTGCATATTGAAGGGGTGGATTTGTTGCTAGGATATGACTTAGTTGGGGATAAGGTATTGGCATCTCCAGTAGTTTTAGAGATGCCAGTTGAGGTTACTGAAACTGACATTTTGCAGGAAGAATTTCCCGGTATATTTCCAGATTGTGCAGTGATTAGGACCCAGGCTCGTCAGGCTGAGCAAGATAAGGCAGAGTCAGTGGTTATAAAGGACAAGCCAGATGTCTGGCTGGCTGAAACATTTTTCAGGAATTTGAGTAGCGCGGCTGAATTGTTTAGTCGATCCTCTTTGATTTGAGGCACAACAGACAGACCCTGATTTAGAGAAAATATCTCAGACAGCATGTTTTGAGATGGAGGCTAAGAAAATCCCTGAGTACTCTTATGTTAAAAATGACAAAGGATTGGGCTGTAGTCCATCAAATTGTTGCCCCTTCCTGCTACTGCAGTGACATTTTGAGAATTGCCTGTGAGATTACAGTTACAGGTCATTTCGGTATTCGGAAGACACAGGCTAGGGTAATGATGCATTTTTACTGGCCAAAGTTGCACAGGGATGTGGTCAATTTCTGTAAGACATGTCACACATGTCAGATGATTGGGAAGCCACAGCCTTCGATTAAGCTAGCCCCATTAATTCAAATACCTGCTAATGATGAATCATTTAGTAGGGTTCTTGTGGATTGTGTCAGACCCTTACCCAGGACTAAGTCAGGTTACAAGTTTCTTCTGCTAACATTATGGATTTGTGCATATGGTTTCCAGCGGCACTACCCTTGAAAAAGATCACAGCAAAAGTTGTGAATGAGAGGTTGATTCAGTTTTTCATCTGATATGGGTTGCCAAAAGAAATTCAGTCAGACCAGGGGTCAATTTTCATGTCAGGTATATTTCAAGAGGTCATGTGTAATTTGGGATTGAAGCAGCTCAAATTGTCTGCTTATCACCCACAGTCATAAGGAGCTTTGGAAAGATATCACCAAATGCTAAAAAGTATGATTAAGTGTATTGTTTCGATTATCCCCATGATTGGGATAAGGGGATATCATTTTTATTATTTGCCACCAGGGACACACCAAATGAGTCCACTGGTTTCAGTTCATTTGAATTGGTCTATGGGCATGAGGTTAGGGGTCCCCTTAAACTCATCAAGGAGAGATTTTTAGCACAGAAGGTGGAAACTGCCCTCTTAGATTATGTGTTGGAGTTCTGAGAGAGATTTTCAAAAGCTTGTGAGATGGCCATTGAACATCTCAAAATTTCTCAGTATGTGATGAAAACCCAAGCAGATAGAACAGGTAAGGCATGTAGTTTTTCAACCTGGAGATAGGGCGCTAGTTTTGTTGCCTTTGCCTGGGGAACTTTTGAAAACTAGGTTCAGTGGACTTTACTTCATTAGGAGGAAATTCATTGGTGAACTATTGGATTGGTGCCCAGTGTTACGACCAGGTGAGAAAGGGGTCTAAGGGTTCCCTCTCAGCCTTTGCCTGGTTTGACCGTAACGGGGTTTAATTTTTGAAACACTGTGTTTTTAACTCCCCCTCAGTGAATCCTTGTTCACTGCTCTCCAATTGTAAGGCAAAGATAGGTTTTCTTAGATTTAAACAAGAAAGGTGTAAGTTTATTAACCTTAAAGCTCTAATTCGGTTAAAACAACTATAAATATGCAACGTGACCATGCTAGCATGCATACGTGATAAACACACATGCAGATAGAGATAGAAAAGTAGAAAGAAAAAGGGGAAAAGTTTGAAGAATAGCTGGGGATTATTTACTGTTTGAGTCCAATGTAGAGTCTTTGATTGCAGGTAAATCTTGCCATTTCGTTGGGGCCCAGTGGATGCTTTCAAACTTGTTTCAGTGTAGGAGTCTTCTCTCTTAAGATTTAAGTGTCTTCAGTGAATCTGGAAAGTTATGAGAGAGAGAGAGAGAGAGAAAGCCAGGCAGGAAAGAGGTTCTTTCTTCAAGTTCAGTTGCAGACTGTCCCAAACTGTTCTGTGATCAGTTCAAAACCAAAGCAGGGCCAGCAAGTTAGTCATGTGACTAGTTGTTTTTTTAGCAAACTCCCCTACATTTTTGTGGATTCCTTTCATCTTAGTAGACACCCGCAGTGGAGTGGGGGGGTGTGGGGGGGGGGTGGTTGTGGATGGAATGCTGGCTTGTTCCACATTCGATGTCTGGTGATCAAAATCCATTTGGGTTAATTGGATCAGGGAGCAGTTCCCTTGTCTTTTCAGGCAACTGTCTCTTAGCATGCAAAAATATTTCCAGCCACTGCTGTGATTTCTTTAAACAAGTTATCTTTTCAGTCCAGCAACAGTTTAAAATTAATGTTCATATGACAAAATTAATATGCCTCATTCTTGGCAGGTGGAGTCTTCATGACAACAGTGATAAGTCAAAGGTGTGTTAAGTGAATATGTTGAAAAGATACTATGACCGTGAACATCATCAGCTAGTAAATGTATGCCAAATGACAGGAGAGGAGTATAAGGATAGTGTTACTTTTAATGAGCTAGATGAAGAGGCAGCGAGCGAGAACTCTCAAATTGAACACCCTGCAGTGAAACTGGCAAGCACAGAAGATTGGAAAGTTTATATACAGTTCTACAATATCTTTTTGAACAACATAAAAGGGACATAGCTGAGCTGTTAAAATAATTTAAAGCAGTATGTGCAGATAAGCCAGGTCGAACTCCTCTTGCTATTCATGGGGTTGATGCATTAAACAGAACCCTTATCAACTCAATTCTGATATATTGGCTCAGGTAAGAGGATCAATATATGTTAAAGAATTATATAATTGAATCCCATCAAAGTATCTGGAGTTCTCATGTTGTGCTGGTACCAAAGCCAGATGGTTACAAACGGTTCTGTATTGATTAACAGAAAGTCAATGCAGTAACTAAACCAGACTCTTATTCAATCCCACGACTACAGGATTGTATTGACAGAGTGGGGAATTCAGCCTTTATTAGTAATATTGATTTGCTGAAAGGATATTGGCAAGTCCCCTTGACCAACCAAGCTAAAGAAGTTTCTGTCTTCGTGACCCCAGACAGCCTCTTTCAGTCTAAGGTCATGTCGTTTGGTATGAAAAATGCACTGGCCACATTTCAAAGGTTGACTAACCAGGTGATTGCTGGACTAAGCAATTGTGTTGTGTATATTGATGATCTGTTGGTATACAATGAAACTAGGGAAGATCATGTTGAACACTTAAAGGCTGAGTTCGACAAGTTAGAGAAAGATAATTTGGGAATAAGCATAGCAAAGAGCGAGTTTGCCAAGGCTAAGGTCACCTATTTGGGGCATTTTGTGGGTCAAGGTTAAGTGTTGCTTAGCGAAGCTAAGGTTCAGGTGATAATAGACTTTCTGGTCCCCAAGACAAAAAAGGAGATGATATGTTTCCCAAGGATGTGTGCGTTCTACCAAAAGTTTGTTCCAAATTTCAGTACAGTCATTACCCCACTGACAAATTTAATTAAGGAAGAATGTGAAGGTAGAATGGACAGAATCATGTCAAATGGCATTTGAGAAATTAAAGGCCATTTTGATAAATGATCCTGACCTAACGGCACCAAATTTTAGAAAGCCCTTTAAAGTGGCTAATGATACCAGTGATGAGGGGGTAGGAGCAGTGTTACTCCAAGATGATGATGCTGGTATCGAACAACCAATCAGTTACTTCTCTAGAAAATGAAATAAGTACCAAAAGAAGTACTCCACTATTGAAAAGGAGGCTTTGGGCCTCATATAGGCTCTTCAACATTCTGAAGTATATGTCAATAATGATCAAGGGAAAATATCCGTTTATACTGACCATAACTCATGAAGGTTTTTAGAGAAATTCAAGACCAGCATTGCCAGAATATTTCGATGGAGTTTAATGCTGCAAACATCTACCCTAAAAAATTGTAGGTGTTACAGAAAAGAGCAATGTAATTGCCGATGCTCTATCCAGAATTTAAAGAAAGGATATAATAGAGGAAAATAATTTGGAGATATGAAACTATTGTTGTTACTTGTGTAATATGTAAAATGTTAGTGATTGAAATGTTTACAATGGTATATGTTGGTAATGTTGTAGAAAAATCATTACTACGGTAATGGTTTTTTTATTTACGGGGGGAGGTGTTATGAATGCTGGACTTTGTTGTGTGGTTATGTTTTAAAAGCTGTGATCTTTAATGCAGTGTAAGATCTGTTCAGAGACAAGCCGGAGATGTTGGTTGCCATGAGAATAAGGAACCGAGATCAAAGACCCTTTTAAAAGCAGGGTGCAAGTTTGTAACACCTAAGGGTTCTGTTCTCCCAGACTCACAGATGATAAATAGGGAGCCAGGGGCTCTAAAATGCAAATTCAAGTTGCAGTTGTTAACACCTAGAAACAAAGGAAGGCCCAAGTGGTTAGACATATGGCCTCTGAGAATTGTAACTATTGCCTTTTGATCTGGATAAATTCAACAGGCTTTCTTAAGTCAGGAAACTGAAAGGAAGAAAGGAAGACCAGAAAGTAGAGTTGTGTAGCCAAAAGAGAGAATAAGAGTGAAAAATATGTGCTCTCCGATCACCAATACAGCAAAAGGCTGCTAAGACTTGAACCTGATTCAAAAGATGAGGATTGCGGAGGAGAAAAGACCAAAGGGGTCACCAGAGATTGCCTTATTAACAGAAGATCAGTCGAATGTGCTTGGGAGAAGTGAACAAAGAGGACATTAGCTTTGAGCAGGACACTGGGAGAACCAACCCATTGCAACTGGGTGGAGTTTGGGACTTTTAACTGCAAGGATACCTTTTCAATGAGAACACTGTGTGGTGTGAGGTTTTTGAGTGCGTTGATAAGTTAATGGGAAATACCTTTCTCTGTAATTTAGTGTATTAGCTACCTAAGTACTGTTTAGTTAATGTTGATTTTTAATGTAGCTGTTATAGTAAAAGTCTTAAAACATGAAATCTTGTCCTGTAATTCTTTAATGGGTCTGGGGAGTTCATATCTCTTGTTTTAAAGTTAACGGTCTCATCTGAGGTCATAATACAAGTGAAAACCTTGTAGCAGGAAAGCTATACCATTATTGTCCATTACAATGCTAGCAACTTACACACATATTTAGACTTGACACAATTTTTCCTTATATTAGCATTGCACATGGTTGAGGGCCCTGTCAACCACAGTGGGGGGAAATCCTCGGTTGAGGAAAAAGGAGGTCATATCAGAAGCACCGTCATGACCATTCCCCGCACCTCTACCCTCACCCCTTCCCCTCCCTCCCAGAACCGTGACAGGGTTCCCCTTGTCCTCACTTTTCACCCCACCAGCCTCCATATCCAAAGGATCATCCTCCGCCATTTCCGCCACCTCCAGTGTGATGCCACTACCAGTCGCATCTTCCCCTCCCTTCCCCTGTCAGCATTCCGAAGGATCGTTCCCTCCGCGACACCCTGGTCCACTCCTCCATTACCCCCACCACCTCGTCCCCATCTCATGGCACCTTCCCCTGCAATCGCAGGAGATGTAATACCTGCCCATTTACCTCCTCTCTCCTCACTATCCCAGGCCCCAAACACTCCTTTCAGGTGAAGCAGCGATTTACTTGTACTTCTTTCAATGTAGTATACTGTATTCGCTGCTCACAATGTGGTCTCCTCTACATTGGGGAGACCAAGCGCAGATTGGGTGACCGCTTTGCGGAACATCTCCGCTCAGTCCGCAAGCAGGACCCTTAGCTTCAGGTTGCTTGCCATTTCAACACTCCCCCCTGCTCTCATGCTCACATCTCTGTCCTGGGATTGCTGCAGTGTTCCAGTGAACATCAACGAAAGCTCGAGGAACAGCATCTCATCTACCGATTAGGCACACTACAGCCTGCCGGACTGAACATTGAGTTCAATAATTTCAGAGTATGACAAACCCCCATTTTACTTTCATTTTTAGTTATTTTTTTCTTCCTTTTTTTTTACATTCTTTTTTACATTTTTTACAACCTTTTTTTTTGCATTTAGTTCATTTCATCTTAGTTTGTTCAGTTTGCTTACCCACTGTTTTTTTTCAGGTTTGCACTTGCTGCTGTTCAATATTCAGTGTATTAACAGCTAATCTGTACTAATGCTTTGTCTTTCAACACACCATTAACATATTGTTTGCCTTTGCTCCGTGACCTTTTGGTCAGCTATGTGGCCTGGTCCAATCTAGACCTCCTTTGTTGTCTCTTGCTCCACCCCCATCTCACTTTTCTAATATTTGTCAGTTCCGATGAAGGGTCACTGACCCGAAACGTTAACTCTGCTTCTCTTTCCAGATGCTGCCAGACCTGCTGAGTGGTTCCAGCATTTCTTGTTTTTATTTTAAGTAAAGAAGCAGGCTTGGGTAGATGCAGCTCTGTTGCTGCTGCCCTGACCAGGGCCTTTTGGTTGCTAATGGGTATTGGCTCCAATTCACTGCTAAAGAAAAATATAAAGACCTGCATTTCTATTGTGCCACTCAGGACCTCAGGACGTTCCAAAGCGCTTTGCAGCTGTTACTGTTGCTTTGTTACTGTTGTACTGTAGGAGGCACGGCAGCCAATTTGTGCACAGCAAGCTGCTATAAACAACAATGTGAGAATAACCAGATAATCTAATTCAGAAGTGTTGCTCCAGGGAGTGCCCAATTTCCCAGGCATAAGGAAAAGGAAAATTTATCTTATGCACAGAAGTTGTGGGCTTCACTGGATAGATCTTGGATGGATACAAGGATTTTCAGAGTTGCTTTGGTGCACTGTTTTACCTTTCACAATACTAGTATTGGATCCACAGTTCATGAAGTGAGTGTTTGTGCTAGTTTTGCATCTAAATAAACAACTGGTAGTCTTTGGATTGGAGATTTTAAACTTCATACTGAATATTTCCAAGAACAAAAGGCCTAAGTTCCAAGGGTTAATCATTTTTATGTGTTAAAATCAAGTTTCACTGTACAATTTGGATTTAAATCAGTTGGAACTGCTTACTGCAAATGGACTAAAATCATCAATTAACTCACCTATTGGGGCAGACCTAATTAGATTTTTTAGCATGTATGAATGGTAATGTGATTTTCAGCACCCATAATGTTGCTGTATATCAGGTACCCTGCTCCTCACATTATGGGGCAGTGAAGCCTGAGGCCTGTTCAGCACCCCATGCACAATGTGCACGATAAGATATCCCAGCAGTGCCTGGGGCACTCAGATCCTGTGCATCAGTCATATGCTAAGTTCATTAAGGACACAATAAGTATGGTAAAGAAGGCTAGGCACATAATGGGTTGAACTTGTGAGGCCCCAGAAAGGTAGGAATGGAGGCAGGGGCCCTGAAAATACTGCTGCCGGGCCGTGCATCAATTTCAAGATGTTGATCCCGGCACTGGCAAAAATCACCAGGGTGGAGGGAAGGCAGGACAGGAATCCTGCTGTCCTCCCAATTGAGGGCAGTTAAACTAGTTAAAAAGCTCATTAAGTGCTGAGGAGGGTGGAATATTTAAAGGGGCACATGGGTTTCAGAAGCTGTCAGTTTCTGAACAGCTGTGGGGAGGTATGTACACAGTGGGGAGCCTGTCAATGCTGCCCCAGGGCATCACCCCAGCCCCATAAGAGGGTCAGCGGCACAAAGTAGGACTTGGAATTTGGTAAGTAGGGTCCTTGGTACTGCGCACATGGCAGGGAGAGTGGGCACTCAGCACTCAGGCATTGAATGTGGTCATCAACCCCCTGACATTGCAAGTGGAGAAGAGCAGGGGGCAAGGCTACCATTTACAATAGGACGGCTACTTGTCTAAAAGGAAGACCGTAGCTGGCTTGGGGACACGACTATAAGATTTTGGGCCCATTGGTGATGAGGAGCAACACCCTCTGCAGGAAGGGCAGTGCCCCAGGCATCAGGAGGGCATAGGAGAGGAAGGAGGGGCAGGAAGGGAATGAAGGCCATACCCTCAACACAGGATCTACTCCCAATGACAGAGATACCTGGAAATGAGTGAGACCCAATGCCACAGGAGACTGTGACTTTCCAGGCAGATGGTCACAGACATCTGTGCCCTCATCGCCGAAGATCTCACAGTACTGGTCACCACGCCTGGCCAGTAGCCGTGAAAGTCACTGCAGCCTTGAACTTATTTGCTTCTGGCTCCTTCCATGGATTGACTGCAGACCTTGGTGGCATCTCGCAAACGGTTGCACCACTGCATCTTGCTGGTCAATGATGCCGTCTTTGCCAGAGCAGGAAAGCACATTTAATTGCCGACGGACACAGCCTTACAAGGACAGACGGCATTGGGCTTTGCCTCCATTGCTGGATTCCCACAGGTCCAGGGCATCATCAATTGCATCGTGTAGCCATCAAATGACCCAGTGACCGGTTAGTGAGATCCATTAACAGGAAGGGCTTCCACTCCCTCAACATCCAACTGGTCTGCGACACAATGGCGCAGTGGAGGCGGCACAGTGGCGCAGTGGTTAGCACTGGAGCCTCACAGTTCCAGGGACCCGGGTGCGATTCTGGGTACTGCCTGTGTGGAGTTTGCAAGTTCTCCCTGTGACCGCGTGGGTTTTCGCCGGGTGCTCCGGTTTCCTCCCACAGCCAAAGACTTGCAGGTGATAGGTAAATTGTCCACTGTAAATTGCCCCTAGTGTAGGTAGGTGGTAGGGAATATGGGATTGCTACAGGGTTAGCAAAAATGGGTGGTTGTTGGTCGGCACAGACTCAGTGGGCAGAAGGGCCTGTTTCAGTGCTGTATCTCTAAATAAAAATGAATAAATAAAAAAATAAAACAACAAGAGCTTCCACCATGCTTGCACTCGCTTTCCTGGCAGCTGCCATGAGTTCTTCATCCTCCGTCAGTCCAGGCTGCCTCAGATCATCACTGCAAACCCCAAAGTGTGTGGATGGATCCTAGGGGACAAGGGATATCCCATAAAGACATGGCTACTCACCCCTCTATGGGAGCCCCAGACAGAGGGCTGAATTTTGTGCCCATGGCGGGGCTCCCGGAGCAGGGATGAAATGGTGGGGGAATCATGCCTTGGCCAGCTGGCCTGATTCCATGGTGCTGGGCCAATTAACAGCCCAATGCCAGGATCCCCATCCCTTTTAAGATGGGAATCCCGCCTCCAAGAGCTTCTGACCAATCAGAGGGCTGGCAGCTCAGTCATATTGACAGTGCTACGAGGAGCGGCGACCACTGCTGGTACTGCAAGAGGTCGTGGACCCAAGCCAGCACTGGAGCTCGGATCCAAGGTAAGTGAGGCGGGTTCGCCGGGGCCAGACCAGCAGGCCCCGGTGAGGGGGATGGGAGGGTGGGCATTTGGTGCAGGGGTAGGAGGCTTCAGGGTGCAGGTTTTCCTGGCAGGGGCCCTCCGTGGGCCATGTGTGGCCCATGGAGGAGGGCATCCCCTCCAGTCCACCTCGTTCACTAGGGGACTGTCCCGCGTGGCGGAGGCCCTTCCCCCACCGCTGGGTAAATCCTAGCAGCGGCAGGAAGAGGCCCTTAAGTGGCCATTAATAGGCCACTTAAGGGCCTCAATTGGACACTGAGTGGGAAGGCCGTGTACGGCCTATCTCACCCCCGATGAAATTGTGTTGCAACGAGGAGGCGACGGGCCCTCTGCGCCTCAGCCTCCCATCGCAATTCTATGGTTCCCCACCACCGAACCTGTCTCGGGGGACCCATAAAATTCAGCCCAGAGGCATAGAGGCAATACAACCAATGCCACCCACTCAGTTGGGCAACCATTCAGCAGGCCATTGCAGGCTTCTAAAGATGCGATTCCAGTGCTTGGACCTGTCGGGTGGCTGGAAACCCATCTGCATACCAATTAAGGGCTTTACCAAGTGAAAATCTGAATTTTAATCACTTTCCCTCTGGAGATGGGTTTCTGACCCAAAAACAGACCTGGCTCCTGTTTCCTGTCTCCGTGGATTTGGAATGCCGAAATGGTGCTTCAGATGGTCAGTGTCCAAATAAATTGGGAAATACATGGGCTGCCCCTTCCTTCACATTGGCTCTTTGCTATTAAGGGTTTGCTACTCTATGCCTGCTTCCTGGGGAACTGTCATTGTGCATTGTTTTGATAGGAGCAGTAGGCATCCCCCTGACCATTGTTCTTTATTTATAGGCTCTGGAAGATGAGAAAGTTCACGTAAGACATGCTAAACAGGTGTTTTTGGAGCTTTGTGGATCAGTTGGGGACTGTTGTTATGTTAATGGACCTGGATAATCATATAAAAATGGAATTGAAGCTTGAACATGGAGACTGCAGCCTGCAAATTCCAATCTGGTGGCCAGGGAAGTGAGCCAGTGGATCACCTGCCTCTGCCTGAAATTTGGCATGGAATCTGGTTCCACTGGGCTTCTGCCCCATTTCTCCCATCTAGCCATTTTCTGGTATGGGGGAGAGGCGAGGGTGGATCTTCTGCCCATCCTCCTGTGTCATGGGTTAAATCTACACATTTTGCCCATATCAAACCTCAGGAGAATAGAAAGCTGACATGATTCATATGAAGTGCTTATGAAGACCCTAAACCCTCATTAGTGTTAGATAATCAATGGCAGGGATATCATTCTAATAGAATGGAAGATTTTAAGACAAATTTGTTGGTCTGGTTCTTTCAGGACCATTGGAGTGACATGATGCCTCTGTCATTCTGTTTGTCAGCTGAGAGTGGGTGTTCCCTTTGTTTTATTGAGCACTGTTGTTACCACTCGTCCCCCCGCATTCACCCTCTTCATTTGCAGGATAAGGGACAGCAGCAGCTGTCAGAAGGGTAGGCGTTTTGTATGAACCCACTTCACCACTCACTTTACCATTTTAACCAGCCTTCAATCAAAGTGGAACAGCACCTCATCTTTCAACTGGGCACAACCTTCAACAATGAGTTCAATAATTTCAGAGAATAACCTCTGCCCCCAGTTTTTTTTTTGCTGGTTCTTTCTCTCTCCACCCCCCCTGCCCCTCCCCCCCGCCGCCCCCCCCCCCCCCCACCTTGTTTCTTTAATTCCTTTACCTGTGTTTGGACAGCTGCTATCCTGCCATTTGAAACGTTAACTCTGTTTTTCTCTCCACAATTACTGCCTGACCTGCTGAGTATTTCCAGCATTTTCTATTTTTGGTTCAGATTTCCAGCATCCGCAGTAATTTGCTTTTATGTTCAATTGAAGTGTTTTCGTAAAAAGGTGAGCTAATCAAGACGTTTAGAGGTTGCCATCATTCATTTATAGATTTGATTTTATGATTCAAGGCCCGCTCGCACGATTTGTGACCTCTGCACTTTGCAATTAAAGCACAGCATCATTACTGTCTCCCATCAATTAATCATGTTTTTTTCTTTTTTTTTCAGACCTTGCATTCATTAAGGTAAAGGATGTTAATCCTGGAGAATTAAATACTTTTCCAGAAAGAACGCACTAAAATAAGCATGGATTCCATGTTACTTAATCAGAAATTGCTCTCCCAGCTCGGAGAAGGTCTCTGTGTCTGTATATCAGGAATTTGAGTGAACTCCCCGGATGATTTTCCATTAAGTAAAATTACCCTTTTGTTTCAATACAGATCAGCTGTATTTGGAGTTCTGGTAGAAATGGGATTGAATATTTCACAGTACAATCCGATACAAAAACATAGCGTGAAGCAATATGTATTATACGATTTTCATAGAGTACTTATAATTCTCCCTTGATTTGCACTCATGCTAATTTACTCATTTGAGTGAAACCATATTTTTCTCATAAAGAGAAACGTTCATGAGAATCTTTCCACAAATAAATAAGTAATGTGTTGGCTGATACTAGTCTGTGAAAGGCGGAAATTGTGTGAGACTGATTTATAAGCAACTAAGACACATGCAACCCTATCTAGTGTAAATTGCAGCACAAAATTTTCAGTGCTAACATTTCAAACTAATTCCAAACATCAATGAAACATTTTAGGGTTATCCATGAATACTGGGGCAATAATTAGATAAGGCCTGTAAATAGGCACAGGGATCACAATTAACCTCCGCCCATTTGTTGTGATGCAGGCAGCATGCAAACATTGTACTGCCTGCTAACTTAAATGATAGTAGAATGCAGCCTAGTGCTATGTGTGCTGCTGAATGGTCGCACACCTCAGCAGGGAGCCCAAGCTTGTGCGAGGCTAGCACTATTCAAAGGGCGGTGCACTCCTGCTATAGCAGGTGCTGGACGTGCCTGGGGAAGAGTGTCTGACCTGCAAGAAGACTGAAAATGGTGCAAAAGGCCATACTCCATGTTTCGAAGATGCAAACCAGAGGCAAGAGGTGGTGAGGAGGAGGTAGGTCCTCTAACACAGGAAATCCCCAGACAGACACTGAGAAGGCAGTGGAACAATGCCCATCACTATCGATGCCAGCCGTGTCGCCCTGAGGACCTGGATGCAGTGCAGGAAAAAGTTTAATGACCTCACACGAGTGGTCAAGGTCAGTGAATGCATCTTCAAATGCCATATCATAACAAATGATCCATTAGCCTCACACACTGCTCCATTCACCACAGTCCCTTCATTCACCTACCAAGATTCTCTTCCAAGCATGACTCATGCTTCACATTTGTAGCCTTATCTCACCCACACACAAATATAATTGCTGCAAACCTCACACCCACATCTCACATTGCCAGCTATTCGACTATGGAAGACACATCATCCAAACACATTACACTACACTCACTGACACACTTCCCTCTTTCCTGCAGGACAAGGTGGTGCATAACCGCAGATAGCAGCATCTGACCGGTGAGGGACAGGCATGACTACATGTCCTCACCCTGATGGAGGAGATGGTGTTGGTCATCTTCGGAGTGGCCATGACTGAGGTTATGGCCAGGGGTGGGGCTGGGATCATTGAAGATGATGTTAAATTCCTACCTAATCCACCTTCTTACATAGCACTCCAACTTCACCCACAATTTCTTCTGATTTCTAAGCTGCAGATGGTGTCAGAATGTTTCCCCCCCGCCCACCCTGCCCCTTCCCTCATTGCAGCCTTACCCTTGTGCCTTTCTCCTTTAAGATACTGAAGAATTACCACCTAGTCAGGCAGTGGTGGGAGAATGCAAAATCCAAGAGGAACAAGAGATTGATGATGATGAAACACTGTCACTCGATCGCACACTTGCAGCCACAAGCTCATATACTGGCACTGTTCATACTTTAAAGGGAAGCATAGAGTCAGGATCTGCACGAGATGCGTCACTGGACACGAGTGAGCTGCTCGCCAGAGGAGACGGAAAGGGCCGCATGGGTGCCAGCTCCCCAGACAATGAGGTTGCACATGGGTTCTGCTGCAGAGGAATCACATGGATTTTGAAGAGGTGGTATATAGAAAAAGGATGATGGGCATGCACAATGAAATGCGTGGCGCATTGACAGGCCTGCCAGAAAGTATGCGGTCACAGTCAAGCAGTAGAGCGGAGATTAGTACCAACTTGGCAATGGGCTTTGCACAGACCTTGGAGGCCATTCTTTCCAGCGTGGAACATTGGAACATAGGAAGAGGAGTAGGCCATTTAACCACTCAATGCTCTATCATTCAATGAGTTCATGGCTGATCTGTGACTCAACTTCATGGGCTGAATTTTATCAACGCGCTGAGCTCCGCGGCGGCATACTGTGAAGGCGGCAGCCTTCCAACAAGGAAGTGCCGCTGCACGGCCCCTGCAATATTACACACGGGTGCTGATTTAAATGGAGGGGGCAGAGTGGTCGTCTCTGATAGCGTAGAGGGGGCATCTGTCGCATCCCTGCCAATGGCGTCCACGCCACCGCGCAGGCGCCGGCGTCATTTTTAAAGGGCTTCAAGCCCTTCAGGTTATATTTAAATATTTAAAGGTGCCGGTGAGCTTAATAAAATTTATAAATGTTTAATGTAACATAGAATCCCCTATCCCACCCACCCCCTCCCCCTCATCGCACTGAGTGCTAAACACATAAATTGACCTATCCCCCCCAAAAATACACTTATTGAATTTCTGAACTTTTCCCCCTGAAGTTCCATATCGTTGACCCTCAACCCCTTCCCACCATCCCCACAACCAATAGGAATAGTTTTCTGCGCTTCCCCCCCGCCCTGATAATTATATTCCTACCCCCTCCCCTCTAGTGTGAGTTGCGGTCGATTGGCCGTAAAGTTGGCGTGGGACAGCTGGCGGTGGCAGGTAAGTTCATTTACATGTTAATGTGGCTAATTTCAATATTTTAATGAAGGCCCGTCCGCTTGGTGTTGTGGAGGCCGCACCAAAGCCTCAGTGCCACCGCTGCTAATATCTGGCGGGGCCTTCTCAGTGCCGTGGGTTGTGGCGGGTCGGTCCCGCAAACATTTTACGGTCCTCCCCGCCACAACCCATGGTGTCAAGGGGCTGGTAAAATTCTGCCCCATATACCTGCCTTTGCCCCAAATCCCTTAAGACCTTTGGTTAACAAAAATCTATCATTCTCAGTTTTAAATTTAGCAATTGATCTAGCATCAATTGCCATTTGCAGTAGAGAGTTCCAAAGCTCTACAACTCTTTGCGCATAGAAGCACTGCCACAAATTTTTACACTGTGCCCCCAAGTCCTGGACACCCCAACCAACAGAAATGGTTTCTCACCATCTACCTTATTTGGTGCCCTTAATATCTCAAAAACGTCAATCAAATCACCCCATAATCATCTAAATTCCACAGAATCCAACCCCATTTTGTGTAATCTCTCCTTGTAATTTAACCCTTAGAGTCCAGGTATCATTCAGATAAATCTACCCTGCACTCCGTCCAAGGCCAATAGATCGTTCCTAAGGTGTGGTGCCCAGAACAGCTCACAATATTACGGCATTAGTTTTCACTTGTACGCTGATGACACTCAGCTGTACCACACTACCACTTCTCTTGACTTCTCCACTAATGCTTTTTATTCCATCATCGAATCTAGTGAATAGATGAGGCTCCAAAGCAGATCCTTGCAGGACACGGCTAGTCACTGCCTGCCAATTAGATTTGTTGCTCATACACACAGTGGTGACCAACTCCATGAGAACACTTACAGATCCACCTGTGGTTCGCCATTTGATGGCTGATGTCCCAGCTTCCATTACAGCACAAGCTGAAGCCACTCAATGTCCGAATGCTGCAGTGGTGAAAGCAGTTCCATAGATCATAAATAAAAACAAGAAATGCTGGAAATACTCAGCAGGTCTGGCAGCATCTGTGGAGAGAGAAGCAGAGTTAACTTTTCGGGTTAGTGATCCTTCTTCGGAACTGGCAAATATTAGAAATGCCAAAGGTTATAAGCAAGTAAAGCGGGGGTGGGGCAAGAGATAACAAAGGAGAAGGTGTAGATTGGACAAGGCCACAGAATAGCTGACCAGGAGGTCATGGAGCAAAGGCAAACAATATGTTAATGGTGTGTTGAAAGACAAAGCATTAGTACAAATAGGGTGTTAGCGGGCTGAAAATTGAACAGCAGCAAGTACAAACATGAAAAAAAACAGTGGGTAAGCAAACTGAACAAACTAAGATGAAATAAAATAAACATACAAAAAAAATGTAAAAAATAAAAAATAACTAAAAATAAGAGTAAAATGGGGGGCCCGTCATGCTCAGAAATTATTGAACTCAATGTTCAGTCCGGCAGGCTGTAGTGTGCCTAATCGGTAAATGAGATGCTGTTCCTCGAGCTTGTGTTGATGTTCACTGGAACACTGCAGCAATCCCAGGACAGAGATGTGAGCATGAGAGCAGGGGGGAGTGTTGAAATGGCAAGCAACCGGAAGCTCGGGGTCCTGCTTGCGGACTGAGCGGAGGTGTCCCGCAAAGCGGTCACCCAGTCTGCGCTTGGCCTCCCCAATGTAGAGGAGACCAGATTGTGAGCAGCGAATACAGTATACTACATTGAAAGAAGTACAAGTAAATCGCTGCTTCACCTGAAAGGAGTGTTTGGGGCCAGGGATAGTGAGGAGAAAGGAGGTAAATGGGCAGGTATTACACCTCCTGCGATTGCAGGGGAAGATGCCATGGGATGGGGACGAGGTGGTGGGGGTAATGGAGGAGTGGACCAGGGTGTTGCGGAGGGAACGATCCCTTCGGAATGCTGACAGGGGAAGGGAGGGGGCGATGCGTTTGGTCGTGGCATCACGCTGGAGGTGGCGGAAATGGCAGAGAATGATCCTTTGGATATGGAGGCTGATGGGATGGACAGTGAGGACAAGGGGAACCCTGTCACGGTTCTGAGAGGGAGGGGAAGGGGTGAGGGTAGAGGTATGGGAAATGGGCTGGACACGGTTGAGGGCCCTGTCAACAACAGTGGGAGGGAATCCTCGGTTGAGGAAAAAGGAAGACATATCAGAAGCGCTGTCATGGAAGGTAGCATCATCAGAGCAGATGCGTCGGAGATGGAGAAACTGGGAGAATGGAATGGAGTCCTTACAGGAGGCAGGGTGTGAAGAAGTGTAGTCAAGGTAGCCGTGGAGTCGGTGGGCTTATAATGGATACTAGTAGACAACCTATCCCCAGAGACGGAGACAGAGAAGTCGAGGAAGGGAAGGGAAGTGTCAGAGATGGACCATGTAAAGGTGAGAGAAGGGTGGGAATTGGAAGCAAAGTTGATAATGTTTTCCAATTTGGGGCGGGAGCTGGAAACGGCACCGATACAGTCATCAATGTACCGGAAAAAGAGTTGGGGGAGGGGGCCTGAGTAGGACTGGAACAAAGAACGCTCGACATATCCCACAAAAAGACAGTCATAACTAGGACCCATGCAGATACCCATAGCAACCCCTTTTACTTGAAGAAAGTGAGTGGAGTTGAAGGAGAAGTTGTTCAATGTGAGAACAAGTTCAGCCAGGCGGTGGAGGGTGGTGGTGGATGGGGACTGGTTGGGCCTCTGTTCAAGGAAGAAGGGGAGAGACCTCAAACCGTCCTGGTGGGGGATGGAGGTGCAGAGAGATTGGACGTCCATAGTGAAGAGGAGGCGGTTGGGGCCAGGAAACTGGAAATTGTCAAAATGACGTAGGGCGTCAGAAGAGTCACGGATGTAGGTGGGAAGAGACTGGATCAGCGGAGAAAAGATAGAGTCTAGATAGGAAGAAATACGTTCAGTTGGGCAGGAGCAGGCTGACCCAATGGGTCTGCCGGGACAGTCCTGTTTGTGGATTTTGGGAAGGAGGTAGAAACGGGCTGTCCGGGGTTGCGGGTCTATGAGGTTGGAAGCTGTAGAGGGAAGATCTCCAGAGGTGATGAGGTCAGTGACAGTCCTGTGGACAGTAGCTTGATGTTCGGTGGTGGGGTCATGGTCCAGAGGGAGGTAGGAAGAAGTGTCTGTGAGTTGGCGTTGAGCCTGTGCAAAATCGAGGTCAGTACACCATACAACAACCGCACCACCCTTCCAATTCCAGCTGCAGTTTCACCCATCATGTTTTGAATCCACCCAGGAATACAGGTATCTCCGAGAAATACAACGTTCCCAGGACTGCTATTCTCGCCGCATCCTGAGATCCACACTCGGTGCTATGCGCCGCCACATGCACACACTGAACCTCTTTCTCCAGCAGCACCGCCTCACCTTTTCTCAGAGCTGTTCTACTCCGCAATTTCATTTCATCCTCTTCCCACCTACATCCATGACTCTTCTGATGCCCTACCTCATTTTGACAATTTCCAGTTTCCTGGCCCCAATGGCCTCCCTTCACTATGGACGTCCAATCTCTCTACACCTCCATCCCCCACCAGGACGGTTTGAGGACTCTCCGCTTCTTCCTTGAACAGAGGCCCAACCGATCCCCATCCACCACCACCCTCCTCCGCCTGGCTGAACTTGTTCTCATATTGAACAACTTCTCCTTCAACTCCACTCACTTCCTTCAAGTAAAAGGTGTTGCTATGGGTACCTGCATGGGTCCTAGTTATGCCTGTCTTTTTGTGGGATATGTCGAGTGTTGTTTGTTCCAGTCCTACTCAGGCCCCCTCCCCCAACTCTTTTTCCGGTACATTGATGACTGTATTGGTGCCGTTTCCTGCTCCCGCCCCGAACTGGAAAACTTTATCAATTTTGCTTCCAATTTCCACCACCCTCTCACCTTTACATGGTCCATCTCTGACACTTCCCTTCCCTTCCTCGACTTCTCTGTCTCCATCTCTGGGGATAGGTTGTCTACTAATATCCATTATAAGCCCACCGACTCCCACAGCTACCACGACTACACTTCTTCACATCCTGCCTCCTGTAAGGACTCCATTCCATTCTCCCAGTTGCTCAGTCTCCGATGCATCTGCTCTGATGATGCTACCTTCCATGACAGCGCTTCTGATATGTCTTCCTTTTTCCTCAACCGAGCATTTCCCCCCACTGTGGTTGACAGGGCCCTCAACCGTGTCCGGCCCATTTCCTGTACCTCTACCCTCACCCCTTCCCCTCCCTCCCAGAACCGTGACAGGGTTCCCCTTGTCCTCACTTTCCACCCCATCAGCCTCCATATCCAAAGGATCATCCTCCGCCATTTCCGCCACCTCCAGAGTGATGCCACTTCCCCTCCCTTCCCCTGTCAGCATTCCGAAGGGATTGTTCCCTCCGCAACACCCTGGTCCACTCCTCCATTACCCCCACCACCTCGTCCCTGTCCCATGGCACCTTCCCCTGCAATCGCAGGAGGTGTAATACCTGTCCATTTACCTCCTCTATCCTCACTATCCCAGGCCCCAAACACTCCTTTCAGGTGAAGCAGCAATTTACTTGTACTTCTTTCAATGTAGTATACTGTATTCGCTGCTCACAATCTGGTCTCCTCTACATTGGGGAGACCAAACGCAGACTGGGTGACCGCTTTGCAGAACACCTCCACTCAGTCTGCAAGCAGGACCCTGAGCTTCCAGTTGCTTGCCATTTCAACACTCCCCCCTGCTCTCATGCTCACATCTTTATCCTGGGCTTGCTGCAGTGTTCCAGTGGACATCAACGCAAGCTCGAGGAACAGCATCTCATTTAACGATTAGGCACACTACAGCCTGCCAGACTGAACATTGAGTTCAATAATTTCTGAGCATGACGGGCCCCCCATTTTACTCTTATTTTTAGTTTATTTTTTATTTTTTACATTTTTTTTGCATGTTTATTTTATTTCATCTTAGTTTGTTCAGTTTGCTTACCCACTGTTTTTTTTCATATTTGTACTTGCTGCTGTTCAATCTTCAGCCCGTTAACACCCTATTTGTACTAATGCTTTGTCTTTCAACATGCTATTAACATATTGTTTGCCTTTGCTCCATGACCTTCTGGTCAGCTATTCTGTGGCCTTGTCCAATCTACACCTTCTCCTTTGTTATCTCTTGCCCCACCCCCGCTTTACTTGTTTATAACCTTTGACATTTCTCATATTTGCCAGTTCCGAAGAAGGGTCACTGACCCGAAAAGTTAACTCTGCTTCTCTCTCCACAGATGCTGCCAGACCTGCTGAGTATTTCCAGCATTTCTTGTTTTTATTTCAGATTTCCAGCATCCACAGTATTTTGCTTTTACCAGAGATCACAAATCTGCTGTTCTTTCTCTCAGGAAGACAGCATTCATCTTCCCACCACTGCCACTCTGCCAGTGCTGTTTCCGGTTAGCCAGCCTGCCTAGACTGCTGCCCTCCATGTCAAGATGGTGCAGTCCGAAGCTGGGCCAGGGCTGCTTGAGGTTATCCTCTAAGACCATTTGCAGTCTTTCCCACTGAATGTCAGCAGCCTTCTGCCTGCCATGCTGCAGTTACTAGAACAGTCACTCACGGCATCAGGCATGATTATGTGAAGTTGGCATTTCAAATCCTCCTGTTAATTCTTGCACAGGCCTCACAATACTTGCCAATTAAGTCTCTAAAGGTAGAAAACCACAGATGAGAAGTTTATAGTAAAATAGGAAAGTACTAATGAGCGCATAATCTGAGCACTCAAACAATCATCTCATTAAAGGAACAGGCAAAATGAATGAAATTAATCAAAACTCAGCCATAATGTGGGCTTAATATAAGTAATACTCCAGCCACTCAGCACCCATTAACAATTTAAAACAAAGGCCTGGATTTTAGCCTGGAGGTGAGTTGCGTGGAGGGGTGGGGAGGGTGTTGTGGGGGTCTGTTGTAAGGTCAGGAAATGGGAAGAACAGGCTTCCCGAATGTCCTGCATAATTTAACTGCAATAAAAGCAAAATACTGTGGATGCCAGAAATCTGAAAAAAAACAGAAAGTGATGAAAATACTCAGCAGGTCTGGCAGCATCTGTGGAAAGAGAAACAGAGTTAACATTTCAGGTCTGTGACCTTTCATCAGACCTGGCAAAGGTTAGAAATATAAAAGGTTTTAAGCTGGGGGCGGTGGGGGTGGGGGGGGGGTGTGGGGGAGGGTCAGGGAAGAGAACAAAAGGTAAGGTGTGTGATAGGACAGAGGGCTGGAGTGATTAACTGACAAGGTCATGGGACAAAGGCAATGATGGTGTGGTGAAAGGTAAAGCATTAGCACAGAGTGTTAATGACAGAACAATGAACAGCTCTATCTAAAAGCACAAACATAAAAAAACAAGTTCAAGGCAAGCACATGGTTAAAAAAAATGATAAAACAAAGTAAAACAGTAATAAAAAGGGCCAGTCATGCTATGAAAAGGATTTACCTCCATGTTTCCTTTAAGTGGGTTCCCACCCACATGTAGCCTGAAGCCCACAAAAGCTGATAAGTGTATTGGGGCAGTAAGCTAGATTGTTGGGGTTGTTTGAGGGGGTTGTCCAGATCACTGGGTGAGCTTCCTGATCATGGGATGAGGGTCCGGATCGTGGGGTAGGGGAGCAATCTGTTGGTGGTCTGGGTGTTCTGAATGAGTGGGTGGGGGGTCCATGTCCCTCCTGAATTAAAACCTGAAGTCGGTGGGCTCGATGCTGATTCAGTTCCTGTTCCAAATTTCTTGCATTTTATCCTCTGAAGCTAATCTGCCGATTTTTGGGAGTTAAGATTCAGCCCATTTTTTTTTTCCTGACTGGCACTGATCTTGCACTAAGGCTTCTCAATGTAACTGTTGGCTCTCGAAAGGTTGATTTTTCTTGGGTTCTGATCTCTTTTCTTCCCCGCACCTATCCCCACCCTCCACAAAAGGATGTAGGTTGTTTATACGCTGCTAGTGTGGAAAATCTTGCCCCCACCCAAACTTGGTGCTCTCCTGGTGAGTTGCGAGTAATATGCTAGAAGCAAAGGTTATATGTTGAAATGAAATGGCCTCATATTATGGGATGAGTCTAGGTGCTTAGAGCGCTGTATAAGGGCTGCATTAAAGGCCCACCTTTGTCACTGCTAGCTTCCTCAATATCTTATTTCCCATTGTAACCATTTGCACACTTATAGAATGCTTATCTAATGATAGCTTTTACAGTGCCATGTACTGGGAGTGCAGGTGCACAACAATAACAGCAGAATTGCTAAAAGTGGAAAAGCAGGCGCTGTGCACAATTTGTACGAGGCTTAAATTTTGCACTCAGCTACATTTTGTGAGCTCAATTGCTGGTGCCTGTTTTGAAACTTAGCTCCATTAAGGCATCAGATGTTCTGCAAAAATATTTAAATGAACATCCAGCTCAATCTTGCAGCATTCGAGCCAGATTTGTGACATTTTGAAGCTCTATGTGTGAAACAGCTCTTAAAGTGCAATAGGCATTGTATATTTTTAGTTGTAATGTTCACAGTACCTTTCTTGTATTGTGTTTTTTTAGTAGGGATTTTTCCATAATTTTTGTAATTTTCATTAATATGTATTTCTGGAACAATTTTTGGATATCAATTTTTATTTACTAATTTTGGCAGATTTTTCCTTTTTGAAGGCCTTAAATACAGGATATTAGGATTGAAGTAGTGTAAAATTAAAGAAGGGATGTCTGGGAAATCAGTAGGAATCAGATCAATGACCTTAAAAAATTGTTTCAGCTTGTTTCAGGTTATCAGAAAGCCAATGGCAGAGTTTTCGTATTATCACCCAGGACAGCTACAGCTAAATTGCAAAATAGGAACAGCATGGCCCAAGGGCTGGCAAGGTCATAGCTATTCTCAGCTGTTATGCCTCTGGCTCATTCCCACCCACTTCTGTGCTATCAGCTAATATGCTGGCCACACATGTATCAAGCTGGTGACTGATGCATCAGTTAGAAAATCTTCCATCTCATTTCCCCCTAAATAGCATGACATAGCTGCCCAAAATCACCACACTGCTGTTAGCAGCCATGTGCCAAAACTCAGTCCAGTCAGTAAGTGACCATGTTCATGTCTGAATTGACAGTGTGAGTGTGACAATGTTTTCAGTTCTCGGTAGCACCACTACTGACCGAGCTGGCCGAGTCCTAAAGGACATGGCTGCTAGACTGGGTCTGCGGCAGGTGGTGGGGGAACCAACACGAGGGAACAACATACTCGACCTCGTCCTCACCAATCTGCCTGCCGCAGATGCATCTGTCCATGACAGTATTGGTAGGAGTGACCACCACACAGTCCTTGTGGAGACGAAGTCCCGCCTTCACATTGAGGATACCATCCATCGTGTTGTGTGGCACTATCACCGTACTAAATGGGATAGATTTCGAACGGATCTAGCAATGCAAAACTGGGCATCCATGAGGCGCTGTGAGCCATCAGCAACAGCAGAATTGTACTCCACCACAATCTGTAACCTCGTGGCCCGGCATATTCCCCACTCTACTATTACCATCAAGCCAGGAGACCAACCCTGGTTCAATGAAGAGTGCAGGAGGGCATGCCAGGAGCAGCACCAGGCATACCTCAAAATGAGGTGTCAACCTGGTGAAGCTACAACACAGGACTATCTGCATGTCAAACTGCGTAAGCAGCATGCGATAGACAGAGCTAAGCGATCCCATAACCAACGGATCAGATCTAAGCTCTGCAGTCCTGCCACATTCAGTCGTGTTTAGGTTAGTTTAGTTTAGTTTAGAGATTACAGCACTGAAACAGGCCCTTCGGCCCACCGAATCTGTGCCGACCATCAACCACCCATTTATACTAATCCTACATTAAACCCATATTCCTACCACATCCCCACCTGTCCCTATATTTCCCTGCCACCTACCTATACTAGGGGCAATTTATAATGGCCAATTAACCTATCAACCAGCAAGTCTTTGGCATGTGGGAGGAAACCGGAGCACCCGGAGGAAACCCACGCAGACACAGGGAGAACTTGCAAACTCCACACAGGCAGTACCCAGAATTGAACCCGGGTCGCTGGAGCTGTGAGGCTGCGGTGCTAACCACTGCGCCACTGTGCCGCCCGTGAATGGTGGTGGACAATTAAACAACTAACTGGAGGAGGTGGCTCCACAAATATCCCCATCCTCAAGGATGGGGTTGTCCAGCATATTATTGCAAAAGATAAGGCTGAAGCATTTGCAACAATCTTCAGCCAGAAGTGCCGAGTTGATGATCCATCTCGGCCTCCTCCTGAAGTCCCCAGCATCACAGATGCCAAACTTCAGCCAATTCGATTCACTCCACGTGATATCAAGAAACAACTGAAGGCACTGGATACTGCAAAAGCTATGGGGCCTGAAAACATTCCGGCAATAGTACTGAAGACCTGTGCTCCAGAACTTGCTGCGCCCCTAGCCAAGCTGTTCCAGTACAGCTACAACACTGGCATCTACCCTGCAATGTGGAAAGTTGCCCAGGTATGTCCTGTACACAAACAGCAGGACAAATCCAACCCGGCCAACTACCGCCCCATTAGCCTACTCTCAATCATCAGTAAAGTGATGGAAGGTGTCATCAACAGTGCCATCAAGCGGCACTTGCTTAGCAACAACCTGCTCAGTGACGCTCAGTTTGGGTTCCGCCAGGGCCACTCAGCTCCTGACCTCATTACAGCCTTGGTTCAAACATGGACAAAAGTGCTGAACTCAAGAGGTGAGGTGAGAGTGATTGTCATTGACATCAAGGTAGCATTTGACCGAGTATGGCATCAAAGAGCCCTCACAAAACTGAGATCAATGGGAATCAGGGGGAAAACCCTCCACTGGCTGGAGTCATACCTAGCACAAAGGAAGATGGTTGTGGCTGTTGGAGGTCAATCATCTGAGCTCCAGGACATCGTTGCAGGAGTTCCTCAGGGTAATGTCCGAGGCCCAACCATCTTCAGCTGCTTCATCAATGACCTTCCTTCAAGCATAAGGTCAGAAGTGGGGATGTTCGCTGATGATTGCACAATGTTCAGCACCATTCGCGACTCCTCAGATACTGAAGCAGTCTGTGTAGAAATGCAGCAAGACCTGGACAATATCCAGGCTTGGGCTGATAAGTGGCAAGTAACATTCGTGCCACACAAGTGCCAGGCAATGACCATCTCCAACAAGAGAGAATCTAACCATCTCCCCTTGACATTCAATGGCATTACCATCGCTGAATCCCCCACTATCAACATCCTAGGGGCTACCATTGACTGAAAGCTGAACTGGAGTACCCATATAAATACCGTGGCTACAAGAGCAGGTCAAAGGCTCGGAATCCTGAGGCGAGTAACTCACCTCCTGACTCCCCAAGGTCCGTCCACCATCTACAAGGCACAAGTCAGGAGTGTGATGGAATACTCTCCACTTGCCTAGATGGGTGCAGCTCCAACATCACTCAAGAAGTTCGACACCATCCAGGATAAATTAGCCCGCTTGATTGGCACCCCATCTACAAACATTCACTCCCTCCACCACCGATGCACAGTGGCAGCAGTGTGTACCATCTACAAGATGCACTGCAGCAATGCACCAAGGCTCCTTAGACAGCACCTTCCAAACCCGCGACCTCTACCAACTAGAAGGACAAGGGCAGCAAATACATGGGAACACCACCATCTGCAAGTTCCCCTCCAAGTCACGCACCATCCTGACTTGGAACTATATCACCGTTCCTTCACTGTCGCTGGGTCAAAATCCTGGAACTTCCTTCCTAACAGCACTGTGGGTGTACCTACCCCACATGGACTGCAGCGGTTCAATAAGGCAGCTCACCACCACCTTCTCAAGGGCAATTAGGGATGGGCAATAAATGCTGGCCTGGCCAGCGACGTCCACATCCTGTGAATGAATAAAAAAAAATGTTTAAGTTTGAGTGTGTGGCTTGCTAAAATATGGGAATACAGGAGATGCAATGAAAGAGTTGTAAGGTTATGTGAGGGCTTGGCATGCTGAACAGCTAGATAGACAAATCATTTGCGGCATGGAACCTTAGGTTGTCTACCTGCTACATTGTGCCGTCAATTAGTATTACTTTGTCAAGATTCTATAAACTGTGGCATGTTTCCTTACATCTTTCCCCAGGTTTTGGAGGTACTGTAGATCGCTTTGAGGCCGGCTGCCACCTCTTGTTGTCCTTCAGTGTTTTGTGATTGCCTTTAAGAGTGATGTCCCTTGAAGATCTTAGTATGCTAATGAACTAAGTACCAGGGCACAGTCATGTGACTCAGAGCCAGCATCTCACTCTGTAACTGTAACACCAAGAGGCAAGTTCTGTAAATCGATAGCTCTGCACTGTATATACGTGTTAGCTGTTAATAAACCTGTTTGAGATCTTCAATCAACTGAACTCCACGCATCTCATTTATGTTGCATCAGACAACATAAAACGTTTCTCATTACATCAGGTTGGTTGCCCTGGACTACCAAATAGTGTAACTTTCTTCACACTTACTTGATGCAGCAGCACACTCTCCTTGCCAACCATCCAACAGGAGTTGCAGTGCAATACTATAGGATCATGTGCTCACAACTCCATGTTGTGCCCTCACTTAGGGTTTTATATACCTTCAATTGCATGTGTCACTTCCATTCTACACAGCATTTTTAAAGGTTCATCTTGTAAAGAAGTCAGTAGAATCCCTGTGGAATTTTTGCCCACGTTGAGAGTTTTGGAATTAATCTGGCTGGCATAACTGAAGTGCCAGTAGCTAATTAATTAGGGATGGGCAACAAATGCTGGCCTTGCCAGCGATACCCACATCCCATGAAAGAATAATAAAAAAACTGCCACACTTGCAACAACCATATATATATAACACTATTAATTAATATCATCCTTCCTTTCTTTTCAAACATTTGGTTTGAGTCTTTAAAGGGGATGAAGCAATTTATGCCCCTTTAAGTTTAATCTGCAACCTCTTTAATTACACTTTCAGCAGAAAGCCAAAGCTGTGTGGGAAACATAATAAAAATATTCTGATCTTACAATAACAAGTAAGCCCAGCCAGCCACCAGCTCTGCTATTACTGGTGTGTCTAATGAAATCCAATCTGTATGGTTTTGGTAATCTGATACCTGAGCTCGACACATTCTCAGTTCTCCAGAGGACAGTTGATGATTGATCAGCTAGTGGACTTGTAAATGGGGCAGGCCTAACATTGGGTTCTGGATTCTTCCCACTTAGAAATAGGGCAGATAGTGGGTGCTCACTCCACCCTTAATGCACCCTTGTGAAGGTTGATAACGCCTTATATTTTTGAACGTACTGGCCATCACTATTGCACCAGGCCACTGATGAGTCTTAGAAATGGAACTTCAGCTTGGAAGGCCTCTGCCCCTTTCTCCATACCCATCCCTGCCCCTAACCTGTCATTTGCCTTGTAATGGGTGGACAGAAGTTCAACCTCTTAAAGAAAGCTCCCACAACATCAGAGACACAATGTAATCAGATATGAAGCAATTCCTTGGGAATTCTGCTGGCATCCTCCAAAAGTTACAATAGAAGATAGTCAAATCCCTGCAGAATCTTTGGTACACAGTGTGAGTTTTAGAAGTAATCTGGCTGGCATAACTGAAGTGCTGTTAGCTAATCTGAGACACTTACTACAGCCAGGTATGTATAACACTATTAATAAATGTCATCCCTCCTTTCTCTTGTGCATGTGACTGATTTGAAGCTGAGCCAAAATCCCAGTATCAAATTCCTAAAACTGACGACATAGAAGATGCAATGAAATTCACAATACCAGAGAATAATCATAAAGTAAGCATTTTGGACTCCTCAAATAAGATTTAGTTGCTAAGAGTTCACGAGCAGATCACAGTACAGCACTAGGCAGATATTTGTTGCCTTGTGCAAAACATGCCAACAGTAGGTGATATTTGTATTGATCTGTCAGAGAGTAACAGCAAGTGGAGGCTCATGATCAAGGAGGTGTGCAGAGAGAAAAACAATTGCTAGGAACATAAATCATTCTATCATCTGATCATTTTTCCTAAATGTCATTAGGTATGAGACTTGCACGCTAGCAAGTGGGACATCATATTAGACAACCATGATAGATACATACACACAATCATTTTACTATCGCTTGTGAGAGCAAATGTGCCATCTCTGGGTACTTGTTATCTTGAAAAGCTGACATCACCACAGATCGAGTGGTTTGAATTCAAGACTTAATAAGATGGCCACAGAGTCAAAACTGTTCACAAGAAATAGGCTGCTGGAAATGTCATCATAGAAGATAAAAAACAGTGTACTGAAAATATAAATAATTTCAAAACTAAATATTATTTTCACACAGACAAACAGAAAAAAAAAGTTGACCGTCCTTAGAAAATAATGGATTTTCACAGATTTTGCTTAAAACTTTTAAGTGAATAAGCAAATTCCTTTTGGTTAGGAGGCTGACCACTCCTGATCGGATAAGGCAACAATTTCTCTCTCCTGCTACCATGACCCTGGAGTTCTGATTGGGATCAGATATACCAGCAGAATCACCCAATAAGGTAGGAGTAGATCAGAGGATGGAGACAGTGTCAGTGAATTTAACTGTTGCTTTATGGTATGACCTTTCTACTCATGTTCGGATCCATGCACAAATATTGTCTCTTTTATACTTTATCATGTCATCAACCTTTTGCAAACTATTTCCAGCCTCTGCAGTATATACTTGTAGAATCATGGAATCATAGACATTTACAGCACAGAGGAGGCCATTTAGGCCATCGTGGCTGTACCAGCTGATAATCAGCTATCCAGCCTAATCCCACTTTTCAGCTCTTGGGCCATAGCTTTGTAGTTTGCAGCACTTCAAGTGCATATGCAAGTCCTTTTTAAATAGTGTCAGGCAAGCCCCCCACCTGCCAAGAATGCAGAAAATTAATTTTGCCACATGAACATTGATTTTAAACTATTGATGGTGAAGAAAGAAATTGCTTTAAAAAGCAATTGGAGACTTTGGCTGGAGAGAGACATTAGCATATCAACAGACAAATACTTCCAAGGGAAAAGAAGGCAGTGGTGTAGTGATATTAGAAACCTGGAGACCCAGGGTATTGCTCTGGGGACATGGGTTCGAATCCCAACACAGCACAACATGGAATTCTAATGATAGCTATGAAACCATTGCCAATTGTTGATTTAAAAACCCATCTGGTTCACTAATGTCTGTTAGAAAAGGAAATCGTCTGGCCTACATGTGACAGCAATGTGGCTGACTCTTACATGCCCTCTAAAATGGCCTAGCAAGCCACTCAGTTATATCTAACTGCTATAAAGTCAACAAAAAGGAATGGAACTGGACAGACCACCTGGCATCAACCTAGGCACTGGCAACGACAGCAACAAACCTGGCCCTGCAAAGTCCTCCTTACTAACATCTGGGGGCTTGTGCCAAAGTTGGGTGACTGTCCCACAGACTAGTCAAGCAACAGCCTGACATAGTTATATTCATGGAATTGTACTTTACAGATGCTGCCATCACTATGCTGGGCTATGTCCTGTCCCACTGGCAGGACAGAGATAGCAGCACAGTGGTATACAGGAGGGAGTTTCCCTGGGAGTCCTCAATGTTGTCTCTGGACCCTGTGATGTCTCATGGCATCAGGTCAAACATGGGCAAGGAAACCTCCTGCTGATTACCACCTACAGCCCTCTCTCAGCTGATAAGTTAGTTCACCACCACTTGGAGGAAACAGTGAGAGCGGTCAGGGCACAGAATGTACTCTGGGTGGGGGACTTCAATGTCCATCACCAAGTGTGGCTCGGTAGCACCACTACTGGCCGAGTCCTAAAGGACATAGGTGCTAGACTGGGTCTGCAGCAGGTGGCGAGCGAAAAACATACTTGACCTCGTCCTTACCAATCTGCCTGCCGCAGACGCATCTGTCCATGGCAATATTGGTAGGAGTGAGCACTGCACAGTCCTTGTGGAGACGAAGACCCACCTTCACATTTGAGGATACCATCCATCGTGTTGTGTGGCACTATCACTGTGCTAACTGGGATAGATTTTGAACAGATCCAGCAATGCAAAACTGGCCATCCATGAGGTGCTGTGGGCCATCAGCAGCAGCAGCAGAATTGTACTCAACCACAATCTATAACCTCATGGTCTAACATATCCCCTACTCTACCATTATCATCAAGCCAGGAGACCAACCTTGGTTCAATGAGGAGGGCATGCCAGGAGCAGCATCAGGCATACCTCAAAATGAGTTGTCAACCTGGTGAATCTACAACACAGGACTACTTGCATGCCAAACTGTGTAAGCAGCATACAATAGACAGAGTTAAGCGATCCCATAACCAACGGATCAGATCTAAGCTCTGCAGTCCTGCCACATCCAGCCGAAAATGGTGGTGGACAATTAAACAACTAACTGGAGGAGGTGGCTCCACAAATATCCCCATCCTCAAGGATGGGGGAGCCCAGCACATTATTGCAAAAGATAAGGCTGAAGCATTTGCAACAATATTCAGCCAGAAGTGCCAAGTTGATGATCCATCTCGACCTCCTCCTGAAGTCCCCAGCATCACAGATGCCAGACTTCAGTCAAATCGATTCACCCCGCGTGATATCAAGAAATGACTGAAGGCACTTGGATACTGAAAAGGCTATGGGCCCTGACAATATTCCGGCAATAGTACTGAAGACCTGTGCTCCAGAACTTGCCGTACCCCTAGCCAAACTGTTCCAGTACAGCTACAACATTGGCATCTACCCTGCAATGTGGAAAATTGCCCAGGTATGTCCTGTACACAAATAGCAGGACAAGTCCAACCCAACCAATTACTGCCCCATCTGTCTACACTCACTCATCAGTAAAGCGATGGAAGGTGTCATCAACAGTGCCACAAGCAGTACTTGCTTAGCAATAACCTGCTCAGTGACGCTCAGTTTGGGTTCCGGCAGGGCCACTCAGCTCCTGACCTCATTACAGCCTTGGTTCAAACATGGACAAAAGCGCTGAACTCAAGAGGTGAGGTGAGAGTGACTGCCCTTGACATCATGGCAGCATTTGACCAAGTATGGCATCAAGGAGCCCTAGCAAAACTGGAGTCAATGGGAATCGGGGAAAACCTTCTGCTGGTTGGAGTCATACCAAAGCAAAGGAAGATGGTTATGGTTGTTGGAGGTCAATCATCTGAGCTCCAGGACATCACTGCAAGAGTTCCTCAGGGTAGTGTCCTAGACCCAACCATCTTCAGCTGCTTCATCAATGACCTTCCTTCAGTCATAAGGTCAGAAGTGAGGATGTTCGCTGATGATTGCACAATGTTCAGCACCATTCGTGACTCCTCAGATACTGAAGCAGTCCGTGTAGAAATGCAGCAAGACCTGGACAATATCCAGGCTTGGGCTGATAAGTGGCAAGTAACATTCGCGCCACTTAAGTGCCAGGCAATGACCATCTCCAACAAGAGAGAATCTAACCATCTTCCCTTGACATTCAATGGCATTATGATCGCTGAATCCCCCACTATCAACATCATAGGGGCTACCATTGACCAGAAACTGAACTGGAGTAGCCATATAAATACCATGGATAGGAATCCTATGGCGAGTAACTCATCCCCTGACTCCCCAAAGACTGTCCACCATCTACAAGGCACAAGCCAGGAGTGTGATGGAATACTCTCCACTTGCCTGGATGGGTGCAGCTCCAACAACACTCAAGAAGCTCGACACCATCCAGGATAAAGCAGTTCACATATTGGCACCCCATCTACAAACAATTACTCCCTCCACCACCGACGCACAGTGGCAGCAGTGTGTACCATCTACAAGATGCACTGCAGCAACGCACCAAGACTCCTTAGACAGTACTTTCCAAACCCGCGATTTCTATGAACTCGAAGGACAAGGGCAGCAGATGCATGGGAACACCACCACCTGCAAGTTCCCCTGCAAGCCACACACCATCCTGATTTGGAACTATATTGTCGTTTCTTCACTGTCGCTGGGTCAAAATCCTGGAACTCCCTTCCTAACAGCACTGTGGGTGTACCTACCTCACATGGACTGCAGCAGTTCAAGAAGGCAGCTCACCACCACCTTCTCAAGGGCAGTTAGGGATGGGCAATAAATGCTGGCCTAGCCAGTGATGCCCGCATCCCATGAATGAATAAAAAAAGGAGCTATTCCCTGCTTCAATTTAATCCACAATGGACTTTTGATTACCAGACACTGAAGCATTCAAGGTTAGCTAGTAAGATTTTCGAATACACAAACAGACATGGTTGGGCCATTTTGGTCATATGACTGACTGACTGTTGGACTTTTTTGAATTTGAGCTTCCAACAAGGAATTTGAAATCAGAAGGCTGTTAGCTCCTGGACTGAGAACACCTCTCTCCTGTCTGCTCTCATCTCGTTCTCACCTGCTTCGGAAACCAATGTAGACATTTGAATCCCAAGAGAGAAAAGTCTTCTCCAGAGAACAAGTTTTAAGAAGAATACTGGGCCCCCAACAAAAAGCAAGACTACCTCCAATCGGGGACCGTACAGCGAGCTCAAAGCACAGTAAAAAAAAACCCTCTTCAGAGATTGCCTCAAACCTCTCCATTTTACTTTTCTTCTCTTTTCTGTCTCGATTTGCATGTGCGTGCTAGCGTGGGCGCGGCGTGTAACCGTAGGCGTTAACCGAATTAGAGTTCAAGTTTAAGGTTTAATAAATTTCACTTTTCTTCTTTAAACCTAAAGAAAAGCTGGTGTGATCACTTCTTTGCCTTATAGTTGGAAAGCTGTGAACAAGGATTCACAAAGGGGGAGCTCAAAACATAATGTGTTTAAAATTAAACCCTGTTACAATAAGACCAGGTGAAGACAGTAATGGACCCCGAGATACCTTTCGCACCTGGTCGTCACAATAAGATGAGGGTTTCTTCTTCTGCCACCTTTTCACTCAGTGAGTGCCAGTTCCCCACTGCCCTCTGGTGAAAAAATCTCCTCCACTGTCCCTCTACTCCTTCCACCAATTACTTTAAATCTATGCCCTCCGGTTGTTAACCTCTCTGCTAAGGGAAAAAGGTCCATCCTAGCCACTCTATCTTGGCCCCTCATAATTTTATACATCTCATAAATCTTCCCTCTAAGCTCCTCTGTTCCAAGGAAAACAACCCTAGCCTACCTAATATTTCCTCATAACTAAAATTCTCCAGTCCTGGCCAACATCCTCATAAATCTGCTCTGTACCCTCTCTAATTCGATCACACCCTTCCTGTGAGGTGGTGACCAGAACTGTACACAGTACTCCAGCTGTGGTCTAACTAGTGTTTTATGCCGTCCGAGTAAAACCACTCTGCTCTTATATTGTATGGGCTGGATTTTGTAATCCCCCAGGCATTGGGTTTAGTGGTGGCCCCCCGCTGCTCGCCGACGGGGCTCCAATTTGAATATTTAAATGAATTAAAATGAATGAATTAATGAAACTCACTTCGCCACCTAATGTCCCGCTGCGATCTTCGGCCAGGTGGCCGGCACTCCCACGCCTTCAGATTCCCATCCGGGGAAACGAGGTGCCACACTGGTGGGGAGAGGGGAGGAGGTAAGTTTATCAGTGCAGGGGTGTGGGGGAACTGGGTCAAAGTAACATCACGGGTGTAGTGGAGGGTGGGAAGGATTGGAGTTGTAAGTTTATGCAGTTTGTGGGTCGGAAGGTCAAATTGTAAAGGTAAGTATTTTGTTTTGGGGGCAAGGGCAAATAATTAATTTAATTGTTATGTGGGGTGGGAGAGGGGCAAAAGAAATGTATTTATTTATTTTTATTCACTTCACCTTTAAATATTTAAATTTCCCGGTAGGGCTGACAGCCCTTTAAAAATGGCGTCAATACCTGCACACAGGCAGCTGACTCCATTGTCGGGGATGGACAGCCCACCCCCTTCACGTCATCGGAGGTGGGGGGGGAGCGGTCCGCCCCGGCTATTTAAATGAGTCGCCACATAGATGATTGCGGCGGCTCCGCAACATGTGCCGTGGGCACATAATATTCAGCCCGATGCCTCCGCTAATAAAAGAAAGTATCCCATATGGCTTCTTAACTGCCTTATGTATCTGTCCTGCTTTCTTCACGGATTTGTGGACATGCACACCAAGGTACCTCTGTTCCTCTACACTTCCCAATATTCTACCATTTATTGTATATTCCTTTGCCTTGTTTGCCCTCCCCAAATGTATTACCTCACATTTCTCTGGATTGAATTACATTTGCCACTCTTCTGCCCACTTGATCACTCCATTAATATCTAGTAGTCTCCAGCTTTCTTCCTCACTATGAAACACACGGACAATTTTTATATCATCTGCAAACTTCTTAATCATGCCCCTTGCATTAAAGTCTAAATCATTGTTGTATACCATGAGAAGCAAAGGACCTAGTACTGAGCCCTGCAGAGCCCCACTGGAAACAGCCTTCCAGTCACAAAAATACCCATCGACCCTTACCCTTTGCTTTTTGCCACCGAGCCATTCTTGGATCCAACTTGCCACTTTCCCTTGGGCCCTATGGGTTTTTAATTTTCTGACCAGACTTTTATGTGGGACCTCGTCAAAAGCCTTGTTAAAACCTATGTATACTACATAGAATGGTTATAGCATAGAAATGGCTATTCAGCCCATCATGGCTATCCTGGCTCTCCGCAAGAGCAACCCACCTCGCCCACTTCCTTGCCTTTTTATCATAGCCCTGCAAACGTTTTCTCTTCAGATTATTATCCAATTATTTTTTGAAGGCCTCGATTGAATCTCCAGCACACTCTCAGGCAGTGCATTCCAGATTCTAACCACTTGCTGTGTAAAAAGATATTTCCTCATGTTGCTTCTTTTGTGAACTCAAAAAAGGCTCAAAAAAGGGCAGGACTGGATACAAGGTGTTCCGGAAAGATAGGGAAGGAAGGAAAGGAGGAAGAGTAGCTGTATTGATGAAGGAGAACATTACAATGCTGGAGAGAGACGTGGTCATCTTCCTGCAGTGCTAATACAGTCTCCTCTGGGAGAGCTGGTTTGATCATGGCCTGATTCACTACAAATTCAAGGAAACTGCAGGGTTTCGTCTCCTGCCACGGGCCTGTCTCTCTGACTTCCTGCGGTCTTACTTTCACTACTGGGGGGGCTACCACCTTCACTCCTGCCAGATCATTACCTAGGAGCAGGACAATCTCATCCACAGGCAAACTAGGGACAATCCCTACCGTCACCGATCCCGAAACTAGGTCGCACTCCAGGTGCACCAAGTATACAGGTACAGGCATACACTGCCATCCAAAACCATTCACCACCATTTTGGTGTTCACTGCACTCTCTGGGGGAAAGGTCAGGCCTTTTCCCAGTAAAAGGGACCTTGTGGTCCCTATGTCCCTGAGAATCACTATCGGCTTGCTTGCCCCACTCGAGGGATATGGGGTTACTTTCCCTTCGGACACAAAACCCTGATAGCCTTCAGGAATCCTATTAAATTTTCCTGTAATTGCAGCCGTAAGCTCCCTGGGTCTCACTCTTACTGCTGTGCTTTCCATCAGGTTCCTTTCTTCACTGAGCGGGTATGCCCTGATTAACCCTACAGGTTTTCCCTTTAGTTTCCAGCAGTCAGCTGTTAAATGCCCTGCTTTATTACAATGTAAGCACACAGGTCCCCAGTTCTCACTCTTGCTCACAGCACCTTCCTTTTTGGCAAGAGGAGGGCCCCCTGTTTCCCCTGCTTTCCTTTCTCTCCCAGGACTGCTTGGGCTCCTATCACCTTCCCACCCTTTGTCCTTTATGGATTTGTGGGGATGACTAGGAAAGGTTTTCTCCTGGGAAACCAAATTATAAATTAAAGCAAACTCATCAGCCAGAACGGCCACTTGCCGGGCTCTCTGCACCTGCTGCTCCTCTACATGAGTCTTTATGGAGAATGGGAGAGAGTGTTTAAATTCCTCTAACAGAATTACTTCTCTGAGATTCTCATAGCTGAACTGTACTTTAAGGGCCCTCAGCCACTGGTCAAAAGCCAGCTGCTTACTTCTTTCAAATTCCAGATAAGTATGATTATCTTGCTTCTTGAGGGTTTTAAACCTTTGGTGATAGGCTTCAGGTACTAATTCATATGCCCCGAGGATAGCATTTTTGGTCAGTTCATAATTTGATGAACTTTCATCTGCAAACAGGGAATAAACCTCAAGAGCTTTTCCAGTTAGCTTTCTTTGTAGTACAAGAGACCAGGTCTCAGATGGCTATTTTAGCTGCCTTGCCAGTTGCTCAAAGGACACAGAAAATTCTTCTACATATTCCTCATTGAATTTTGGAATTAGTTGAGATAGTTTTAACAATTTTGTACCCAGCCTTGAATTCTGCTCCTCCATATTGACCATACTTTCACTGGGGTTACTCTGTTGCCCCCGGTTAACTCAAGCCGCTTCAGCTCTCTGTCTTCGTATTCATTCTGGAATATTCTTTCTCTCTCTCTCTCTCTCTCGTTCTTTCTCCCGTCTTTCTTTTTCTTCACGTTCCTTCTGGAAGGCTCTTTCTTTCTCCCTCCCCTGCCTCTCTCTCTCTTTTTCCTGTCTCTTCCTTTCGCTTTCTCTTCCCCTGTTTTCTAATTCAAGTTTCCTTTGTTCCAATTGTGTCTAGAACAAAGAACAAAGAACAGTACAGCAGGTCTGGCAGCATCTGTGGAAAGAGAAGCAGAGTTAACGTTTCGGGTCAGTGACCCTTCTTCGGAAGTTCCGAAGAAGGGTCACTGACCCGAAACGTTAACTCTGCTTCTCTTTCCACAGATGCTGCCAGACCTGCTGAGTGATTCCAGCATTTCTTGTTTTTGTTTCAGATTTCCAGCATCCGCAGTATTTTGCTTTTATTAAAGAACAGTACAGCACAGGAACAGGCCATTCGGCCCTCCATGCCTGCACCGATCTTGATGCCTGCCTAAACTAAAACCTTCTGCACTTCCGGAGTCTGTATCCCTCTATTCCCATCCTATTCATGTATTTGTCAAGATGCCTGTTAAATGTCTCTATGGTACCTGCTTCCACCACCTCCCCCGACAACAAGTTCCAGGCACTCACCACCCTCTGTGTAAAGAACTTGCCTCGCAAATTCCCTCTGAACTTTGCCTCTCTCACTTTAAACCTATGTCCCCGAGTAACTGACTCTTCCACCCTGGGAAAAAGCTTCTGACTATCCACTCTGTCCATGCCGCTATAACTTTGTAAACCTCTATCATGTCGCCCCTCCACCTCCGTCATTCCAGTGAAAACAATCTGAGTTTATCCAACCTCTCCTCATAGTTAATGCCCTCCAGACCAGGCAACATCCTGGTAAACCTCCTCTGTATCCTCTCCAAAGCCTCCACGTCCTTCTGGTAGTGTGGCGACCAGAATGGCACACAATATTCTAAGTGTGGCCTAACTAAAGTTCTGTACAGCTGCAGCAGGACTTGCCTATTTTTATACTCTATGCCCCGACCGATGAAGGCAAGCATGCCGTATGCCTTCTTGACTACCTTATCCACCTGCGTTGCCACTTTCAGTGACCTGTGGACCTGTACGCCCAGATCTCTCTGCCTGTCAATACTCCTAAGGGTTCTGCCATTTACTGTATACCTCCCACCTGCATTAGCCTACTTCTAACACTGCTTCTGTTTCTTCAGATTCAAGGGAAAAATGATTGGCCACTAGCCTCAGGAGTTCAGACTTCCTAGCCTTGCCACGTAGAGTGATCCTACACTGCTCAGCCATTTTTTTCAACTCCTCCATAGACAGTGCCCAAGTTATTTCACGCTGGCTTGGAGTGCTACTAGCCTCAGTTGCGGACATATTAGTATTCAAGCAAATACAACCACAAGAAAATCTGTATTGAAATCTTGGTCTGTTTGATTGGGAACAATTTGGCTTCTCACTTCCAATTTCTCATTTGTCTGTGGGTCAGTTCCGGACGCTAGCACCCAAATTTCTGTTACGACCAGGTGAGAAAGCTGTCTAGGGGTCCCTCTCGGCCTTCACCTGGTCTTACAGTAACAAGGTTTAATTTTAAACACACCGTGTTTTTAGCTCCCCCTTAGTGAATCCTTGTTCACCGCTTTCCAATTATAAGGCAAAGAAACCATCACAAACAGGCTTTCTTAGGTTTAAAGAAGTAAAGTTGAAATTTATTAAGCATAAACTCTAATTCAGTTGACGCCTATGGATGCATGACGCACCCATGCTAGCATGCATACACGATACACCGACAAATAGAGACAGTAAAGAGCAGAGGAAAAATAAAGAGGAAAAGTTTGAGGCAATATCTGAAGAGTTTTTGTTACGGTTCTTCGAGCTCACTGCAGAGTCCCTGATTGTAGGTAGATCTTGCTTTTTGTTGTGGCTCAGTATTCACTTAAATCTTGTTTGCTGTAGGAGACTTTTCTCTCTTGGGGTTCAAGTGTCTTCAGTGGATTCAGCGGATTGTGAGAAAGAGATGGGAGCAGACAGGAGAGATCGTCTCAGTTCAGAAGCAAACAGACACTCTGCCCAAACCGTTTGTACAAATTCAAAAAACTCAGGTTGCCCAGCAGGTTAGTCATGCAACTAGATGGTTTGACCATATCCGTTTGTGTATTCGGCCATCTTAGCAGTCAACCTGGATTGCGAGCTCCCCCACATTCAACATCTGGTGATCAAAAGTCTATTGTGGGTTGAATGTGTCAGGGAATGGTCCTTTGTCCTTTCCAAGCACTGTCTGAGAATATGCAAATGTATTTCCAGCCATGTTCTGGCAATTGTTTAAAGCAAGTCCTTTCTTCACTTCAATAACAGTTAAAATTAATGTCCATGTGCCAAAATTAATATGCCTCATGCTTGGCAGGTGTGGACCTGCATGACATTTTGCAGTGGCCTCTACCTGATCTTTCTCCCCACACCTTGACCCACACAGAGAGAAAAATAGTCAGGTTTTAGAATGTATCCCAATGCTTTCAGCTTTATTTCTTTTTGCTTGTCATTTAAAAATAATTCTGAAATTAATGCATTTCTCCTGGAAAGATTAATTCAGGAGAAAAATTGCCTTGAAATCTCCTATTTATTAAAGATTCTCTTTCTGTTCTAATGCATTTTGTTCATTATATTGTGCATTGCTGTAGGCCAATGTCTCGCCTTGACTTGCTTTTGCCACAGGGATATTAATATTAACATATGTTTTAATATTACAATTTGTAATATTTTCAGCCCAATACACTCCTGTACTTGTTATACTGGATTGGTTCATGAAATAGCCAACAGTCAAATATCAACAAAGAGACAAGTCCTTAAGTTACACAGAGCTGCATTAGTAAGTTAACAATGAAGCTGTTAGTATAATATCTGAAACATTAGGGTGACCATGAAATATGAGTTGATCTAACACTGGTGTTCCTGCAACAGAAAGACAAAATGGTTTAAAACCTCCACAAATGGCTAATAGTATAGAGAAGCTTCATTTTAACTTTTCATAGTGTTACGACCAGGTGGGGAAGGTATCTAGGGTTCCCTCTCAGCCTTCACCTGGTCTTACCGTAACAGGGTTTAATTTTATACACACTGTGATTTTAGTTCCCCCTCGGTGAATCATTGTTCACCACTTTCCAATTATAAGGCAAAGAAATCAACACAAACAGGCTTTCTTAGGTTTAAAAAAGAAAAGTTGAAATTTATTAAATTTAAACTTAAATTCTAACTCGGTTAATGCCGACGGATACACGACGTGCCCACGCTTGCATGCATACATGATACATACATGCAAATTAAAGACAGAAAAGAGCAGTAGAAAAATAAAATGGAAAAGTTTGAGGCAATAGTTGAAGAGTTTTTGTTATGGTTCTTTGAGCTCCCTGTAGAGATCTTGATTGTAGATAGATCTTGCTTTCCATGAGGCCCAGTATTCTTAAACCTTGTTCGCTGTGGGAGACTTTTCTCTCTTGGGGTTCATGTGTCTTCAGTAGATTCAGAGGCTTGTGAGAAAGAGATGGGAGCAGACAGGAGAGATCTTCTCAGTCCAGGAGCAAACAGACATTCTCCGTTCAAACTGTTTGTACAATTCAGAAAAACCAAGGTTGCCAAGCAGTTTAGTCATGTGACTAACTGGTCTGACCATGTCTTGGATTGTATCACGTTAGCAGTCTCTGGAATGCTCCTTTTACACACAATACCTGTTCAAGGTCTATTGTGGGTTGAATGTGTCAGGAAATGGTCCTTTGTCCTTTCCAATCACCAGCTGTTAATATGCAAATATATTTTCTGGGCTGATCTGTTTAACAAGTGCTTTCTTCGCTCCAGTAACAGTTTAAAATCAATGTTCATGACAAAATTAATGTGCCTCATTCTTGGCAGTTGGGGGCCTAGCATGACAATAGTCTATCAGCCAAATCGTGTCTTGGCCAGCAGTATCACAATGTCAGTAAATTTCTTTGTATTGTGTAAAAATATTAATAAAACCAGTATGATTCTATGATGGACAGAATTGAAAGAGAACTCAAACCCCAGTTCCCTTCCCTCTACTGCCTGCAATCAGTGTGTTTTTGACAAGAAAGCTGTGAATGCTTCTTAACCCCTGAGTGTGTGGCCAATTTGAATTACCAGCACCACACTTTTCATGACTTTAAATAAAGAGGATTATTTTTATTCACACATTCATCCCAAAAGTCTAATGCTACGGCACTCACTCACCACTCATATACGCACCCACACACTCAAGAAAGAAAGCCGTTAAAGAGGAAAGTGCCCTTTTCCCAATTACAGTCAAAGGACTTGTTTGTAAGTCATGTGATTTTGGCTCATCCTGGGGAAAAGGCATGCGTTGCGGGCCCGGTGAAGAAGGTGTTTTTGCTGCTGAAGTGTAGTTCAATGGATTCAATAGCTGGATTTGTATATCAAAGTAGTTGCAGGATTCTCTTGAAGAGGTAGATTTTCAGCAGGCCACAAAGTTAGTTGCTTACAGTCTTATTACTAGGAGGTCAGTTTTATGTACTGGTGGACTTGAAAAAGAACAGGATTGAAAACCTTAAGATGTTGTAGTCTCCAGTTTTAAGGCATAGGTGTCTTGCCTTTGCTGATGTCTTTGCAGCTGTTGTTTGCAGACTTACTGGTTTCTCCCTGGTGCTTTGGGTAATAAGATCCATTGCCTGTGTGTAGTTTTAGTCAGGGGACCACCTGATCAATACTTCTATTGTCCACCCAGAAAGATTTGTAGGTTGAAGCCATTGCTACACAGTGAGGATGGATGGTGGCCACTCACCTCTACTTATGATTTAGCTGGTTCCTTACAGCTCTTTTTGTGAAGTTTCGAGCTTAGAGACAGTGAGTCCATAGATATTGAGTTTTGGGTAAGACCACAAATAATATGAGGTGGGAATTCCACAAATGGTTTCATCTTGGTATGTCCATCCAAGGTCATTCAATTAGGAACTTTCCGGATGATTGGGATACTTCTGAGTCTGGGCCAAAATGACTGTAGTCACCTGACTCTCAGCAACCATCTTATATCGCCTTTTATGTCCATTATGGTTAATTTAAAAAAAGGAAATTTCAATTCCAGAAGATGCTATGCTACGTGCGGTCCATGTTTAAAGTTATGAATCGAACATGTCTTTACTGGGCATAAAAATTGCAATAATGCTTATTCTCCCCCCACAAGGATAATGACCTTGTCTTTATCTGGCTCCTCTCTGATTTCTCTTCTGATTTTTCCTTAATTAACTGGCACAAGATATGTTTACATTTGCTGAGCAAATGGCTGAGATCAGCAGTTCTCAGAGATGGTGGTGTCCTCTCACTATCAAACCTAATTTGACAAATAAATAATGCAGTAATAAATTAGAACAAAAAATTCAAAAGGGGTAGAAACAGGTAGGACGAATGAGAGGTGAGTAGTGCTAACTGGTTTTCTGTCTGTTGCATTGCAGATTTGTACAATACTGATGTTGGGAGCAAGCTGAGCAGAGTGCCTTAAGGATCAATGTTAGATCCCCTACAGTTTCTAATTTACATGCACAACTTGGATTTTGAAGTTAGTTTGTCAAATTCACAGATGATTCCAAATTAGGAATACAGTAGTAGCTGAAATTGAGGAGGCAGCCTCAAAACTACAGATGAGTTCAAGTGATACGTAAGTGGGCATAACAGTGACAGGTGAAAATGAAAATGGATGAGTGTAAATTACAGCACCTAAGAAAAAAATGTGTGCTGCATAAGTATCGAGAATGAGCATCGTGTGGAATGGTCTTTCAGGTATGTTAGTGAAGAGAATAGCCCTGGAATTATTAAAGAAACAGTTGGGTGCCGTGGTAGTGTTAAAGGTCTTACTGGATGGATAAGATAAAATGGGCTAATTATCTTTTCTCATTCTATCTGTCTTACGATTCTGTGAATATTGAAGCGATTGGGAAACTCGGGTGCTCTTCAACAGATGGAGCAGCAATTTAAATTGAAAATCCAAAATGGTTTGAACTTTACCATTTGCCATATTTGCCTCCAGTACCCTACTCGAAGTTTATTCCATTTGTTGCCTATTTTTGATCATTCAACTTGCCACTAATCTATTTTGACTCCATTCTTGGAAGTATTTATGGCACTTATTTTCTTAGACATGAATTTCACTAAATTTGGGTATCAATTGGTAACACTCTGGCCTCTCAATCAGAAAGTCATGGGTTCAAGACCCACTCCAGGACTTGTGCACACAACTCAAGGTTGACCCCCTGGTGCAGTACTGAGCAAGTGCTGCATTGACAGAGATGCTGGGTTGAATTTTATTAGCCCTCTGACCTTGGGGGTCGTGGCATGGGGCCTGGAAAATCCTTCTGGGAGAAGCCCACCATGGGCCTTGGTGCCAGGAAGGCCCCATCCCATTTTACTGGTGGCGGCGAGGCCTCGTGGCAGCCTCCCCGCCGCATGGCAGCGGAGACTTATTTAAATATGCTAATTAAATTTAAATCAATGACTAATGACTTACCATGTAGCGACAGTCATCCCACGCCAATATTCTGGCCAGTTGCTAGAAGTCCCGGCCTTTGAATCTCCATTCGGAGATCTGGGGCGTAACACTGGTGGGGAGGGGGGAGGAGTGAAATTTTCAGGTGGTGAGGCGGGGTAGGGAGGGGGTAGGTGGGGGGAATGGCAAAAACCTACGCCATTGGTGGAGGGGATGCTGGGAATGGATTGAAGGGTAAAGTGGAGAAAGTTCAGGAGGGAAAGGTTGGAATCTAATTTTTTTGGCTGGAAAGGGCTATTTAGATATTGATTACTCATTTGCGGGGGGGGGGGGAGAGTGGGAGAGGGGATTTAAACTGATAAAATATTAACTTTAATTTTTTTTCACCTTTCACTTTAAACATTTAAATTAAACTGCAGGGCTTGAAGCTCTTTAAAAATGGCACCTGCGCAGTGATGCTGGACACCGTTGCTGGGGACGAAACGCCCGCCCACTCTACATCATGGGGGGCGGGGGGGATGCGGGCAGTCCACCCCTTCCATGCTAATGAGCTGCCGTGTGAAATATTGCGGTGGCTCCGTGGTGCACAGCGCACACGTGTGCGCCGTGCACCTTTTGGCCGAGAATGGCGGCGAGCTAATAAAATTCAGACACCCGCTGTCTTTCGAGTGAGATATTAAACTGAGGCTGTGTCTGCTGTCTCAGGTGAATGTTAAAGATCCTATATTTTGAAGAAGAGCAGGGAGGTTATTCCCAGTGTCCGGGCCAATATTTGTCCCTCAATCAACACCATATAAACAGGTTGTCTGGTCATTATCAAATTGTTGTTTGTGTGACCTTGCTGTATGCAAATTAGCTCTCGTGTTTCCTACATTACAACAGTGACTACAATTCCGAAGTACTTGATTGGCTGTAAAGCGCTTTGGTATGTCCTGTGGTCATGAAAGGTGCTTTTTAAATGCAAATCTTTTAATAAATGAAGAACTTCTCAGTTCAGTAATAGCCACTTTAAAAAAGGATGACACACGGTTATTGGAGCTCATGGTGTGCTCACTGGTGCCAAAACTATTTAAGTGCCTCACAAACGTGTGTAGAAATGATCTGATAATCACCTGATAATGCAAGGTAAGCTCATTTAAATATTTTACTCACACTCTGGAGATATTGCTTATGATGCAGTGGGGGCTGGTCGGACCTGGAAGTTTAGGCATCAGCAGTCAATGAATGGCTGCTGGATCCCTGTGGAGGACCAGCAATTTTACCTACCAGCAGAGGTGGCTGGGAGATGAATGATCCTTGGGAATTGATCGCAGTGAAAAAGCAGTGAAATGTGTCGAACCTGAAGATGTTGTCCCCTCATTTAGATCTTGAAGCACTATGGGAACATCTAAAGGGATTCAAATTCCCTCAACCTTGTTAAGTGCAACTTATACTGCAGCAGCACTGGGCAAAATTTCAGGAGAGTGCAGCTTTGTGAACTGAAGACTTCAGTTAAAGGAGAGGCAGATGGAGAGAAATAAAAGCATGTAAGATGTTGAAAGCACAAGTAGAGAAAGTCACTGCCAAAAAATTAAGCTTTGGCAGCAACTCATACAACAGCAAACTTGTTTATTCAAACGCCCCAAAGTGTGCTAAGGTCATTGAACAATCATGTACCCACTTTACATTCAGGCATAATGAATTCTAGGGGACAAAGACTCACTCAAGGGCATGAAACTCAATCGGAAACTTCATTTGGCTAGCTATGCTATTTGAATTAATCTCTCACACCTATAGATTGATCTCACGTAACCTACAAAATTCCACATTTGAAAATTGGGTATGCTGCAAAATGGGCATGCAGAATTGGAGCCTATTTTTTGACATATACCAACGAACAGTGAGACTTTGTGCCATTGTAAAATCACAATAAAATTGGTTCTATGATGTCTATTGTTGGAGGCCATCAATGGTTAGAACCTTCTTTAATACAGTTCTTTTTATCCTTATGAAGCATTTACTTGACATGTTTGTGTTGGTAGCAAACCTGACTTTGCAGCAGTGTAAAATAAATGAATTTAAGGTGTAGTTTGTCCTATAAATCTATAGGAGCATGACCCTAGTATATACCAGGATTGTTTCATTGCAGAACTCTGCCACAGTTCACATCAGGAAGAGGGCTCTTCATAGAGACCTTTGGCAATGTAGTGGGGCGTCTGAGGTATCCTCCCACCAGAGATCCAGGAAATGAAGGTGGAAGCTGGGCAGCTTGGGAGGGATGTCAAGTCCCCCAAAAAGGTGGATCATGGCTCCAATGATCTGATCTTTGTAGCTTTATTACTGTGACAATCAGGTTAGATGGCTGTTGGTATGACTAGGTCCTGATGGTTTGCCAGATCTCAACGAAAGGCTGAGGAGTGGAAATTCCCAAGCCCCTGGGCTACCTCATTTCTGTTTCTGCCAGCTTCCCACTGGAAGGTAAAATTGTCCTTTTTATACACAGGCAGAATATACAGTTTTACTCCATTTTCTTGCAATTACTATTGTGTATATACAGTTGTTAAGTACGTTAACATACAGACCTAGCACTTTTTGTTTCAGAACCATAGAACCAGAGAAATGTTATGGCACAGAAAGAGGCCATTCAACCCATCGTGTCAGCGCTGGCTGAAAAAACTAGCCACCCATTCTCATCCCACCTTACAACACCTGGTCCATTGCCTTGCAGGTTACAGCACTTTAGGTGCAGGTTCAGGTACCTTTTAAATGAGTTGAGGATTTCTGCCTCCACCACTGATCCTCCTTGTTCCAACTCATGCCCCCTCCCCCAACTCTTTTTCCAGTACATTGATGACTGTATCAGTGCCGTTTCCTGCTCCCACCTGGAACTAGAAAACTTTATCAACTTTGCTTCTAATTTCCTCTCACCTTTACATGGTCCATCTCTGACACTTCCCTTCCTTGACTTCTCTGTCTCCATCTCTGGGGATAGGCTGTCTATTAATATTCATGATAAGCCCACACTACACTTCTTCACACCCTGCCTCCTGTAAGGACTCCATTCCATTCTCCCAGTTTCTCCATCTCCGACGTATCTGCTCTGATGACGCAACCTTCCACGACAGAGCTTCTGATATGTCCTCCTTTTTCCTCAACCGAAGATTCCCCCCCCCACTGTGGTTGACAGGGCCCTCAACCGTGTCTGGCTCATTTCCCGCACCTCTACCCTCACCCCTTCCCCTCCCTCCCAGAACCGTGACAGGGTTCCTCTTGTCCTCACTTTCCACCCCACCAGCCTTCACATCCAAAGGATCATCCTCCACCATTTCCACCACATCCAGCATGATGCCACTACCAAACGCATCTTCCCTCCCCTCCCCTGTCAGCATTCCGAAGGGATCATTCCCTCCGCAACACCCTCATTCACTCCTACATTACCCCCACCACCTCGTCCCTTTCCCACGGCACCTTCCCCTGCAATCGCAGGAGGTGTAATACCTGCCCATTTACCTCCTCTCTCCTCACTATGCAAGGCCCCAAACACTCCTTTCAGGTGCAGCAGCAATTTACAGCGATTTCTTTCAATGTAGTATACTGTATTCGCTGCTCACAATGTGGTCTCCTCTACATTGAGGAGACCAAACGCAGATTGGGTGACCGCTTTGTGGAACACCTCTGCTCAGTCCGTAAGCATGACCCCGAGCTTCCGGTTACTGGCCATTTCAACGCCTACCCCCCCCACCCCACCCCACCTCCACCCCCGCTCTCATGCTCGCATCTCTGTCCTGGGATTGCTGCAGTGTTCCAGTGAATATCAGTGCAAGCTCGAGGAACAGCATCTCATTTACCGATTAGGCACGCTACAGCCTGCCGGACTGAATATTGTGTTCAATAATTTCAGAGCATGGTGGGCCCCCCTTTTTATTTTTAGTATTTTTTTCTTTTTTATTTGTTTATTTTATTTTCGTTTGTTTAGTTTATTTCTCTGTGACCTTGTCCTATCAACACCTCTTTTGTTATCTTTTGCCCCACCCCTGCTTTACTTGCTTAAAACCTTTTACATTTCTAATATTTGTCAGTTCTAATGCAGGATCACTGACCTGAAACGTTAACTCTGCTTCTCTCTCCACAGATGCTGTCAGACCTGCTGAGTATTTCCAGCATTTCTTGTTTTTATTTCAGACATCCAGCATCTGCAGTATTTTGCTTTTATATTAGCACAGTGCTGCTGGAATGGTAAAAATGCTGGCACTGAATTTATATGCTCGGTGGTCCTTCTAGGCACCACCAGAAGGGTCAATCCAGTTTGCAGTTTACGACTGCATTATAGACCCTTGAATTTAATATTGTTACGACAGGTGAGAAAGGTGCCTAGGAGTATTTTATTGTCTTCATCTGGTCTTATTGCAACTGGGTTTAATTTTTATACACACTGTGTTTTGAGCCCACCCTTGGTGAATCCTTGCTCACCACTTTCCAATTATAAGGCAAAGAAATGAGCACACCAGGTTTTCTTAGGTTAAAAGAGGAAAAGTGAAATTTATTAAAACTTAAACTTAAACTCTAATTCGGTTAACACCTACGGGTATATGACATGCCCATGTCAGCATGCACATGCGATACACCCATGCAAATAGGGACAGAGACGAGCAGAAGAAAAATAAAGTAGAGAGGTTTAAGGCAGTCTCTGATGGGGTTTCTTGTTACTGTTTCTGTGTTTCCTGCTTGCTGTAGACTCTTTGATTGTAGACAGCTCTTACTTTTCGTTCAAGCCTAGTATTATTCTTAAACCTTGTTCACATAGGAGACTGTACTCTCTTTGAGTTTACATGTCTTCAATGGTTTCTGAAGCTCGCGAGAATGAGACGAGAGCAGACAGGAGAGAGGTCTTTTCCAGTCCAGGAGCAAACAGCTTTTCTGAGTTTCTTTCTCTCAGCAAGTTCAAAATTCAAACAGCCAGTTAGTCATGTGACTAAACTGACCTGACCAAGTCTTCTGCGTACTGGAGAAGCAGGGACTGGGTCCTTTGTTCCAACACTGTCTACCAGCATGCAAATGTCTTTCCAGTCAGGGCTTGGCAATTTGTTGTGATAGGCCCTCTTTTCTTCCCAGTCACAATTTTAAGTTTTAATGTTCATGTGGCGAAATAATGTGTGCCTCAGTCTTGGCAGGTGGGGGCCTGCATGACACCTCCATACCCAGGGGAATGAAATGCGATTTGAAAGAAAACAGCGCATTTCATTACAAGGTTTGAGAGAAATGTAAGATACAGAAAGAAAAACCATGTATTTCTCTGATACATTTCCATTCATTCACCAATCTTAAAGCTTATTAAAATGATCTTTTCTGGGTGCCAGTGCTGCTATAATTTCCCCTTTTTTTTCTCAGGAGAGTTACTATTTTCGAGTCTATCCTGAACTCTCTGAGTCATGCAAAGACTCTTGACTTCAGGGGATGGGTGGTCCCTTTTCCTCTGACTGTGGGGCAGGATTCTTTGTTAATCTCCCCTTTGTTCTCAGGGACACTCCTGCCTGTAGGTATTCGTGCAGACTTCGCTGCGCTCTCCTGTGTCACTTTGGCTAGGTGAGGCATCACCCTCACACTTTCTCTGCCCCCTAAAGGTCTTTCTTTGTCTCTGCAGGTTCCTGTAAATGCTGTTAGCAACTCTGGTAGGGTGCTTCTAGAGTCTGCATTTATGTAGGAGGATGTGGGGTCTAACTTTTCACATTTTTCAGTGTTGGCTGAACGGACTTTAGGGGTTTTCATCTGGGATTCCTCCCGGACTTTCTTTAACCTGCCCTCTTGGTCACTTTTTCCACTTCTCTTTCCAAAATTTAGTCATCCATGGGCCTGCCTGTCCCCTTTTGTTCTCAGCGGGGGTCTATTACAGTTCACCAGCCCTCTGCTGGAGTGTTCTTTTAACACCGGTACAAGACTTAGGGGTGCAGGTCTCACTGTAGATCGAGGTTTCCCCTCAACCTGACACATGTGGTAACTCCTGCAGTACTCCACCATATCTTTGTGGAGTTTTGGCCAGCCAAATTGCTGTCTTATGCGGGCTTTGGTCTTTCGTGTACCAGCATGTACTGCCACTGTAGTCTCGTGGGCCCTTCTTAATATTTCTCCCCGGTACCTCTGTGGCACCAGTAACTGGTGAACTACTGTCCACTCCTTGATCTCAGGTCTGTGAGGAGAACTCCATTTCCACATCAGAATCTCATTCTTTAAATAGTAGCAGTCAGGGTCTCCCTCTGCTTCACTTTCAGACTGGGCAGCCTGTGCTAGTAGGCTCATTGAGCCTCAGCTCGGGAAAATCCATTTAATTCATTCCCCAGGTCTCCTAACTTCCCAAAGAAAGTCTCGGACGGGCAGACCTCATGGTCATTTGCCTGCAGTGTCAATGCAGTCTCCTCTGGGGAAGCTGGTTTGATCATGGCTTGTTCCACTACACATTCAGAGACATTGCAGGGGACCGTCTCCTGCCACCTGTCTCTCTGACCTCCTGCAGTCTTTCTTTCACTTCTGGGGGGGAGTGGGGGGCTACCACCTTCACCCCTGCCATATCATAACCTAGGAGCTGGTCAACCCCATCCACAGGCAAACTAGGGATAATCCCTACGGTCACCAGTCCCGAAACTAGATTGCACTCCAGGTGCACCCGGTGTACAGGTACAGGCATGCACTGCCCTCAAATATAATTCACCACCATTCTGTTGTTCACTGTACTCTCTGGGGGAAAGGTCAGGCCTTTTCCCAGTAAAAGGGATCTGGTGGCCCCTGTGTCCCTGAGAATCACTATAGGCTTGCTTGCCCCACTCGAGGGATATGGGGTTACTTTCCCTTCAGACGCAAAACCCTGATAGCCTTCAGAAATCTTACTAACTTTTGCTGCACTGGCCATAGTAAACTTCCTGGGTCTCACTCTTACTGCAGTTAAAGCCACAGCTTGTTCTGTGTTTTACATTAGGGTCCTGCCTGCATTGAGCGGGTGTGCCCTGATTAACCCTACTGGTTTTCCCTTTAGTTTCCCGCAGTCAGCTTTTAAAAGCCCTGCTTATTACAATGGAAGCACACAGGCCTCTGGGTCTCACTCCAGCTCACAGCACCTTCCTTTTTGGCTGGAGGAGGGCCCCCTGTTTCTCCCGCTTTCCTTTCTCTCCCAGGACTGCTTGGGCTCCTATCTGCCTGGGCAGATATCACCATCCCACCCTTTGTCCTTTTCGGATTTGTGGGGGTGATTAGGAAAGGTTTTCCCCTGGGAAACAAACTTATAAATTAAAGCAAACACTTCAGCCAGAATGGCGGCTTGCCGGGCTCTCTGGATCCACTGCTCCTCTACATGGATCTTTATTGAGAATGGGAGAGAGTTTTTAAATTCCTCGAACAAGATTACTTCTCTGAGAGTCTCATAGCTGAGCTGTATTTTTAAAACCCTCAGCCACTGGTCAAAAGCCAGCTGCTTACTTCTTTCAAACTCCAGATAAGTTTGAATGACTTGCTTTTTGAGGGTTCTAAACATCTGGAGATAGGCTTCGGATACTAATTCATATGCCCCGAAGATAGCATTTTTGGTCAGTTCATAATTTGAGGAACTCTCATCTAGCAACAAGGAATAAACCTCATGGTCTTTTCCAATTAGCTTGCTTTGTATTAAAAGAGACCAGGTCTCAGCTGGCCATTCTAGCTGCCTTGCCAGTTTCTCAAAAGACATGAAAACGCTTCCACATCTTCCTCATTGAATTTTGGAATTAATTGAACGGGTTTTAGCAATCTTGTACCCAGCCCTGAATTCTGCTCCTCCTTATTGGCCATGCTTTAACTAGGGTTAGTCGGTCGCCCCTAGTTAATTCAGGCCGCTTCAGCTCTCTGTCTTCGGATTCTTTCTGGAATATTCTTTCTCTCTCCCTCCCTCCCCTCTCATTCTTCTCCTGTCTATCTCTTTCTTCACATTCCTTTTGGAAGGCTCTCTCTTTCTCCCTCTGCTGCCTCTCTCTCTCTTTTTTCCCTTTCCCCTGATTCAAGTTTATTTTGTTCTAATTGTATCTTTGCTAACAATACACTGTCAGATTCTGCTTCTAAGCCTGTTCTACTTCTGCAGATTCAAGGGAAAAATGGTGGGCCGCTAGCCTTAGGAGTTCAGACTTCCTAGCCTTACCATGTACAGTGTTCCCACACTGCTCAGCCATTTTTCTCAGCTCCTCCATAGACAGTGCTTTTAACTTATCCCAAGTTACTTCACCCTGACTTGGAGAGCTACTCGCAGACATGTTAGTATTCAATCACACACAACCACAAGAAGACCTGAATTGATCTTGCTCTTTTTTTGATTGGGAACAATTTGGCTTCCCACTTCCAATTTCTCTCATTTGTCTGTGGGTAAAGCTTCGGACGCTAGCACCCAAATTTCTGTTACGACCAGGTGAGAAAGGTGTCTAGGGGTCTTTTACTGTCTTCATCTGGTCTTATTGTTACAGGGTTTGATTTTTAAACACACTGTGTTTTGAGCTCCCCCTTGGTGAATCCTTGTTCACCACTTACCAATTATAAGGCAAAGAAATGAGCACACCAGGTTTTCTTAGGTTTAAAGAAGAAAAGTGAAATTTATTAAAACTTAAACTTAGACTCTGATTCGGTTAATGCCTACGGATATATGACATGCCCATGCTAGCATGCACACACGATACACCCATGCAAATAGGGACAGAGATGAGCAGAAGAAAAATAGACAGTTTCAAGGCAGTCTCTGAAGGGGTTTCTTGTTACTGTTTCAGTGTTTCCTGCTCATTGTAGAGACTTTGATTGTGGACAGCTCTTACTTTTTGTTGGGGCCCATTATTCTTCTTAAACCTTGTTCACATAGGAGATTTTTCTCTCTTTGAGCTTATGTGTCTTTAATGGTCTCCAAAGCTGGTGAGAACGAGATGAGAGCAGACAGCAGAGAAGTCTTTTCCAGTACTGGAGCGAACAGATTTTCTGAGTTTCTTTCAGAAAATTCAAAATTCAAACAGCCAATTAGACATGTGACTAGACTGGCCTGACCAGGTCTTCTCTATATTAACGAAGCAGGGACTGGGTCCTTTGTTCCAACATTGTCTGCCAGTATGCAAATGGCTTTCCAATCAGGGGCTTGGCAATTCCTTGTGATAGGTCCTCTTTTCTTCCCAGCCACAATTTTAAGCTTTAATGTTCATGTGGCGAAATAATGTGTACCTCAGTCTTGGCAGGTGGGGGCCTGCATGACAATATGCTTGAATGTAAAGCTCCACACTGGGATGTAGGTGTAAGTGTATATAAATAATCTTGGTAATTGATAGAGGTATGGGAGAGATAGACAGTGCACTGTGAAAGACATGGCATTCCCAGAAAACAAGTTGCATTCCCTGTACCAATGAAGCCATTCAAAATCCAGCTGGTGAAGGTGAAAATTATCCGCATTGTAAGGAAATTGTGAGTTTCCTGCCCCCTTTCAAGATGACAGCAGATTGAATGCTTGGCTCAAAATATGACTAATACTGTCAGTATGAAATCCTGCATTCCCTAGCACATTGCACATGAAGCACATTTGAGGTACAGAAACATCATAAAATATACAATAATAAAAACAAGAAATGCTGGAACCACTCAGCAGGTCTGGCAGCATCTGTGGAAAGAGAAGCAGAGTTAACGTTTCGGGTCAGTGACCCTTCATCGGAACTGACAAATATTAGAAAAGTCACAGGTTATAAGCAAGTGAGGTGGGAGTGGGGCAAGAGATAACAAAGGAGGTCTAGATTGGACCAGGCCACATAGCTGACCGAAAGGTCACGGAAAAAGACAAACAATATGTTAATGGTGTGTTGAAAGACAAAGCATTAATACAGATTAGGTGTAAATACACTGAATATTGAACAGCAGCAAGTGCAAACCTGAAAAAAAACAGTGGGTAAGCAAACTGAACAAACTAAGATGAAATGAAATAAATGCAGAAAAAAAAGGATTGTAAAAAATGTAAAAAAGAATTTAAAAAAAGGAAGAAAAAATAACTAAAAATGAAAGTAAAATGGGGGGCTGTCATGCTATGAAACGATTGAACTCAATGTTCAGTCCGGCAGTCTGTAGTGTGCCTAATCGGTAAATGAGATGCTGTTCCTCGAGCTTGCGTTGATGTTCACTGGAACACTGCAGCAACCCCAGGACAGAGATGTGAGCATGAGAGCAGGGGGGAGTGTTGAAATGGCAAGCAACCGGAAGCTCAGGGCCCTGCTTGCGAACTGAGCGGAGATGTTCCGCAAAGCGGTCACCCAGTCTGCGCTTGGTCTCCCCAATGTAGAGGAGACCACACTGTGAGCAGCGAATACAGTATACTACATTGAAAGAAGTACAAGTAAATCGCTGCTTCACCTGAAAGGAGTGTTTGGGGCCTGGGATAGTGAGGAGAGAGGAGGTAAATGGGCAGGTATTACATCTCCTGCGATTGCAGGGGAAGGTGCCATGAGATGGGGACGAGGTGGTGGGGGTAATGTAGGAGTGGAGCAGGGTGTCACGGAGGGAACGGTCCCTTCAGAATGCTGACAGGGGAAGGGAGGGAAAGATGCGACTGGTAGTGGCATCATGCTGGAGGTGGCGGAAATGGCGGAGGATGATCCTTTGGATATGGAGGCTGGTGGGGTGAAAAGTGAGGACAAGGGGAACCCTGTCACGGTTCTGGGAGGGAGGGGAAGGGGTGAGGGTAGAGGTGCGGGGAATGGGTCGGACACGGTTGAGGGCCCTGTCAACCACAGTGGGGGGAATTCCTCGGTTGAGGAAAAAGGAGGTCATATCAGAAGAACCGTCATGGAAGGTAGCATCATCAGAGCAGATGCGTCGGAGACGGAGAAACTGGGAGAATGGAATGCCTCACAGGAGGCAGGGTGTGAAGAAGTATAGTCGAGGTCGCTGTGGGAGTCGGTGGGCTTATAATGGATATTAGTAGACAATCTATCCCCAGAGATGGAGACAGAGAAGTCGAGGAAGGGAAGGGAAGTATCAGAGATGGACCATGTAAAGGTGAGAGAAGGGTGGAAATTGGAAGCAAAGTTGATAAAGTTTTCCAGTTCGGGGCGGGAGCAGGAAACGGCACCGATACAGTCATCAATGTACTGGAAAAAGAGTTGGCGGAGGGGGCCTGAGTAGGACTGGAACAAAGAATGCTCGACATATCCCACAAAAGGACAGGCATAACTAGGACCCATGCGGGTACCCATAGTGACACGTTTTACTTGAAGGAAGTGCGTGGAGTTGAAGGAGAAGTTGTTCAATGTGAGAACAAGTTCAGCCAGACGGAGGAGGGTGGTGGTGGATGGGGACTGGTTGGGCCTCTGTTCCAGGAAGAAGCGGAGAGCCCTCAAACCATCCTGGTGGGGGATGGAGGTGTAGAGAGATTGGATGTCCATAGTGAAGAGGAGGAGGTTGGGACCAGGAAACTGGAAATTGTCAAAATGACGTAGGGCATCAGAAGAGTCACGGATGTAGGTGGGAAGAGACTGGACCAGCGGAGAAAAGATAGAGTCTAGATAGGAAGAAATAAGTTCAGTGGGGCAGGAGCAGGCTGACACAATGGGTCTGCCGGGACAGTCCCGTTTGTGGATTTTGGGAAGGAGGTAGAAGCGGGCTGTCTGGGGTTGCGGGACTATGAGGTTGGAAGCTGTGGAGGGAAGATCTCCAGAGGAGATGAGGTCAGTGACAGTCCTTTGGACGGTAGCTTGATGTTCGGTGGTGGGGTCATGGTCCAGAGGGAGGTAGGAAGAAGTGTCCGTGAGTTGGCGTTGAGCTTCTGCAAGGTAGAGGTCGGTACGCCATACGACAACAGCACCACCCTTGTCTGCAGGTTTGATGACCATGTCGGGGTTAGACCTGAGAGAACGGAGTGCCTCAAGTTCAGAGGGGGACAGGTTAGAGTGAATGAGGGGGGCAGAGAAATTGAGATGACCAATGTCTCGCCGACAGTTTTCAATGAAGAGATCAAGAGTGGGTAAGAGGCCAGGGGGAGGTGTCCAGGTAGACAGAGAATGCTGGAGGCGGGTGAATGGGTCTGCTGGTCGGGGGGAGGACTCCTGGTCAAAGAAGTGAGCCCGGAGGCGGAGGCGACGGAAGAAGAGCTCAACGTCATGCCGAGCGCGAAATTCTTCGAGGTGGGGGCGTAAGGGGATAAAACTGAGACCTTTGCTGAGTACAGAACGCTCAGCATCAGAGAGGGGGAGGTCAGAGGGTATAGTGAATACACGGCAAGGGGTCAGATCAGAAGGGGTGGGGTCAGAGGGAAGTGAAGCGGAGGGAGGATCTGGAGGGGCATTAGTCCCCATCAGCTGCTGGAGCTTGCGTTCCTTAACACTTGAAAGGAAGAAAAAAAGTTTTTTGCTAATGCGTCGGATGAGACGTAAGATGAAATGAAACTGCGGAGTAAAACAGCTTTGAGATAAGGTGAGGCGGTGCTGCTGGAGAGAGAGGTCCAGTGTGTGCATATGGCGGCGCATGGCACTGAGTGTGGATCTCAGGATGCGGCGAGAGTAGCAGTCTGAGGAACGTTGTATTTCTCGGAGATACCTGTGATCCTGGGTGGTTTCAAAGCATGATGGGTGAAACTGCAGTTGGAATCCACGTGGAATAAGTGGGAGCCGGAGACAGTCACTGAGGAGGGAGATGTGGCTGTGAAAACGAGTTTTGGTAGATACCTTATCAAACACCAGGAGGGAAATAGAAAGCAATGAAGGTGAACAAGGTAAAAGAGACAAACGAAAATCCCGTCGGAGAGAAGAGTAGAACTTCTTCAAGGTAGGCATTCCTGGAAAAGAAGTGGCAGTGAATTAAACACTAAAATAAAAGCAAAATACTGCGGATGCTGGAAATCTGAAATAAAAACAAGAAATGCTGGAACCACTTGGGCTGCTTAAACAATGCTTTTAATGTGTGGACTGCTCTACCCGTGATCTACAATATGACCAAGACAGCGTCAGAGAATGATAAAATGACTAATTGTGTGCTACACTCAACACACCATCAATAATAAATAATATACTTCCGTTTAGATTGTAATGATGGAGATTTCTATCTCTTTATTGATGACTTTAGGTCGGGAGGGTAAATGTGATTTAAAATTTGTTTTCAGTTAGCTGTGTCTGAAAAGGAAATTAACAGGAAATGTTGTCACTCCATGAACATCCCAATGGTGCATGACCTCAGGCAAAGGATTTTGCATTCCAATATGCATTCTTCATGGAGTGCCCTTCTATTTGTCTCTGAGTCAGGGAGACGGCTAATATACAAAACTGAACTAGAATTCAAATGAAAGCTGATTTTCCTTGCTCAGCTTCAAGGTAAAGAACAGGAGATGAAAAGGTCATGAGACCAGGTCAAGTTGTGCAATTTGTATATTAGATGAGATACCAAAGCTTTGACATGCTTTGGATGCTAGAAATCTGAAATAAAAACAGGAAATGCTGAAAACATCCAGCAGGTAGGGCAGCACCTGTGGAGAAACAGTGGCTGGAATTTTACCCCCCACCCCCCCATGGGATCGGGCTGGAAGCGGGGGCTGGTGTAAAATTGAGTTGGTGGGGGGGGGGTCACTTTCCCAACCCCGCTGCAATTTTATGAGGGGCGGCGACAGCGAGAAATGAGCGGCCCAGCCCAGGCCAATCAAGGCCCTTAACTGGCCAATTAACTGCCACTTAAGTGCCTCCTCCCATTGCTGTAGGTATATTACTAGAGGCAGGCGGGCAACTCAAGGCGAGAGGAGACCACTTAGTAAAGACTGGCAGCTTCCTTGTGGGCTGGGGGGTCCTGCATATCGGGCACCCTGTGCCCCACGGAGGGTCCCCCACAGCACAAGCCACCTCCACTGCACTGCATTCCCCTTCCCCACAACCGACCCCCCACCTTGCCTCGCCTGACCGATTGTCCCTGGTGAGGCCCCATACACTTACCCTCATTCCAGGGCCGGCGTCCCTCTTGCTGCTCCCCCTGGCTGCAGACCCAGGAGTGGCCACTGCTCCGGTTGTGCTGCTGGGACTGAGAGCTGCTCAGAAGGGCAGAAGTCCCACCCAAGGCCAATTAAGGGCCTGAGCAACGTAAAATTATAGCGTGGAGGTGGGCTCGCCCCTGACTTTTTTGACTGCTGGGCAGGGCCTCCAGCCCAATGTAAAATTCTGGCCAGAATTAATGACCATGGTATTAATCCCACAATGGGAAAAGTAACGGTCGAGAATATGTTGGGGCAGGGGTGGAGGTGGTGAGTGTGGTAAAATGCTTTAAATGTGTGCCCAAACTGCTGCATGTGCTGTCTATGACTTTTTTTTTTACCAGCGATGGGTTTTGTGTTATGTGAGTGTCCCATTTTGGAGAGGTGGAACAGTTCACTGCCATATTTGAATCAAAATCCCACAGTGCAATTAGGAGCCAAATTTAGATTTAACTACTGCAGTGCTTGGGAAGCCTGGCAAAACTTACAGTTCATTTCACTTCAGTTGACTTCTGCTCTTCTCATGGCAATGAGACTGACCTGGCCAAAGTGTGATTGTGACTTAATTTCTTGATTTCTCACAGCATTTCATATGGTTGATCATGGTACCCTCCTACATCGTCTACTTTCATGAAACTGCCCTCATGTGGTTCCACTCATAACTGTCTGAATGTAGCCAGCTCATCTCTAGAAATGTCTTCTCTTCCCATTCCCTCATCAGCAACTTCCCAAAGATCAATTCTTAGCCACCTCCTCCTCCTTCATCTACATGCACTGTCTCAGTAACATCCTCTGCAGACATAGGGATAACGTCCAGATGCGTGCTGATAACTCAAGCGCTATCTTTCCACCAATTGCCTCAATCTCACAACAATCTCTGTACTGTCAGACTGCCTGCCTGACATCAAGCCATGGCCTTTTTTTCATTATTTTTATTATTCATTTCATGGGATGTGGGCATCGCTGGTAAGGCCAACATTTATTGCCCATCCCTAATTGCCCTTGAGAAGGTGGTGGCGAGCTGCCTTCTTGAACCGCTGCAGTCCACCCACAGTGCTGTTAGGAAGTAAGTTCCAGGATTTTGATCCAGCGACAGTGAAGGAACGGCAATATAGTTCCAAGTCAGGATGGTGTGTGGCTTGGAGGGGAGCTGACAGATGGTGTTGTTCCCACGTGTCTGCTGCCCTTGTCCTTCTAGGTGGACGAGGTCTTGGGTTTGGAAAGTGCTGTCAAAGGAGTCGTGGTGAGAGGCTGCAGTGCATCTTGCAGATGGTACATATTGCCGCCACTGTGCATCAGTGATGAGTCAAAACTTCCTCCAGCTTAACATTGGGAACACCAAAGCTATTGTTTTTACTCCCCTGCAATGAATTCCATTCTCTTGCCACTGAGTTCACACCCCTATTCAGCTATTTGCTTAGGCTAAATCATATTGTATCGAATAATGTGTAGTTAAAATTCAAACCCCATAGCCCTATCAATTACCAAGACTGTTTATATAAATACCTACACTACATTGCCTATATTTGCTCATGCCTCGGCCACCCTGCTGCTGAAACTCTTACTACCTCTAGACTTGGTTTCTGCAACATACATCTTGTTGGTCTCCCAATCTTCACTCTCTATAAACCCCAACTTGTTCAAAACTTATTCATTCATATCATGTTCTGCACCAGTCCCAGTCCCAGTTCCAGCCCCAGCCCCAGCCCTAGTCACCCATTACCTCAGACTTTGTTGACTTGCAATTCATTTAATTTAAAACTCTCAGGGGGAAAAATTGGCTCAGGCCCATTTTCAGGTGTGGGGTTCATGATGTGCAGTGTGCTGTGCTGCCTCCTCATCTAAATGATCGCAGTGTTCAGTCTAGTGTGGAATGCTGACTGCACGCTCAACAGGGAGCCTAACAGCAGGCATGGTGAGTCACTGGGCACAAGTAGGCTACAGCCAGACCAGGGGAAAAGACAGCACATGTGCCAGCTCACTGCAGAGGGCGAGATTGCAGACAGGGTCTACTGCAGAGGACACAGATGAGGACTTTTATGGGGTGGTGTGCAGGAAAAGTCTGATGGGCATGCAGACAGAGATGCTTGGTACATTGGCAGGCCTGACAGAGAACCTGTTGTCGCTATCAAGGAGCAACAAGAAGTTTGGTTCCAACTTGGCATAGGGCTTCATGGAGAGCTTGGAGCCCAGTCTTTCCAGCATGGAAGTGGTGACCAACTCCATGAGAACACTTGCAGACCCAACCGTGAAGCAGCACCTGACGACCAATGTCTCAGGTTCCATTGCAGCACAGGCGGAAGGCAGGCAATGTCTGATTGTTGCAGTGGGAGCTCAGGTGGAGGTCATGAGATCCATGCTTGTTGCCTTGCAGGTTCAGACTGCTGCCCTCATGGCTGTGGATCCAAGGCTCAAAGGGGCATGGAGGCTCTCACAGCAGTTCAGCAAACAATGCTCCAGCAGATTACTTGGATTTCTGAGGCACTGCTCTGGGGGAATGGCAGTGAAAGTATAGTGTACAACCAACCTGCTGTCCTCTCCCAGGGCGACAGTATTCGTTCTCCTGTCAGTGCCACTCCTCCAGTGGCCCTTTTGTTGCCTGTCAGCCAGCCTGCCCAGACTGCTGCAGCTCATGCTGAGGTGGTGCAATCCAAAGCTGGGCCCTCACGGCTCAGAGCTCCTTCAGAGCATTCTGCAAGGTGATCTACAGTCTCCCCCACTGAAAGTCAGCAGCTTTCCACCAGCCATGCTGTAGCCACTAGGGTGGCACTGCAAAGGAACACAAGGACAGGCAAAGCACCCACAAGACAGGCATGCATTACAATGTTTAATTGAGTATTATACAGAGTTAGTATGGAATTGTCGTTTTGTGGTGTCTTTTACTTCAACATTGTGGCCAAGAGGATACTGTGATGGTCCATAACAGAGGGATGGTAAGGTATGGGAGTGTTGAGCAACAGGGATCTGGGATTTAATTTGGAGGAGCAAGAGTCTGAAGACATGCGCACGGTAAGCCCATCCTGACCACGGATGTGCTAGCTGCCTGCTTCTTCCTCCTCCTCCTCCTCCTCGTGAGGTGGTTGCCTTAGCCCTGGTGGCAAGAGCTGCACCCTCATGATGGCCAGGTTGTGGAGGATGCAGTAGAGCACCACAAATTGGGTCACCCACCCCAATGAGTACTGGAGGGCTCCTGCTGAGCAGTCCGGGCAGCAGAACCATGCACTGTTGGTCTGCTCTACATCATTCCTTCTTACAGCATGGTTTTCATCGTATCCTGTGTGGTGGGGTCACAGAGGGAAGTCATGAGCCGTTGCAGTGATTTATGACTTTAACCCCTTATAGGGACTAAACCAAATAAGGAGTACATCCCTCTGAATCTCCATTAATTAAGTTCAAACCAGACAAATTCTTATAGACACTTATTTGGGTCCAAAGAATTGAACTAGCTTTCCCTCAAAGAAAGAAAAATAACAGAGAATATTACCATCTGTCGGATACCCTATTTTAAAAATAATTATGACGAAGTCATAAATATCCCAGATATTATAAACTGGGAAACTCTCTTCAATACATATCTCTCCACCTAAAGAGACACAAAGAGGGGGTTCTTGTAGTTGTATACAGAATGTTACACGATTTATTAACTTTTATATATTTATTAAAGAATTAACATGCAATACACTTTTAAGTGGATAAGTATATCACAATATCAAATAATACTAAGAGATGTAACACATAATCTTATTTCTAACATAAAATCCAAAAGTTTAACTTTGCTAATGTTACAGAAAATATTTTAGAAAATATCCATCAAAATTTAAAGTAAACTTTTACTTCCCCACCTCAGTGTCGCCAGCTTTCCCTGTACGGGAAATTGAAGGCGTGTGAGTTCCACCCATTCTGCTGAAGATCCAGAATTGCATGTAAGATCATGGTTAATTCAATTTAAATGTATGCAAACAGGTAATTTTTATATTGAAAGCATGGTCCGGCCGCAGAGGGGCAGAGGGCCCGCCACGGAGCTTCCCCAACCCGGGAAGATCGGGATAAGCAATCCCGGTGTTGGGCTCCGTGGCGGGTCGCTACCACTCCGATCTTCCGGACTGCTCCACCTGCCACAGAGCCCAACATCAGGAGGTGAACAAAATCCAGCCCTATGACTCTCTGAGTGAGTGGTACCACGGGTGGTTTCAGTACAACTTCCTATTGAAAAATGTGTGTGCAGTCAATGGCTCCCTGAACCAAGAGAAAGTCCAATATCTTGGTAAAGCCACATACCCGCTCCTCCTGCTTCTCTCTGTTTGGAGAGAAGGCAATGAAGTCCCCTCTCCTGATATACAGGGCCTCTGTGACTCCCTGGATGCAGTGATGGAGGGCAATCTACAATATGTTGGCAATGTCACCTTTTCCAGCCTGGGAAGGATCCGCTGGCATAAAAATTCTGGGCCACAGTCATCTTGATGACCACTAGTCGCGCCGTCCTCACCATGCTCTGAGGCTGCAGGTCTGGTTGCAAGTGGTGGCAGAGTTCTGTCTCCTCCATCTTGGTGAAGCATAGCCACAAAACACACTTCTCCTGTCTTAGGTGCAGGTAGGAGAAGTGCTCCCTGAAGACCCTTGATGGGTAAGGTCTCCCGCTGACAGCTCTTCTCTTCCTCCCACTGCAAGCAGCTTGTCTTCTCTGCTGCTTCTGTGCCAAGACCCTCTGATACTGCAACCCAAGGGAAACAGCAATAATAGCTCCCCATGATTGGGTGCAAGTGGTGTACTCAGAGGCCTTTCAGAAGCGCACAATTCCTTCCAAATGTCTAGCACCACTCCTGCTGACTTAACCTACATTTTACAACTCCTCCAACAACACTGCACTTCTGTTAACTCTGCAATAGCAAGCGATAGTCAACAGCAACTCATCTGCAAGTTGAACGATGATGCATTTAAAAAGTATTGGTGGCGGGGAGCCCTCATGCAGCTTACATGTCTAAGAGAGGGCATTAACAGGAGTAGCAAGATCCAAAATGGCAGATTGGAAATCAAATCTTCGTTAGACGCTGACTAACATGACAATCTTCCCACTTTGCATAATTCCGCTGCACGCATGGGACACCCGTACTATCTCCCTCCACCATATGGCGATTGGCATGGGCTGCATTGGAAGTGATCAAAAGCATTTCCCTCCTCTCCATTTTTAACCTCAACTGGTGCTGAAACCACCAGCGCAACAGAACTAAATTTTGTGGCTGTGATGTTTAAACAGGAGATTTTGTGCAATATGATTTAATTTGTAGGATCAGCTAAAATCAGGTGGTCACGACGCATGTATAACAATGATTCTTTAACACTTCTCAAGCATATAATGAGCCACATAACCAGTGCAAATGAAGGAAAGCTCCTGTGCTTGTATATTGTAAGACTGCAGGCTAAAGGAAAAAGAGGTGATGAGAAAAACCATGGGCCTGTAGAGCTTCACAAACAAAACCCAGTGATTTTATTTCATGTAACTTTCACTTCAGATCCAATAATCAACAATTGAAATTGTCATCTAGGTAGGATTGTGGAGACAAGAGCCATGACGTACTTTCGGAAACAGTTGGATATGGTGATGAGGGGATTGTAGGTTTTTCTAGGTCATATGTTCCCGAACTGGAGTGCCTGGGCCCAAGAGCTCCCAAAAGCTATCAAATTTTTTAATGCCTATTATCCAAATTCTGTATTTCTCTTCATGTTGATTTACTAGCATGTTATTTCCTTTAGAGAACTGACTTATCTTGCATAGGTAAATTTAAAATCAACTACTCAAAATGGATAATGCATGATGGATGAAATGGTCCTTCTTAACTTATCAGTGTTTATGTTCCAACCCTGAAGGCTAACCCAGCTGACAAATATAAGTTCTACACAAATCTCCGTGAACTCATCCAGAATACCCCTCCCAAGGACAAAATTGTCGTCCATGGCGATTTCAACACCAAAGTGGGCCATGACAGCCTGGCATGGAAGGGAGTGCTCGGAAACCATGGAGTTGGAAATTGTAATGAAAATGGATGTTTACTCTAGGAACTCTGTACAGAAAAGCAGATGTCCATAACCAACACCTTCTTTCAACAAAAAGATTGCTTTAAGACCACATGGACGCATCCCCTGTATAAACACTGGCACCTGATAGATTACATCTTGGTGTGCCAGTGTGACCTAAAGGATGCCCTGTATACTAGAATCATGCCCAGTGCTGACTGTCATACAGACCACCGGCTCGTTCATTCAAAGCTGAACTTCCACTTCAAGCCTAAGCCCAAGAACAGGCCTAGAGACAACTCATGAAAGAAATTTTGAGTCAGCAACCTGCAAACCTCATCTTGCAGAGATAGATATCAAGCAACCTTACAGACTGGACTGGGACATCCTGATCTCACTGCTGATTCTACTCCAGAAGATCTCTGGGAACACATTAAAGCTGCAGTACTGGATACTTCCAAAAAGGTCATCGGACCCAGCACCAAGAAGAAGAGGGACTAGTTTGATGAAAATGACAAGGAAATTCAAGTTCTGCTAAAAATAAAAAGGTCAGCTTATCAGGCTCACCTGGCTCAGCCAGCCAGCCAAGAGAAAAAGACAGCTTATCATCAAGGATGTAAACTGAGGAACATCCAAAATGACTGGTGAATTTCACTAGCAGAAAAACTCAACTTTACGCTGATACTGGTGACATTAGAAGTTTCTATGAAGCACTAAAATCTGTCTATAGACCAGCACATCAGACCCAAAACCCCCTGAGGAACATCGATGGCAAGATCCTACACACCAACAAGGAGTCAGTCCTGGATCGCTGGTCGGAGCACTTTGAAACTCTCTTCAGCAAGAAGTGTACAGTGTATGATACTGCCATCAATTGCATCCAACAGCAGCCTGTCAAAGAAGAACTGGATGAGAGCCCAACTCTGGAGGAAACTGTAACCACCATCAACCAGACGAAGAACAAGAAAGTTCCTGGAGCTGATGGAATTCTACCCGAAGCCTTGAAGCATGGTGGCTCTGCCCTCTACACTAAGCTCCAAGAGTTTTTCACGGCCTGCTGAGAACAGGGCAGGATTCCACGGGATCTGTGATACCATTATCATCACTTTGTACAAAAACAAAGGAGAAAAAACAGACTTCTCCAACTACTGTGGGATCATCCTCCTTTCTATTGCTGGGAAGATCCTAGCTAGAATACTTCTGAACAGGCTTGTGCCTACCATTGCAGAAGAAAAACTTCCCAGAGAGCCAGTGTGGTTTCAGAGCAAACAGAGGCACCATAGACATGGTATTTGCACTCAGACAACTACAAGAAAAGTGTCGTGAGCAAAACAAAGGCCGGTATGTCACTTTCATAGACCTGGCCAAGGCATTCGACACTGTGAGCAAAGATGGACTTTGGAAAATCCTTGAAAAACTTGGATGCCCACCTAGATTCCTGGTCAGGGTGAAGCAGTTTCATAAAAATCAATACTGACAAGTCAAGCAAAACAACAACCTCTTAAGTCCCTTCCGTATCTCCAAAGGTGATGAAGTGTGCTGGCCCCAATCTTATTCACTATCATTTTCAGCATGATGCTGCAGCAAGCAAAGGAAGACCTTAATGAGGGAGTTTATGTACTCTTCCGGACTGAGGGAGGCCTTTTCAACCTCAGGCGTCTTCAGCCTCACACAAAGGCACAAGAAAAACTCATCCGTGAACTTCTTTTCGCTGATGACTGTGCTCTCCTGGTCCACAGTCAGTCAGACCTGCAACGTATAACAACATATAATAACACATTTTTCCGAGGCGACACAACTCTTTGGACTAAAAATCAGCTTAAAGAAAACTGAAGTCCTGCATTAGTTTGCACCCCAAGAAGAATATAGACCACCAAGCATTGTCATCGAGCTGAATGCCATCAAGCAATTTACTTATTTGGGGAGTGTCATCTTATTTGATGCCACCATAGACAAGGAAGAGGACAATAGGCTCTCAAAAGCAAACAGTACATTCGGCAAACTCTACAAACATGTTTGGAGCAACCACAGCCTCAGAGCACAGACCAAACTCAAAGTGTACAAAGCAGTAGTCCTCACCGCCCTTCTATATGGCACTGAGTCATGTGTCCTATACCGCCATCATGTATGCCTTCTAGAGCGCTTCCATCAGCGCTGCCTCCGCAGCATCCTCAAGATCTGCTGGCAGGACCACATCACAAACATTGAAGTCCTGGAAACTGCCAACATCACCAGCATTGAGGCCATCCTCCTGCAAATCCAACAGCTTTGGGCGGGTCATATTGTCCGGATGGACGACAGTCACCTGCCCAAGATTGTGTTGCATGGAGAGCTGATCACTGGTAAAAGGAACAGAGAGGCCCCATGCAAACGTTTCAAGGACTCCCTGAAGAAGTCCCTCTCTGTGTGCCACATCGACCATTGCCAGTGGGAAGCACAGGTCATAGATCGTGATGCCTGGAGATGCTACATCAGGAGGGCTACAGACACCTTTGAGACTGTGAAGAACCAGCATGAAAGAAAAAAGGAGGAGAAGGATAGATCTAATTGCTCCAAGCAGTGACTATACCTTCACTTGTACCCACTGTGGGAGAATCTGCCAGTCACAGATAGGCCTGACTAGTCACCAGCGTGCCTGCAACCGATGACTCCAACCTTCCCAAAATCTTCGTCCGTGAAGAAATGCCAAGAGATCTTGTGATCTTGTAAATTTATCCTCAGGATATTCAACCCAGCTTTTCCTATTGCAGGTATGTATATGACTAGGTTAGCTGCCCCAGATTTAATATAGTTTAGGCTACACACTTTCTGGAATGAAAACACACGCGCATCACACAAACATAACACATGGAAGGTGTTACTGTTATGCTGGCTCACAAAGCTCGTCACAAAGTCCTTAATCGTTAACTTGGGCAAATAGAATTCACAGCTATAATTATCTTGAGGATTCTGCAACTGAAGGGCTTAAGTAATTAGTTCATAACAGAGCAGGTATCTATATTTTACCACCTGAAACAAACATAACACAACAGCTTGTTGCATATCAAAATATGTCACAGAACTCCTGATACATAGTAATTCTGGAAGGGTGGGGAAATAATATGCTTATGCTTCAGTATATTCTGCAATATTTAAATATATACTTCGGAGAAAGGAAAATATTATTTGAGTTTCTATGGTGTTGGTATTGTCAGGCAAGCCTCCCACCTGCCAAGAATGAGGAAAACTAATTTCACCACATGAGCACTGATTTAAACTGCTGGTGAAGAAAGAACTTGCTTAAAAATCAATTGCAGACTTTGGCTGGAGAGAGACATTAGCATATCAACAGACAAATACTTCAAAGGCCAAAGGAGATATTCCTTGCTCCAATTTAATCTACAATGGACTTTTGATTACCAGACATTGAAGCATTCCAGGTTAACTATTAAGATGGCCGAATGCACAAACCAACATGGTTGGGCCAGTTTGGTCACATGACTGACTGACTGTTGGAGTTTTTTTTTTGACCTTCCAACAGAATTTTGAAATCAGAAGGCTGTTAGCTCCTGGATTGAGAACACCTCTCTTGTCTGCTCTCATTTCGCTCTCACCAGCTTCAGAAACTATTGAATACACATGAACCCCAAGAGAAAAAAGTCTCCTACAGGAAATAAGGTTTAAGAAGAATGTCGGGCCCTAATGAGAAGTAAGAGCCACCTACAATCAAGGACTCTACGGCAAGCTGGAAACACAGAAAGAGTAATAAACTCCCTTTAGAGACTGCCTCAAACCTCTCCATTTTAATTTTTTTCTGCTCTTTTCTGCCCCTATTTGCATGTGTATATCGCATGTGCATGCTAGCATGGGTGCTTCGTATATCTGTAGGTGTTAACTGTATTAGAGTTTAAGTTTAAGGTTTAATAAATTTCACTTTTCTTCTTTAATCCAAAGAAAGTCGATTTATGCTCATTTCCTTGCCTTAAAATTGGAAAGCTGTGAACAAGGATTCACAAAGGGGGAGCTCAAAATACAGTGTGTTTAAAATAATACCCTGTTACAATGAGACCAGGTGAAGACAATAACAGACCCCTGGACACCTTTCTCACCTGGTCGGAACAGTATCTATGAAAGTATCATGAAGGCGTCAATTTTTATTTCAATAAACATAACCCCTGAATTCTTCCACCTACAGCTAAAATCCTTTTTTTTATTCATTCATGGGATGTGGGCATTGCTGGCCAGGCCAGCATTTATTGTCCGTCCCTAATTGCCCTTGAGAAGGTGGTGGTGAGCTGCCTTCTTGAACCGCTGCAGTCCATGTGGGGTAGGTACACACACTGTGCTGTTAGGAAGGGAGTTCCAGGATTTTGACCCAGCGACAGTGAAGGAATGGCGATATAGTTCCAAGTCAGGGTGGTGTGTGACTTGGAGGGGAACTTGTAGGTGGTGGTGTTCCCATGCATTTGCTGCCCTTGTCCTTCCAGTTGATAGAGGTCGCAGCTTTGGAAGGTGCTGTCTAAGGAGCCTTGGTGCATTGCTGCAGTGCATCTTGTAGATGCTACACACTGCTGCCACTATGCGTCGGTGGTGGAGGGAGTGAACGTTTGTAGTTGGGGTGCCAATCAAGTGGGCTGCTTTGTCCTGGATGGTGTCGAGTTTCTTGAGTGTTGTTGGAGCTGCATCCATCCAGGCAAGTGGAGAGTACTCCATCACACTCCTTACTTGTGTCTTGTAGATGACGGACAGGCTTTGGGGAGTCAGGAGGTGAGTTACTCGCCGCAGGATTCCTAGCCTCTGACCTGCTCTTGTAGCCACGGTATTTATATGGCTACATATGGCACAATGCGGTTTGAAATGACAACTACAAGATGACATTAGACAAAAACATAACTGTCACATACACAAGTTATTTGAAAAGCTACGTTCTGTCAGTCTGCTTCACACCAACAGAAATACTTTACATGCTTTATACTGGGACTGATACAGTCCCACAATTCATGTTCAATATTCAGCTTTAGTCAAGTTACACACCCTTGCATTTAGATATGCATTGCATTTACTGCTGTCCACATCTTGTTTATGCTGTGGTAAATTCAGCATTGAAGTAGACATGCATTACGGTGTTTGCATATACCTACAGCACAACATTTCTGGTTAATACAGATTTTCCTGAAATGATACAGCTATTTTTCTTCATATGTATTTCCAATTTTTACCATAAATATTTGAGTGTGTATGTATATATATATATATATATATTAATATTTAGATAAATTCTCATTTTATTTCATTCCTGCTTGCAGTTTCAGGTAAGTGAATGAGGATGGGGTTGAAGCCTTGTACACATGTGTATACAAACCAAAAGAATATTGAGGACTGCTAGCTCATGCTTTGTAAAGCGAATTATATGTAATTACTTGTGGGTATTTGAAATTACATGTAATTGTCTGTAATTGCATACTTTTTTTGCTATTGTAAAAAGATTTTTTCTCTAATTTCCACTAAACTTTGGTCTTTTGCATTTTGCATGTTCTTGAAAAGTCAGAAATAATTACTGAAAAATCCCTGGGAACTTTTCTGAGAAATAAGAACTGAGAACACAGAACAACACTAAACCACTATAATCACTGCTGCTGGATACTTTGTCATGCTAATATTAGCTTCATGTGCAGTTTGTGAGCGGTATAAATCCTGAGTGTACTGTCTGATGTTTGACAATTCTGTAGAAATTATGGTTTATTTCTGGTATGAAAATAACATTGAAAAATGTGATACCTCGCCTTTAAGTATTGTATTTTATATCTCAGACAATATAACAAAAGGAAGCCGACAAAAAGAAGCAACAATTATTGTAACTCAATCTCAGGAGAACCAACTACCAAATAAAACTGCAATACTAACTCCCTAATGAAGCAAGCAAATGATCCAGTATCCATTCTTAAGGTTCTAGTGTCCTGCTAAAGGCTTCCAAGAAGATCAGAAGTCAATGTCAATACTGATGCACACATGAAAATAAGGATAAAAGCTGGGCAAGTCATTGGGATGCTCAAAGGAAGGTTTAGATAGGTACAGGGAGAACCTGATAAACATACGAACGTAAGAACTCGGAGCAGGAGTAAGCAATTCAGCCCCTCGAGCCTGGCCCGCCATTCAATACGATCATGGCTGATCTCATCTCGGCCTCAACTCCACTTTCCTGCCCATTCTCCATAACCCTTCAGCCCGTTACTAATTAAAAATCTGTCTATCTCCTCCTTAAATTTACTCAATGTCCCAGCATCCACTGCACTCTGGAGTAGTGAATTCCATAGACTCATGACCCTTTGAGAGAAGTAATTTCTCCTCATCTCTGTTTTAAATCTGCTACCCCTTATCCTAAAGCTATGACCTCTCATTCTAGATTGCCCCACCAGAGGAAACATCCTTTCTACATCTACTTTGTCATATAATGCTCATATTATAGATGAAGCCCTTGCAAAATAGGAAGCAGGTACAGTGGCAACTGCTGCTAAACAGCTGAGAGACCGTCTGAGTGTCTTCATGTGTACATCATTGTAGCAGTCCTCTACAGCATTGGTAATCCTATAAAGAGGCTACCTGAGTCATGCAAGTAGTGGGAATCCCTTGTCATCCAGCTGCAATTCCTGCCCCTTGCCTCTGGCATTGAAATGGAACAGAGACAATGGACTAACAAAGTACGGAAGCAACATGACATGAGGAGGATCCGTATTTAAAGTGCCTTTTATCTCAGTATTAACTTCACATGGTCACAGGTGAATAGAGCTGTATTATGTGTAGGTCTCAGCTCATCCGAGATTTGCCTCCTTTCACCAAATTCTCAGTTTATGTGAAATCATTGCTTCTCACATCACATCTTAATCTTCAGCCATAAAATCAGTCCATTATCTGTTACCCATTGCTATACATGAAAACCAAATACCAAGGCAGTCCTTACATCAAATATTCCTGCAAATTATTACAACTACTTGCAAAAGCATCATTCGGTTCTGTAACCTTGCACATGCCATTCATTTCTTTTTTCAATTCTAACACTTCACCAGATAAGTTGAGGGCCTGGCTCTGAGATGTAGATGGCTGCTGTACTATATTATGAGTCTCTTAGGCTGGAAGTGCCCCTTCTCTCAATGCTCCCAACTCCTGACATAGATACAAGATAGATTGATTTTTTTTTTTGCCATCGGCTCCTTGGTAGCCTGCTTCTACAAAGGTGAAGGTTTCTGTGAGGAAGTGATGGAGTGCTCCTCAGCACTGCTGCTAGAAGGGGAAGCACATCCCAGCTTATCCACTGGCACTGGGAACCAGGGATCAGTAAAAGAATAGACCTCACTGAATCAAAAAGATCCTTACACACCTGAAAACGAGTCAAGCAAACATCCTTTAGTCCCTCTGAGATACTCCCTTGTATACTTTGCAATCCTAATGATAATGCCCTCTCCAAATGGTCCCCCAAGGCCTACAATCCTTCAATCAATTCCTCTACAGTGAAAAGCTTCATATATACAATCTGTACCCCATACATTGGGTGTGTAGGGCTGCTGAGTGCATGGGAAAAGGTAAATAATGGGGTGATGAGTGATAGCCAGTATTGGTAGAGGCAGAGGAGACTGCAAGGCTTAATCAATGTCTTTTGCTGTGTCCTGATCTGCAGCAGGAATAAAAAAAACTGTAATGTTAACTTTGGTGTGCTTGAACAACATTCTATCAAAATCAGTTGCTTTGTAAACTTGAAAAAGCCAGAAAGTCCAGGGTCAGCAGCTGATCTTTCCAGTAGAAAAACCTCAGTCAACTAATCACCAGAATTTTACTTGTAAATAAATGATCAACTTATTGCTTTTCCCGCATTTTAAAAATGGGCAGAAGCCTTTTTAGCTGTTTTGAGAAGTATCGAGTTTAATGATGTAATCAGTGAAGACCACAAAATTGGCTTTAATTGGACATGAAAATTATATAAGTGGCAATAAAGAGTTTATTTTAATTTAGTACAATGCATTTTGGAAGATCTAATGCAGGTGGGAAGTATACAGTAAATGGCAGAACCCTTAGGAGTATTGGCAGGCAGAGAGATCTGGGCGTACAGGTCCACAGGTCACTCACTGAATGTGGCAACGCAGGTGGATAAGGTAGTCAAGAAGGCATACGGCATGCTTGCCTTCATCGGTCGGGGCATAGAGTATAAAAATTGGCAAGTCATGCTGCAGCTGTACGGAACTTTAGTCAGGCCACATTTAGAATATTGCGTGCAATTCTGGTCGCCACACTACCAGAAGGACGTGGAGGCCTTGAAGAGGGTACAGAAGAGGTTTACCAGGATGTTGCCTGGTCTGGAGGGCATTAGCTATGAGGAGAGGTTGGATAAACTCAGATTGTTTTCACTGGAACGACGGAGGTGGAGGGGTGACATGATAGAGGTTTACAAAGTTATGAGCGGCATGGATAGAGTGGATAGTCAGAAGCTTTTTCCCAGGGTGGAAGAGTCAGTTACTAGGGGACATAGGTTTAAGGTGAGAGGGGTAAAGTTTAGAGGGGATGTGCGAGGCAAGTTCTTTACACAGAGGGTGGTGAGTGCCTGGAACTTGCTGCCGGGGGAGATGGTGGAAGCAGGTACGATAATGACGTTTAAGAGGCATCTTGACAAATACATGAATAGGATGGGAATAGAGGGATATGGTCCCCGCAAGTGCAGAAGGTTTTAGTTTAGGCAGGCATCAAGATCGGCACAGGCTTGGAGGGCCGAATGGCCTGTTCCTGTGCTATACTGTTCTTTGTTCTTTGTAAAACTTAATGACTTTAATTGCCTTTAACTTGAATGATTCACTGTATCCAGAAAGTTAAATTGGCCCTTATTGCACAAATCCATTTCTGTGGAACTTATAAAGAATTGAAGTTTCATGCACATCATGGCTGCACATCTAAGAGACAAAAACTTTATGCCCAGATATTTCAATCTCAAGATCATCCACCAAAAAATGTAAAGTTCAACCTCTGGCTTATTACAACAATTTTATAATTGAAGATGCCACCAAATTATTTAATTAAATTCATTGATGCTGTTAATGATCCCAGGATGTTGCACATGGTACATTTGGCACACACTGGCTCTTGTATTCAACTCCTCTATGCTCTCCTGTTTTTGCCTACTTAACAGTCACTACCCTTCAAGCAGTAATTTGCTAGAGAAAGTGCTTTGAGATGTGAAAGATGTTGTGAGCTACAGGTATTGCTAAAGCCAAAATGAGGAACAAAGGACAGAGGGTGAGGCTTGATCTATGTTGAATTGCCACACCAAAAGCCTTGAGAATTGGAGCCAGTAGCAGTCATAATATCAGTTCAAATCACCCCTTAACTTTCTAAATTCCAGGGAATACAACTCTACTTAGTTTAATCTCTCCTCGTAGATTAACACTTGAAGTCCAGGTTTCATTCTGGTAAATCTACGCTACACTCCCTACAAAACCAATGTATCCTGCCTAAGGTGTGATGCCCAGAACTGCTCACAGTACTCCAGGTGTGGTCTAACCAGGGCTTTGTATGACTGAAGCATGATTTCTACCCCCTTGTATTCTAGTCCTAGGTGAGCGTTCCATTAGCCTTTTTGATTATTTTCTGAACCTATTCACAGCATTTTAATGATCTGTGTACCTGGACTCCCAAGTCCCTTTGGACTGCCATTATTTATAGTTTTTCACCATTTAGAAAATACCCTGTTCTATACTTTTTAGTTCCATAGTCGATGACCTCACATTTGCCGACATTGAAATCCATTTGCCACAGTTTTGCCCATTCACTTAAATCTATCAATGTCTCTTTGTAATTTTATACTTCCGTCTACACTGTTTACGATACCACCTATCCCATCATCTAAATCGTGAATGATTCCAGTGAATAGTTGAGGCCCCAACACAAATCCTTGCAGAACACCATGAGTCACATCCTGCCAATGAGAGTACCAGCCCATTATTTTTACTCTCCATCTTCTGTTCAGCCAATTTTCAAGTCAGGTCAATAATTTGCCTTCAATTCCATGAGCTTCAACTTTAGCTAACAATCCCTTATAAGGGACTTTATCAATTTCCTTCTGGCAAGTCCATATAAATAACATCCATAGACATTCCCTTGTCCACTACTTTCATCACCTCTTCAAAAAATTCAATCCGGTTTATCAGGCATGACCTACCATTTATAAATCTATTCTGGCTCTCCCTGATCACCTGAAAGTTTTCAAGGTGTTCGGTCACTCTATCCTTAATTGCAGACTGTCATAATTTCTTTACAACAGATGTTAGGCTGACTGGTCCATATTCCCTGGTTTCCCTCTCCCACTTTCTTAAATAGCAAAATTACATGCACAATTTTCAAATCTGAATGAATCGTTCCTAAATCAAGAGAACTTTGGAAGATTATTGTTAGGGCATCTGAAATATTCTCACTTACTTCCTTTAAAACCCTGGGATGGGAACCATCTGGACTTGGGGATTTGTCACTCTTTATTACCATTAATTTCTCCATTACTGTCAACTTGCTTGCATTAATTTTGTTGAGTCCCTAACCCTGAGTCAATAATACTTTCCTTGGGATGTCTGGCATGCTAACCTCTTCCTCTACTGTAAATACTGACTGATGCAAAATAATTATTCAGCATGCCCGCCATTTCTTTATTTTCATTGACAACAACACCGTTATCAGTTTTCAAGAAGCTCACATTGCTTCTTTTCTTTTCAGACTCCCTTTCTGTAGCTCTTAGTATCTGCTTTGTTACCCTTTGCTGCTCTTTGCACCTTTCCCATTCACCAGGATCTGAGCTATTTTTTGAATTTTTGTACACTTTTTCTTTTAGTTTTATATTATCTGTTAACTCTTTCGTCGTCAATGGCTGCCTTTTATAGGAAGTAGAATTCTTGCCTTTTAGGGGTATAAACTGGTTCTGTATCACACAAAATTAGTTTTGAATACCTCTCACTGATCTTCTGCCGATTTGCCCGGTTTACTGTGGACTGTCTCGGCCTCATCCCATTGAAGTTAGCCTGATCTAAATCTAGAATCTTAGAATCTGTTTCATGCTTGTTCCTTTCAAACACTACTTTGAATTCAATCATATTATGATCGCTATTTGATAAATGTTCATGTATCATTAGGCTGTTAACTAAATCTGATTCGTTATTCATTACTAAATCTAATAAGTCCTGCCCCACCTTGTTGGTTCTAGGAAAAATTGTTGCAGAATACTATCAGGATACATAGAACCATAGAAAAATTACGGCACAGAAGGAGGCCATTCAGCCCGTCATGTCCATGCCGGCTGGAAAGAAATATTAGCTGCCCAATCTAATCCCACCTTCCAGCACCTGGTCCATAGCCGTGCAGGTTACAGCACTTCAGATGCATGTCCAGGTACCTTTTAAAAGGAATTGAGGGTTTCTACCTCCACCACTGTTCCTGGCAGCGAATTCCAGACACCCACCACCCTCTGGGTGAAAAAGTTTTTCCTCATGTCCCCTCTAATCCTTCTAACAATCACCTTAAAACTGTGCCCCCTGGTAATTGACCTCTTCGCTAGGGAAACAGGTCCTTCCTGTCTACTCTATCTAGGCCCCTCATAATTTTGTACACCTCAATTAAGTCACCCCTCAGCCTCCTTTGTTCTAAGGAAAACAACCCTCGCCGATCCAATCTTTCCTCATAGCTGCAACTTTCAAGCTCTGGCAACATTCTTGTAAATCTCCTCTGTATTCTCTCCAAAGCAATTATGTCCTTCCTGTAATGTGATGACCAGAACTGTACGCAATACTCCAGTTGTGGCCTAACCAACATTTTATGCAGTTCCAGCATTACATCCCTGCTTTTGTACTCTATACCTTGGCCAATAAAGGAAAGCAATCCATATGCCTTCTTCACCACTCTATCTACCTGTCCTGCCACCTTCAAGGACCTGTGGACATGCAATCCAAGGTCACTCACTTCTTCTATCACTCTCAATATCCTTCCATCATTGTGTATTCCCTCATTTTATTTTCCCTCCCCAAATGCATTACCTCACACTTCTCTGGATTGAATGCCATCTGCCCCTTTTCTGCCAACTCAACCAAACCATTGATATCATTATGGACTCTACTGCTATCCTCTTCGCTATCACCTACACGGTCAATTTTTGTGTCATCAGCAAATTTCCCAATCATGCCTCCTACATTTAAGTCCAAGTCATTAATATATACCACAAACAGCAAGGGACCCCACACTGAGCCCTGTGGAATGCCACTGGAAACTGCTTTCCATTTGCAAAAACATCTGTCGACTACTACCCTTTGTTTCCTGTCCCTAAGCTAATTCTGGATCCAATCTGCTACATTCCCCTGTATCCCATGGGCTTTCATTTTACTGACCAGTCTGCCACGTGGGACCTTGTCAAACGCCTTACTAAAATCCACGTAGACCACATCCACTGCACTACCCTCATCAATCCTCCTTGTTACTTCCTCAAAAAACTCAACAATTTACCCACCACCGAGGTCAGACTGACCAGCCTATAATTATTTGGCCTATTCCTCGCACTCTTTTTAAACAATGGTACAATGTTCGCAGACCTCCAATCGTCTGGTACCGTGCCTGTATCTAGTGAGGATTTGAAGATGATCCTCAGTGCATCCGCTATTTCCTCCCTGGCTTCCTTGAACAACCTGAGATGCAATCCATCCGGCCCTGGCGATTTATCCACCTTCAAGGATGCCATACCCTCTGGTGCTTCCTCTCTCTTTATGCTTATCATACCTAATAATTTACACTTCACCTCTTGAATTACAATATCTGCATTAACGCTCTCCTTTAAGAAGACAGAGACAAAAACTCATTTAGAACCCTGCCCACATCTTCTACATCCACGCATAAGTTCCCTTGTACATCTCTGATATGCCCTACTCTTTCCTTAGTTATCCTCTTGCTCTTAATGTACTGATAAAACATCTTCTGGTTTTCCTTGATTTTACCTGCCAATAATTTTTCATGTCCTCTCTTTGCTTTTCTAATTTCCGTTTTTACTTCACCCCTGCACTTTCTATACTCCTCTATGCTTTCTAAAGTAATAAAATTTTTGTGATTGTCATGAGCTTTCTTTTTCTGCTTTAACTTACTCTGTAAGCTTCTAGATAACCACTGGGCTCTAGATTTGGCACTACCACTCTTTATCTTTGTGGGGATATGCCTACTCTGTGCCTGTAGTATCTCACTTTTGGATGTCACCCACTGGTTTGCCATTGAATTTCCTTCAAGTAGCTGTATCCAGTCCACTTTTACCAAGTCCCCTCTCAGTTTCATAAAATTTGCCTTCCCCAAATTTAGAACCTTTACCCCTGTTTTATCTTTGTCCTTTTCCATGATTATGCTAAAACAAACTGTATTATGGTCACTATCTCCAAAATGGTCACCCACTGTTACTTCATCCACTTGCCCAGCTTCATTACCGAAGACTAAATCTAGAATTGCGCCTCCTCTCGTTGGGCTTGTTACGTGCTGGCTAAAAAAGTTCTCTTGAATGCAGTTCAAGAATTTTGTCCCCTCTGTGCCCTTCACACTGTTTGTATCCTAGTTGATATTAGGGTAGCTGAAATCCCCAACTATTATTGCCCTATAGTTTTTGCACGCAGAAATTTGCCTATTTGGGGGTCTATAGTACACTTCGAGCTGTGTGGCTGCCTCTTTTTATTTCTGAGCTCCACCCATATGGCCTTGTTTGATGATTCATTTAGCATATCATCCCTCCTCAAAGCTGTTATTGATTCCTTAACTAATAATGCTACACCCCCTTTCCTTTTTTATCTCCCTCTCTATCCCACTTGAAAACTCTATATCCAGGGATGTTAAGCTGCCATTCTTGGCAACTTTAAGTCAAGTTTCCGTTATAGCAATGATATCGTGTTGCCATGTGCCTATCTGTGCCCTCAGCTCATCGGCTTTATTTACTATACTCCTTGCATTTAAATAAATACCCTTTAATACTGCCAAATTCCTGAGCAGTACACTTTTTAACCTTTGATTTTTCTGTCCTCCAAAGTCACTCGCTAATTTTCTGCATCCTGTTCCCTGCCCTGAAATTGTCCTATCTAAAACTGCACTCAGATTCCCATCCCCCTTCCAAATTAGTTTAAACCATCCCCAACAGCACTAGCAAACCTTCCTGCAAGGATATTTGTCCCAGTCCTGTTGAGGTGCAGACTGTCCAGCTTGTACAGGTCCCACCTTCCCCAGAACCGGTCCCAATACCCAAGAAATCTGAAGCCCTCCCTCTTGCACCATCTCTCCAGCCATGCATTCATCTGGTGTATTTTCCTACTTCTATACTCACTCGCACGTGGCCTTGGGAGTAATCTGGTGATTACTACCTTTGAGATCCTGTTTGCTAACCTTGTTCCTAACTCCCTAAACTCAGCCTGCAGGATCGCATCCCTCATTCGTCCTATATCGTTGGTACCAATATGGACCACGACCGTTGACTGTCCACCCTCGCCCTCCAGAATGCTCTGTAGCCGCTCGGTGATATCCATGACCCTTGCACCAGAGAGGCAATATACTATACTGGAATCACGTCTGTGACCATAGAAATATCTATCTGTTGCCTATCTGTTCCCTTAACTACAGAATCCCCTATCACTATTGCTCTCTTGTCCTTTCTCCTCCCTCCTGCACAGCTGAGCCACCCATGGTACTCTGGTCATGCCTCTCACTGCACTCTCCAGAGGAACCCTCTCTCCCATCAGTACTCAGCACTGAATACTAGTGAGAAAGTGGAATGCCCTCTGGGGACTCCTGCAGAACCTGCTTTGATCTTCTTGTCTGTCTGGCAGACACCCAGTCCCTCTCTGCCTGTGCTCTCTTAAGCTCCAGGGTGACTACCTCCTGAAACGTGCTATCCACGTAGTTCTCTGCCTCGCGGATGCGCCACAGCGACTCCAGCCACCGTTCGAGTTCCGAGACCCGGGGCTCAAGCTTATGCAGCCAGTGACACTTCTTGCAGATGTGCTTGTCAAAGACACATGGTACGTCCATGACTTCCCACATACCACAGGAGGCACATTCCACTCAGCTGAGCTGCCCTGCTATACCTTAGCTTTACAAACTAATTATTGCTAGTGTCATAAGTGGAACAACTTACCAGTAATTTGCCAATCAGCTTCCTCCCCTGTAATGTAGAGGCTGAAAAGGCAGAAAAGAAAAGAAAGAGACCAAAGAGCATCTCCTTTCCCTCGTCAGTGAAATCCCTCACACACAACTCACAGCCTCACATTATCCAAACAACACTATTCTAATTAGTATTTATTAATAAATTACACTAATTAAAAAACCTTAATCGTACTAACCTTCTCACTTACAAGGTAGCTATTTGAGTGTTTTTTATAAAGAACTTTGTTTGTCTCTGATTTTTTAAGCTATTTACAGGTAATACCAGCTGTTACTTACCAACCAATCAGCTTACAGATTTCCCGTGATGTCACTGTTAGTTTTTTTTCCACTTTTCCAACCCAGCGCGCGCCGAGACAGAGAGAGAGAGAGAGCGAGAGAGAGACTGCTGACTGCCGCTGCTCCGCTCCTCGGTAGTTAAGGGCCTTGAGCCCCGCTCTTTATTTCTCCAGGTCGTGCTCTAGATCCACCTCCTCCAAGGTGTGCCGCCGACTGCGGCTGCTCCGGTCTAAGGTAGGTAAGGGCCTCGAGTCCCACTTTTTATTTATACAGGTCCCGCTCCGGATCTGCCTCCTCCCAGGTCCGCCGCTGACTGCCACTGTTCCAGTCAAGAAATTCATTACCTTTCTGACATATACTGGCCTGCTTATCCCAATCTGCATGAAAGTTAAAAACCCCCATTAAAACCACTCTGGCTTTGTGACATGCTTGTCTAATCTCAGCATTTATACAAGCTACCACTTCACAGGTACTACCAGGGGGCCTAAACACAACTCTCGTTCCAGTCTTAAATCAAGAGTTGACGCATCATTACCCTGAACCACACTAGAAGATCCAAATACCTTCAAGCATTATACCAGCTCTAATAATAGCAAAAATTAGCAGCAGCTAGCATTATTCTGTTCTGGTCCATGACTCCGCTGACTGCTGCAAGTGCTCCTTGTGCTGCTACTGATAGCTGCAAAAACGTGTATCGGCAGTAGTCACACTATTTTGCACCTTTCAGTATCTTAACAAATATAAATAAACTAACCATAGCCTCTGAAGCAGCTGGAGTGGAGGTTTGGACTTCTGATCCTTGAATACTCATGGCAACTAGTCATAGAGTCATCGAGTTATACAGCACAGAAACAGGCCCTTCGGCCCACTGTGTCCGTGCCGGCCATCAAGCCTATCTATTCGAATCCCATTTCCAGCACTTGACCCATAGCCTTGTATGCTATGGCATTTCAAGTGCTCATCTAAATACTTCTTAGATGTTGTGAGGGTTCCTACCTCTACCACCCCTTCAGGCAGTATGTTCCAGATTCCAAACACCCTCTGGGTGAATTTTCTTTCCTCAAATCCCCTCTAACCCTCATGCCCCTTGCCTTAAATCTAGACTAAGGGAAAAAGTTTCTTCCTATCTACCCTATCTATGCCCCTCATAATTTTGTATACCTCAATCAGGTCCCCCCTCAGCCTTCTCTGCTCTAAGGAAAACAACCCTAGCCTATCCAATCTCTCTTCATTGCTGAAATGCTCCAGCCCAGGCAACATCCTGGTGAATCTCCTCTGCACCCTCTCCAGTCCAATCACATCCTTCCGATAGTGTGGCGACCAGAACTGTACAGAGTACTCCAGTTGTGACCTAACCAGCGTTTTATACAGCTCCATCATAACCTCCCTACTCTTACATTCTATGCCTCGGCTAATAAAGGCAAGTATCCCATATGACTTCCTAACCACCTTATCTACCTGTGCTGCTGTCGTCAATGATCTATGGACAAGTACACCAATGTCCCTCTGACCCTCTGTACTTTCTAGGGTCCTGCCATCCATTGTATATTCCCTTGACTTGTTAGTCCTCCCAAAATGCGGCACCTCACACTTCTCAGGATTAAATTCCATTTGCCACTGCTCTGCCCATCTTCCCAGTCCATCTATATCGTCCCATAATCTAAAGCTTTCCTCCTCACTATTTATAACACCACCAACTTTTGTGTCATCTGCGAATTACTGATCGTACCTCCTATATTCTCATCTAAATCATTAATGTACACTACAAACAGCAAGGGTCCCAGCACCGATCCCTGCAGTACACCACTGGTCACAGGCTTCCAGTCGCAAAATCAGCCCTTGACCATCACCCTCTGCCTCCTGCCACGAAGCAAATTTTGGATCCAATTTGCCAAATTGCCCTGGATCCCATGGGCTTTTACCTTCTTGACCAATCTCCCATGTGGGACCTTATCAAAAGCCTTACTGAAGTCCATGTAGACTACATCAACTGCTTTACCCACATCGACACACTTAGTCATCTCCTCGAAAAACATGATCTCCCCTTGAAAAAGCCATGCTGGCTATCCTTGATTAATTCCTACCTCTGCAGGTGGAGATTAATCCTGTCCTTCAAAAATTTTCCAATAGTTGCCCTACCACTGATGTGACACGAACTGCCCTGTAATTACCTGGTTTATCCCTCCTACCTTTATGGGAACAGGTTGGCTCTGAACTCTCACTATTTCCTTTTTGAATGACTCCCACTGATCTGATGTAGACTTTCCTACAAGTAGCTGCTCCCAGTCCACTTTGGCCAGATCCTGTTTTATCATATTGAAATCGGCCTTCCCCCTATTCACTTCTCCTGTGGCCAGAGAGGATTTGAAAATTTGTGTCCAAGCCCCTGCAATCTCCTCCCTAGCCTGACATAACAGCCTGGGATACATCTCATCTGGGCCTGGGGATTTATCCACTTTTAAGCCTGCTAAAACTGCTAATACCTCTTCCCTTTCAATGCTAATTTGTTCAAGTATATCACAATGCCCCTCCCTGATCTCTACACCTACATCGTCCTTCTCCAAAGTGAACACAGATGAAAAGTGATCATTTAGAACCTCACCTATGTCCTCTGACTCCACACACAGATTGCCACTTTGGTCCCTAATGGGCCCTACTCTTTCCCTGGTTATCCTCTTGCCTTTAATATACTTATAAAATGCCTTAGGATTTTCCTTTCTCTTGCTCGCTGGTGTTTTTTCATGCCCCATTTCGCTCTCCTAATTACTTTTTTAAGTACCCCCCCTACACTTTCTATACACCTCTATGACCTTCAATGTTTTCAGCCCTCAGTCTCTGCCATAAGCTTCCTTTTTTTCTTCATCCAATCCCCTATATCCCTTGACATCTAGGGTTCCCTGGACTTATTGGTCCTACCCTTCACCTTTATGGGAACATGTTGGCTCTGAACTCTCACTATTTCCTTTTTGAATGACTCCCACTGGTCTGATGTAGACTTTCCTACAAGTAGCTGCTCCCAAGCCAAAGAACAAAGAACAAAGAACAGTACAGCACAGGAACAGGCCATTTGGCCCTCCAAGCCTGCGTCGATCTTGATGCCTGCCTAAACTAAAACCTTCTGCACTTCCGCGGACCGAATCCCTCTATTCCCTTCCTATTCATGTATTAGTCAAGATGCTTCTTAAACATCGTTATCGTACCTGCTTCCAACACCTCCCCTGGCAGCAAGCTCCAGGCACTCACCACCCTCTATGTAAAGAACTTGCCTCGCACATCCCCTCTAAACTTTGCCCCTCGCACCTTAAACCTATGTCCCCTAGTAACTGACTCTTCCACCCTGGGAAAAAGCTTCTGACTATCCACTCTGTCCATGCTGCTCATAACTTTGTAAACCTCTATCATGTCGCCCCTCCACCTCCATCGTTCCAGTGAAAACAATCCGAGTTTATCCAACCTCTCCTCATAGCTAATGCCCTCCAGACCAGGCAACATCCTGGTAAACCTCTTCTGTACCCTCTCTAAAGCCTCCACGTCCTTTTGGTAGAGTGGCGACCAGAATTGCACGCAATATTCTAAGTGTGGCCTAACTAATGTTCTGTACAGCTGCAGCATGACTTGCCAATTTTTATACTCTATGCCCCGACCGATGAAGGCAAGCATGCCGTATGCCTTCTTGACTACTTTATCCACCTGCGTTGCCACTTTCAGTGACCTGTGGACCTGTACGCCCAGATCTCTCTGCCTGCCAATACTCCTAAGTGTTCTGCCATTTACTGTATACCTCCCACCTGCATTAGATCTTCCAAAATGCATTACCTCACATTTATCCGGATTAAACTCCATCTGCCATTTCTCCGCCCAAGTCTCCAACCGATCTATATCCTGCTGTATCCTCTGACAATCTTCATCATTAACCGCAACTCCACCAACCTTTGTGTCGTCTGCAAATTTACTAATTAGACCAGCTACATTTTCCTCCAAATCATTTATATATACTACAAACAGCAAAGGTCCCAGCACTGATCCCTGCGGAACACCACTAGTCACATCCCTCCATTCAGGAAAGCACCCTTCCACTTCTACCCTCTGTCTTCTATGACTGAGCCAGGTCTGTATGCTCACCTCTTGCCAGCTCACCTCTGATCCAGTGTGACTTCACCTTTTGTACCAGTCTGCCATGAGGGACCTTGTCAAAGGCTTTACTGACGTTCATATAGATAACATCCACTGCCCTGCCTTCATCAATCATCTTTGTCATTTCCTCAAAAAACTCAATCAAATTAATGAGACCCGAACTCCCCTTCACAAAACCATGCTGCCTCTCACTAATAAGTGTGTTTGTTTCCAAATGGGAGTAAATCCTGTCCCGAAGAATCCTCTCCAATAATTTCCCTACCTTCACCCGAGGACTACTCTTATCCTGAGGTAAGGCTCACCGGCCTATAATTTCCTGGATTATCCTTGCTACCCTTTTTAAACAAAGGAACAACATTGGCTATTCTCCAGTCCTCTGGGACCTCACCTGTAGCCAATGAGGATGCAAAAATTTCTGTCAAGGCCCCAGCAATTTCTTCCTTTGCCTCCCTCAGTACTCTGGGTAGATCCCATCAGGCCCTGGGGACTTATCTACCTTAATGCTTTGCAAGACACCCAACACCTCCTCCTTTTTGATAATGAGATGACAGAGACTATCTACACTCCCTTTCCTAGGCTCATCATCCACCAAGTCCTGCTCTTTGGTAAATACTGATTCAAAGTACTCATTTATTACCTCGCCCATTTCCTCTGGCTCCACACATAGATTCCCTTCTCTGTCCTTGAGTGGGCCAACCCTTTTCCTTTTTACCCTCTTGCTCTTTATATACGTATAAAAAGCCTTTGGATTTTCCTTAATCCTGTTTGCCAATGACATTTCATGACCCCTTTTAGCCCTCCTGACTCCTTGCTTAAGTTCCTTCCTACTGTCTTTATATTCCTCAAGGGATTCGTCTGTTCCTAGCCTTCCAGCCCTTACGAATGCTTCCTTTTTCTTTTTGACTAGGCTCACAATATCCCGCGTTATCCAAGGTTCCCAAAATTTGCCAAACGTATCCTTCTTCCTCACAGGAACATGCTGGTCCTGGATTCTAATCAACTGACATTTGAAAGACTCCCACATGTCAGATGTTGATTTACCCTCAAAGAGCCGCCCCCAATCTAAATTCTTCAGTTCCTGCCTAATATTGTTATAATTAGCCTTCCCCCAATTTAGCACCTTCACCCGAGGACTACTCTTACCCTTATCCACAAGTACCTTAAAACTTACGGAATTATGGTCACTGTTTCCAAAATGCTCCCCTACTGAAACTTCGACCACCTGGCCGGGCTCATTCCCCAATACCAGGTCCAGTACAGCCCCATCCCTATTGTTTCAAGAAGCCCTCCTGGATGCTCCTTACAAATTCTGCCCCATCCAAGCCCCTAGCACTAAGTGAGTCCCAGTCAATATAGGGGAAGTTAAAATCACCCACCAGTACAACCCTGTTACCTTTACATCTTTCCAAAATCTGTCTACATATCTGCTCCTCTACCTCCCGCTGGCTGTTGGGAGGCCTGAAGAAAACCCCCAACATAGTGACTGCACCCTTCCTATTCCTGAGCTCCACCCATATTGCCTCACTGCACGACCCCTCCGAGGTGTCCTCCCGCAGTACAGCTGTGATATTCTCCTTAACAAGTAATGCAACACCCCCACCCCTTTTACATCCCCCTCTCTCCTGCCTGAAGCTTCTAAATCCTGGAACATTTAGCTGCCAATCCTGTCCTTCCCTCAACCAAGTCTCTGTAATAGCAACAACATCATAGTTCCAAATATAATCCAAGCTCTAAGTTCATCTGCCTTACCTGTTATACTTCTCGCATTGAAACAAATAACACTTCAGACCACCAGTCCCGCTGTGCTCCGCAACATGTCCCTGCCTGCTCTTCCTCTCAGTCTTACTGGCCTTATTTACTAGTTCCCCCTCATTTATTTTACCTGCTCTCCTACTGCTCTGGTTCCCACCCCCCTGCCACACTAGTTTAAACCCTCCCGAGTGACGCTAGCAAACCTCGCAGCCAGGATATTTGTGCCCCTCCAGTTTAGATGCAACCCGTCCTTCTTGTACAGGTCCCATCTGTCCCTGAAGAGAGCCCAATGGTCCAGATATCTGAAACCCTCCCTTCTGCACCAGCTGCTCAGCCACGTGTTTAGCTGCACTATCCTCCTGTTTCTAGCCTCACTGGCACGTGGCACAGGGAGTAATCCTGAGATTACAACCCTAGAGGTCCTGTCTTTTAACTTTCTACCTAACTCCCTAAACTCCCCCTGCAGGACCTCATCACTCTTTCTGCCGATGTCATTGGCACCAATGTGTACCACAACCTCTGGCTGTTCACCCTCCCCCTTCCGAATGCCCCCTGTCCGTTCAGAGACATCCTTGACCCTGGCACCAGGGAGGCAACATACAATCCTGGAGTCTCTTCCACGTCCACAGAAGCGCCTATCTGTGCCCCTGACTATAGAGTCCCCTTTAACTATTGCTCTTCTGCGCTTTGTCCCTCCCAGCTGAACAACAGTGCCAGCCATGGTGCCACTGCTCTGGCTGCTGCTGCTGTTTTCCCCTGAAAAGCCATCCCCCCCAACAGTATCCAAAATGGTATACTTGTTAGAGAGGGGGATAGCCACAGGGGATCCCTGCACTGACTGCCTGCCCCTTCTAGCGGTCACCCATCTATCTGCCTGCACCTTGGGTGTAACCACTTCTCTAAAACTCCTGTCTATGACACTTTCTGCCACCTGCATGCTCCTAAGTGCATCCAGTTGCTGCTCCAACCGATCCATGCGGTCTGTGAGGAGCTGCAACTGGGTACACTTCCTGCAGACATAGTCATCCGGAACGCTGGAAGCGTCACGGACCTCCCACATCTCACAGGTGAAGCGCTTCACCCCTCTAACTGACATTTCTCGCACTAATTAATAAATTAATTTAAATAAATAAATACTTATTAAATCCTTACTAAATTGTTATAATTAACTATATGGTCCCTTGTGCTAGATTCCTACGATAAATATTAAATGCTAAGTAAACACAGTAATCTCCTCCCTCTGGTTTAGTTACTCTATTTATTAGTTAGTTAATTAGGGTTTTAATCAATTTTTATCAATGTTTTATTTTCAAATTCAGTAAAATAAAATTACCTACTGGCCAATCAGGTCACAGCTTTACTGTGACGTCACTTTCAGGTTTTTTGTTTAGACCGCAATTGTTGACAACGCGATCGGTAGGTGGCGCTGTTTTGGCACATGCGCAGATACAGCATGTGCCATGAAAACGTCACAGCCTGCGACTGTTGCAGCTGCCAGGACTAAAGATGGTGCTGCTCAATCACAAAAATCACAGAGATGAAACCTAACAAACACGTGGCAGAAATCAATGGCCGGAGTGAGAGAGTGAAGTGCAGTTGCAAAGTCGGGGAAATAGCATGCAAAACAAAACCTCAACAATTCTGGGTTTAATTATTGAAAAGTTTTATTAAGTTCATTAAGTATCCGAGGAACTGCTGTGCATGGATACATGAGTGTTGTGTCCAGCATTCCCGTTAGACAGACAGGCCGAGTCTCTGCTATGCACAGCTAAAGAGATTGTTCCTGGAGAGCCTTGTGGTGAATAAACGCTTGGCTCTCTATTCCACTACTGTATTGTCCATGTGAAGAAGGCAAAGTCACAAGAGTCTGAGCTCAGTCTATTCTTGGTGAATGTTCCCCAAGCGCATCCCAATGTGCATTCCCAATTCATCCATAAATGCAATGTTCCTTTCCACATCGTGATGAGCTCCGCAGCATGATCCAGTTGCCTTCGTTGCTTGAATGCTGACCTTAAGTCTCAAGGATTGTTTTCTCGACGGCATGTTTTACATGAAAAGAAATAAAGCAAATCAGAGTCAGAGCTTGCCTCCCTCCATCCACTGAAATTACTGTTGTGCACACCTTTTTAAGTTCTGCAGTGAAGGCACCAATTGATAACGTCGCCAATGAAGCACTTATTACCCACCTCAGATGCAGGAATCAGCACATCCTTGCGTCCTCTCCCGCACTGCGTCCTTTGCTTGAATGCCGTCCTTAAGTGTCAAGGATTGTTTTCTCAAGGGCACGTTTTACATGAAAGAAAATAAGGAAAGAACATCAGTGTCAGAGCTTCCCTCCCTCCAATGAAATTACTGTTGAGAATGTTTTGTGTTCTGCGGTAAAGGCATGTACTGATAACACCGCCAATGAATCACTTAGTACCCACCTCAGCTGTAGGAGGCAGGATGATGTTACTGCCCCTATCTTGTGATGGTTCAATGCTGCTCTCAGGGAAAACATGAATGATGTGAGGGTGCTGGAAAAGAAGCACATTTCTTTTGGGCTATGAACATAAAGCTGGCCATTTAGCCCAGCAGTTCCCTGCCAGTGGTTATGTTACTCGTGCGTCTTTCCATCCATTCCCATTTAATCCTGCCTACTACTATCGCCAGTTGTGTTCACAGCAAGAGCATTCACATTTCTGCTACCACTGGACACGGCATGCTTGTTTCTTTTAGTGCTCAGTCTCTTCTTGCTGAATGTTCCCCAAGTGCTTGACCCCTTTTGACGCCCTCTCTGCTTGACAGGCAGCAACTGGCAATTGCGGAGTCTCACAAGGCTCTGCATGGTTGTTTCAACGTCGGATGGGGTAACAGGTGGCTGTGTGTCCATGAGCACTGCCCTGATGGGTGTAGGAGCAGGTAACTGTGTGTCCATGTGCACTGCCCTGATGGGTGTAGGAGCAGGTAACTGTGTGTCCATGTGCACTGCCCTGATGGGTGTAGGAGCAGGTAACTGTGTGTCCATGTGCACTGCCCTGATGGGTGTAGGAGCAGGTGACTGTGTAACTGAGCAGCAAGGAGAGGGTACCGCAGGTAGGGGAAGTGGAGATCTGAACAGGTAGGCATATGTATGGTCCATCAGATCATTAGGCCAGGGGGTGAGACGCTCAGGATCCAGGGTTTGTGACACGTGACTGATGTCCAGCGCGCGGCCACCTCCATCCGAAGGTGCTTCCGGGCAATTGTTGGGCATAGTAAATGGCTCCATCTCATCAGCCAGTCCTTGCTGCCAGCGGAGAGTCTGTTGCCGCAGCCAGTCCAGTCTCCTCATGAATGCTGCCGTTCCACTCTGCAGAACGGCCTGTTGTAGCTGGTACAATTGATCTGAAAGCAAGCGGTATTTTTCATTGTGGCTGAGGGGCCTTGGCTGTTCCTCTGTAATCACAATGGCAGCAGCCATGCCTGTCGTCGTTGGTGTCTGAGATGCACGCCAGCGACAATTGGGGGCGAGCCTGTCCAAAGGCAGACCCAGATGCCTCTGCACAACAACAGCATGTTTGCAGGGCAACAAAGTCTGAATGGAGAAGATGCAGCTGCAGGTAGCCTGGCCATCATGTATCTGCAGTGTGTACTGTTTGGCGCCAGAAATCACAGTCACTGTGCCTTCATCCTGCTACATGCGGTGGCCCAGACAATGGAAATGTTTTCAGAGCAACTCACAACAGGGACTGGAGAACATGCGGTGGCCCAGACAATGGAAATGTTTTCAGAGCAACTCACAACAGGGACTGGAGAACATGCGGTGGCCCAGACAATGGAAATGTTTTCAGAGCAACTCACAACAGGGACTGGAGAACATGCGGTGGCCCAGACAATGGAAATGTTTTCAGAGCAACTCACAACAGGGACTGGAGAACATGCGGTGGCCCAGCCAATGGAAATGTTTTCAGAGCAACTCACAACAGGGACTGGAGAACATGCGGTGGCCCAGCCAATGGAAATGTTTTCAGAGCAACTCACAACAGGGACTGGAGAACATGCGGTGGCCCAGACAATGGAAATGTTTTCAGAGCAACTTACAAAGGCAGAGCAACTTACCTTGGAACAATCTCCTGTGTCAAATAAAAATGAAGCAAGTCTCCAAAACGAATAAATAATTCAGATAAAATGCCCGACGAAACCTCCCCTCCTTCCACTTTCAAAAAGTCGCGCCGAAGCTTTGACGCATGCGCAGAAGCCAAACAGGCGCGTCGGCGAGGAAGACGAAATAACGCGATGACGTCATCTGCGCATGCGCACAACCTTACCGGCAGGTCGGACCGCAGCGCATGCACAGAGATGAAGAGACTGTGTGCGCATGCGCGTACCACATCGTCTGCGCATGCGCAAAGCGGTCCTGGTAAGCCGGACCGCAGCGCATGCGCAGGGGGCATGAGACCGTCTGCGCATGTGCGCACCGCGGCGCATCCTGATGACGTTCTCCGATGAAGTAGCGTTGTCATGAATTACTTTGTTTTGTTTAACCAGAGGTAAGTTTTTTTTTAACTTACCGGTCTGGAACTCCGCCCTCCGAGTCTTCTCCCAGTCAGCTGTGCCCTTTGGAAGCTCTGGACTCCCTTCACTCTGATGGACAGGTAGTAAATGAAAGGGGCTCCTCGCTCCCTCCTTACCGAACTTCCTCAATTACCAAACTTCCACTCTAGCACTCTAATGCAACCCAAGTCAGCACTCCTGTGCAAACCACTCCACTTTGGCCAGATCCTGTTTTATCATATTTAAATTGGTTTTCCCCCAATTCAGTACCTTTATTTCCAGGTCATCTTTGTCCTTTTCCATAACTACCTTAAATCTTACAGTTATGGTCACTATCCCCGAAATGCTCCCCCAGACACTTCCACCACTTGTCTGGCTTCATTCCCTAAGATTAGGTCTAGTTCTGCCCTTCTCTTGTAGGACTTTCTACATGCTGGCTCAAAAAGCACTCCTCGATTCACTTTAAGAATTCCACCCCATTTAAGCCTTTTGCACTGACTATCGCAGTTAATATTGGGGAAGTTGAAATCCCCTACTATTATTACCCTATTATTTTTACACTTCTCTGAGGTTTGCCTAAATATCTGCTCCTCTATCTTTCCCTGACTGTTTGGAGGCCTGTAGTACACTCCCAGCCAAGTGATTGCCCCCTTTTTGTTTCTGAGTTCTACCCATATGGCCTCATTTGATGAACCTTCTAAGATATCATCCCTCCTTGCTGCAGTAATTGACTCCTTGATGAATAGTGCAATGCCACCTCCCCCCTCCTCTTTTACACTCCCCTCTGACATGCCTGAAGATTCTATACCCTGGAATATTAAGCTGCCAGTCCTGCCCTTCCCTCAACCATGTCTCTGTGATAGCAATAATGTCATATTCCCATGTGTTAGTCAATGCCCTCAATTCACCTGCCTTACTTGTAAGATTCCTTGTGTTAAAATAGATGCAATCCAGCCTTGCACTATTCATTTGTGCCTTTACAGGTGTTTATTTGCTCTGCCTTCCAGACTGACTTAATTTCTGTTCTATATTTGGCTGTGCATCACCCGCTACTGTACCTCCACTTTGTATCCCACCCACCTGCCAAATTATTTTAAACAGCACCAACAAACTTCCCTGCAAGGATGTTGGTCCCGTTCCGGTTCAGGTGCAACCCGTCCAGCTTGTACAGGTCCCACCTTCGCCAGATACAGACCCAGTGATTCAGGAAACTAAAACCCTCCCTCCTGCACCACCTCCTCAGCCACGCATTCATCTGCTCTGTCCTCCTAATCCTATACTCACTAGCACATGGCACCGGGAGTAATCCAGAGATTACAACCTTTGAGGTCCTGTTTTTTAATCTGCTACCTATCTCCCTAAATTCTTGTTGCAGGACCTCATCCCTCTTTCTACCTATGTCGTTGGTACCAATGTGAACCACAACCTCTGACTGTTCACCCTCCCACTTCAGAATGTCCTGCAGCCACTCCATGACATCCTTGACCCTAGCATCAGGGAGGCAACATACCATCCTGGAGTCACGTTTGTGGCCACAGAAATGCTTATCTGTACCCCTGATGATAGAATCCCTTATCACTATAGCTTTCCCACTCTTTTTCATCTCTCCTGTGCAGCTGAGCCACCCGTGGTGCCACAGACTTTGCTCTTGCTGCATTCCCCTGAGAAGCTATATCCCCCCATAGTTTCCAAAGCGGAAAATCTGTTAGAGATGGGGATGGACCCAGGGGACTCCTGCACTACCCGCCTAGTTCTTCTACTCTGCCTGGTGGTCACACATTCCCTTTCTGCCTGAACAGTCTTTACCTGCGGTGTGACCACCTCCCTGTATGTGATATCCACGGTGATCTCAGCCTCGCGGATGCTCCACAGTGTCACCAGCTGATGCTGCAGATCCAAAACACAGATTTCGAGTAGCTGCAGCTGGAGACACTTCCTGCACACGTGTTCACCCTGGACACTGGAAGTGTCCCTGACTTCCCACATTGTACAGGAGGAGCACTTCACATTGTTGAGCTGCCCTGCCATGACTTGCTCTTAATTTACTCCCTTATATTACTCAAAAATTAGAGATTATTTGCACTCTGGACCTTGATTCCCTAAAAAAATAACATTACTTACCATATATAAAAAAACTGTAGACCTTACCTTTCTCTTTACTTTAGTTACTAACCCAGCTATTTACAGATACACCCTAACAGCGGTTACTCACCAACCAATCACCTTGCAGCTTTCCTGTGATGTCACTGTTCAAATTTTTTTTCCAACCTCAAATTCAGTCAGCGTGTGCCAACTCCCGAAGAGGTTCCACACAGGTCCGACTGCTCTCCATTCCTGAAGGTAAGTCAGAATGTAACTAGTGCTATCAGACACATTACAAAAGAGGTTAGCCAATTCAAGGATATTTGACTACCAGAGAATGTGGATTACCACCTTCCTTGAATACAGTAGTCCACTGTTGTTTCACTGTTGGTTCGAAGGTGTAGATGTGCTTCCCTGGGTATTTGATGCCAGGACTTTACCTAGTCTGTGCTCCATTTCAGGCCTCTGCCTTCAGAACCGATGGACTGAAAAGATAGACTTGCATTTATATCGTGCTTTTCATAAACACTGGACATCCCAAAGCGCTTTCCAGCCAATGAAGTACTTTTGAAGTGTAGTCACTGTGGTAATTGAAGAAACATGGCAGCCAAATTGCACATAGAAATCTCCTACAAACAGTAATGTGATAATGACCAGATAAGCTTTTTTGTATGATGTTGACTGAGGGATAAATATTGACCAGGGGACTGGCGATAACTCTCCTTTTCTTCAAAATAGTGTCATGGAATTTTTTACACCCACCCAAGCAGGCAGATACATACAAACATACAAATTAGAAGCAGGAGTCGGCCACTCTACCCCTCGAACCTGCTCCGCCATTCAATAAGATCATGGCTGATCTGATTGTTAACCTCAACTCCACATTCCTGCTTACCCCCAAAAACCTTTCAGCCCCTTGCTTATCAAAAATCTATCTACCTCTTCCTTAAAAATATTCAAAGACTCTGCTTCCACTGCCTTATGAGGAAGAGAGTTCCAAAGACTCACGACCCTCTGAGAGAAAAAGATTTCTCCTCCTCTCTGTCTTAAATGGGTGACCTCTTATTTTTAAATAGTGACCACTAGTTCAAGATTCTCCCACAAGAGGAAACATCCTTTCGACATCCAAACGGGCCTCAGTTTAAGGTCTCATCCAACAAAGCAGCACTGGAATGTCAGCCTTGATTTTTGTGCTCAAACCCTGGAGTGGAACTTGAACCTGGAACCTTGTGACTCAGAGGCAAAAGTGCTTCCAACTAGCTATGGCTGACACTCAGTGCAATTGTACATTGCTGTTTATCTGCTTCACACAAGGAACGAACTAGAAATGCAATTTGTTCTTATTCATTACACAATTTGTTGTGCTGTTGTTATTTTAACTACCAGCCAAAATGAAGGCACTTTGCTATCGGTCAGCAAAGAAGCTTATTGATTAAGGTTTATGGAGAAGAAATAGCTCTATCAAATGCATGCCTACAAAAAACAAAATTCCTGCTAAGGATCTTCGCTCCAGTTTGAAGGCGACAGACAACTTTAACTCCTGTCTGCAATTTTCTGTTGCAATTATCCCCTACAGCAATGGGCACTAGTTGAGGATTACAGCAGAATTTATTCCCTGACCTGGGTTGATGATCATTAGCAAAATCCTCAATATATGTAATGGAATAACCTGACAATAAATTTTGATAAACAAGGTGACTGGCACCAAGGGCCTTTAGCTTCTTTCTGAAGCACTAGGAATTTGGTGAGTTTTAGGCCAAAGCCAAAGGCAAAAGCTAAAAAGAAGCAGGTTTGATATAATTTCAAAGACTTTGAAGTTAAAGAAAAGTAATTTAGATACAGCTGCACTGAGTGCTGCTGGAGGGCACAGAGTTGTGAAGAAGGGAGTTTAGTAAGTGACTGGATTTTAAGGGTTAATCTCTCTGAAGTCTAGTTTTTGTTTTGTTTACATTTAGCAGTTAATTTAAATGACTGTTTAAGGTTAAGAGGAAAGTTAGGTTTCTTACAGTTTTAAACAGGAATATACAAGCTCGCTGAGAGCAGCTGTAGCTATTTAATTAGGTAGCTAGCTTAAAATTGTTTCTGAGCTCTGGCAGAGCTGACACTGCATTGTTTACAGGGAGCATAAATTCAGGGGACTCTCAGTGCTGCTTGTCTGCACTGAATGCTGCTGGGGGGCACAGAGTGTGAAGAAGGGAGTTTGGTAAGTGAGTGGATTTTAAGGGTTAATCTCTGAAGTCTAGTTTTTGTTTTGTTTACATTTAGCAATTGATTGAAATTACTGTTTAAGTTAAGAGGAAAGTTAGGTTTCTTACAGTTTTAAACTGGGATATACACACTCGCTGAAAGTAGCTGTAGTTAATTAGGTAGCTAGCTTCAGCTGGTGAGGGAACTCGGTGAGGAAGGGGCTCTTTCTTTCTTTCTTTTTCAGCCTCCAGTAGCTGCCTCTGTCTTCGGTACAGGTGAAGAAGCTGATTGGTGAGCAACTGGTAAGTCATTCTATTTCTAATTGTAATAAATAATTTTTAAAGTTACGGAATGGCAGGTCAGCTCGGCCAAGTGAAATGTACATCCGGCTGTATGTTGGAAGCCATGGACGCACCATGGGTCCTAGACAAACACATCTGCAGGAGTTGTCACCAGCTGCAGAAGCTTGAGCTCTCGGTTTTGGAACTTGAGCCGCAGCTGGAGTCACTGTTGTGCATCCGCGAGGCAGAGGACTACATGGATATCACGTTTAGGGAGGTGGTCACACCACAGGTTAGGAGCATGAAGGCAGAGAGGGAATGGGTGACCACCAGGCAGTCTAGGAGAACCAGGCAGGCAATTCAAGAGTCCACTGAGTCGATCTTGCTTACTAATCGGTTTTCCATTGTGGACACTGGTGAGGGCGATGGTTTCTCAGGGGAGTGCAGCCAGAGCAAAGTCCATGGCGCCACTGGTGGCTCAGCTGCAAAGGAGAGGAGGAAGAAGAGTCGAAGAGCAATAGTGATAGGAGATTCACTAGTCAGGGGATTAGACAGGCATTTCCTCAGTGTTAAACGTAACTCCAGGATGGTATGTTGCCTCCCTGGTGCCAGAGTTAAGGATGTCACGGAGCAGCTGCAGGACAACCATCTGGGGGAGGGTGAACAGCCAGAGGTTGTGGTCCACATTGGTACCAATGACATAGGTAGGAAGAGGGATGAGGTCCTGAAAGTAGATTTTAGGGAGTTAGGAAGGAAATTAAAAAGCAGGACCACAAGAGCAGTAATCTCAGGATTAATCCCAGTACCATGTACTAGTGAGCATAGGAATAGGAAGATTGATCGATTGAACATGTGGCTGGAGAATTGGTGTCGGAGGGAGGGCATCAGATTTCGGAGGCATTGGGACCGGTTCTAACACAGGTAGGACCTGTACATGATAGAAGGTTTACACCTTAACAGGACCGGAACTAATATCCTTGCAGGGAGATTTGCTGGTACTGTTGGGGAGGGTTTAAACTAGCTTGTCAGGGGAATGGGAACCTGAGGGGTAGCTCAGATTGGAAGGAAGTAAAGCTGGTAAAGAGGAGGTAGAAAAGTAGCAAGCGACATTAGAAGGCAGGTGAAACAAGGGCAAGCATCAATTAGGTTTAGAATGCAGAATAATGTGAAGAAGACAAGGTTAAGGGCACTCTACCTGAATGCATACAACATTTGCAACAAGGTAGATGATTTAAAGGCACAAATAGAGGTAAATGTGTATGATCTAATTGCCATTAAGGAAACATGGCTACAGGGTGACCAAGACTGGGAACTGAATATTCAAGGATATTTGACATTTAGGAAGGACAGGAAAAAATGAAAAGGAGGTAGTGCTGAGCTGACAATAAGGGATGGGATCAGTACATTAGTAAGAGAGGATCTCAGATCAGAAGAACAAAATGTGGAATCTGGGTGGAGCTAAGAAACAGCAAGGGGCAGCTGTTTATAGGAGTTGTTTATAGGCCACCAAACAGTAGTGGTAGTGTGGGGCATGGTATTAATCAGGAGATTAGAGAAGCATGTAGCATGGGTATACAGTAATTATGGGTGACTTCAATCTGTACATAGACTGGGTAAACTTAATGAGCAGTAATGCTGTGAAGGATGAGTTTCTGGAATGTGTTAGGGATGGTTTTCTAGAGCAGTATGCTGAGGAACTGACTAGAGACCAGGCTATTTTAGATCTAGTATTACGTAATGAGAAAGTGCGAATTAATAACCTTGTTGTAAAAGAACCTTTAGGGATGAGTAACCATAATATGATAGAATTTTACATTATGTTTGAAAGTGAGGTAGTTCAATCTGAAGCCAGGATGTCAATTTTGAACAAAAGGAAATTATGAAGGTATGAGGGGCAAATTGGCTGAGGTACATTAAAAGATATGACAGTGCAAAGACAATAGATAATCTTCAAAGAATTATCACATCATTTACAGCAACTATACATTCCTTCAAGGCACAAAATCCCCAAAAGTAAAAGCAGCCAACTGTGGCTAACAAAGAAAGTTAAGGATTGTATAAAATTAAAACAACAGGCCTATAAAGTTGCCAGAAATAGTAGTAAACCTGAGGATTGGGAGGATTTTAGAATACAGTAAAGGAAGACTGTTATGACCAGGTGAGCAAGGTATCTAGGGGTCTTTTGCTGTCTTCACTTGGTCTTATTGTAACAGGGTTTAATTTTAAACACACTGTGTTTTGAGCTCCCCCTTTGGTGAATCCTTGTTCACCACTTTCCAGTTATAAAGCAATAAGCATAAACAGGCTTCTTCAGTCTAAAGAAGAAAAGTGAAATTTATTAAACCTTAAACTTAAACCCTAATACAGTTAATGCCTATGGATATATGACGCACCCACGCTAGCATGCACACACAATACACACATGCAAAGAGGGACAGAAAAGAGCTGAAGAAAAATAAAATGGAGAGGTTTGAGGCAATCTCTAACAGGGGGCGCTGTTTCTTGTTACTGTTTCTGTGTTTCAGCTTGCTGTAGAGTCCTTGATTGTCGACAGCTCTTACTTTTTGTTGGGGCCCAGTATTGTTCACTGTAGGAGACTTTTCTCTCTTGCAGTTCATATGTCTTCAATGAATTCCGAAGCTGGTGAGAGCAAGATGAGAGCAGACAGGAAAGACGTGTTCTCAGTCCAGGAGAACCTGCTGCTCCTCTACATGGGTCTTTATTGAGAAGGGGAGACAGTTTTTAAATTCCTCTAACAGAATTACTTCTCTGAGAGTCTCATAGCTGAACTGTATTTTTAAAGCCCACATTGGGCATAGTCAACATGGATTTATAAAAAGGAAATCATGTTTGACGAACCTGTTGGAGTTTTTTGAGGATGTTACAAACAGAATTGATAAAGGGGAGTTGGTGGACATAGTATATTTGGATTTTCAGAAGCCTTTTGATAAAGTCCCCCACAGGAGGTTGGTTAGCAAAATTAAAGCATTTGGGATCGGAGGTAATATACTGGCATGAATTAAGGATTAGTTAACAGGCAGAAAACAGAGAGCAGGAATAAACAGGTCATTCTCGCTTGGCAGGCTGTGACTAGCGGGGTACTGCAAGGATCAGTACTTGAGCTCCAGCCGTTCACAATATATATTAATGATTTGGATGTGGGGACCAAATGTAATATTTCCAAGTTCGCAGATGACACAGAACTAGGTGAGAATGTGTGTGAGGAAGATGCAAAGCAGCTTTAAGGGGATTTGGACAGACTTAGTGAGTGGGCAAGAACGTGGCAGATGGAATATAATGTGGAAAAATGTGAGGTTATCCATTTTGGTAGGAGGAATAGATGTACAGGTATAGCAAATAATTAGGAATGCTAATAGAATGTTATCGTTTATTGAGAGGGGAATTGAATACAAAAGTAGGGATGTTATGCTTCAGCTATACAGGGCATTGGTGAGACCACATCTGGAGTACTGTGTACAGTATTGGTCTCCTTCTTTAAGGAAGGATGTAAATACGTTGGAAGCAGTTCAGAGAAGGTTGACTAGACTGATACCTGGAATGGGCGTGTTGTCTTATGAGGTAAGGTTGGACAGGCTGTATCCGCTGGAGTTTAAAAGAGTAAGAGGTGACTTTATTGAAACATATAAGATCCTGAGGGGTCTTGACAGGGTGGATGTGGAAAGGATGTTTCCTTTTGTGGGAGAATCTAGAACTAGGGGTCACTGTTTAAAAATAACGGGTCACCCATTTAAGAGAGAGATGAGGAGAAATTTTTTCCTCTCATGGGCTTGTGAGTCTTTGGAACTCTCTTCCTCAAAAGGTGTTGGAAGCAGTCTTTGAATATTTTTAAGGCAGAGGTAGATAGATTCTTGATAAGCAAGGGGGTGAAAGGTTATTGGGGGTAGGCGGGAATGTGGAGTTGAAGTTACAATCAGATCAGCAATGATCTTATTGAATGGCGGAGCAGGTTTGAGGGGCCGAGTGGTCTACTTCTGCTCCTAATTCATCTGTTTGTATGTATTGCAGAACTAAGAACTAATTCACTACAGCCTATTATATGGATTAAAAAAAATATTTTTAAGTGCCAGTTTTACTGCCAATTATATAACTTTCATTCCCAAAGGATTGTCTATGTATGCTAATGAGAAGATTTCCTGCAAGCAAATTTTATAAATAAGAGTTTTGGAACTGTCAAAATAGGTCATTAAAATACACCAATTTAAAAAAAGCCCTAATCTTCCATAATGCAACAATATCTGTGAAACAGAAAATTGGACAGCAATTGCTAGGGTTATGTAAAGAATCTTTAAAATTCTAAAATACAAATTCTAAACAAAATGAAGTATCACTTTCCATTTAGCATATTTTATATGAAAGCGGGACCACCTTATTAACATATAGACAGTGACACGAAACTCATGTTATTTGTTTAATACCTATAAAGAAACACATAGTTTAAGTTGTGTTACAAGTCAGGAATACATCAAGCAGTTGAGATAATGCGACAAGCTGCAAAAGTGAAGCCTGTAAAGTTTATCAATGTCATTCAATGCAATCAATGTATTACTGCTTTGCAACATCCTCTTACCTGTGTTATTTTATAAATAGCATGTTTAGAATTTTATTGGTAAATTCCCAAGTTAACAGTTACAATTAACAGTTGTACTGGCCTATATTATACAGAATCATTGAGTGATATATTGATTCCATTTCAAATAGATGACAGGATACCATGACTGTAGTGCTTTTCTACCATGAAATACAAACAGTGGGAAATAATTTTTGAGTTGTCAGTAACTTTCATGTCAATTTACTGCTGATCAGAAAGCAGTTCTTTAAAGTGTAAGGGTCGTTTTAGTGGAATAGCGATCAATTTATACTTTCCCTTAGTGATAAATGATTGAAGACTATGAAATAATAACAACTTTGACCATTTTTCTAAGATGAATTAAGGTAGTTGGTTATTTTCCAATGTTTGAAATTTGCTTGCCATCAAGACTGCAAATTACAATAAAATCAGTGTTTATTTCTGTGGACACATTTGATCCTATTGGGCCCATTTTAACCTGTTCCCTCAGCTGGTAACAGCCTTAAAACCACAGTGCTGCACTTACCATCCATTATTGCTTTGATCCCTCCTGCTGCCATTTTCCTTGGGGCCTTTATTGGTGTGGCCCTGGTGTCAGCCAGAAGCAGGCAGGAGTCTCATTAATATTTTTAAATCAGGGTCGTCTAATGCCAATAGGATCCAGCACCATTTTCACTCGCCAAAAAGAAAGTAGTGCAATAGGAATAAAGCAGCAATTGGAACCACTATTTAAAGGGACACCTGCAAGCACTCAGATAATAGTAACTGTGCAATTTACTTTGCTGAATTTCTTTATGTCTTTGAATTCAAATTGGCTGATTTGCACTCTGATGTTTTCTGAATGTTCAAGAAACCTAGAGTTCAAGATGGGAGTCAACCTGGCCACGCTATGCTGGTTACAGGAACAGGAGCAGCAGGTCAATAAATCTCAAGTAGCTGCAGTTGGGACTCTGTGGACAACATACCGAGGACACTAGGCTGCTCACAGGTGTTTTTACCCTGCCTATAGGGTCTATAGGCCCATAATCAGTTACCTTCAGTTTTCTATGGAGTAGTATAACAGGAGGTTAAGCTTCTCTATGGAGCTGTGCAGCCTCTCATAGCTGGACATACAACCTATTCTCCTAGCATTGCCTGTGGTGGTAAAAATGATTATGAACCTTAATTTCTTTTGCCTCATGCATTTTCCTGGCTGCAGCAGTAACATCAGTCACATTAATTAATTTGCAGTCCATGTCTGCCTTAAGAATGTCATTGATGCTGCCTTTGCCAAGGCCAATTATTTTATAATAGTTCCATGGATGCCAGCAGTCAGCAGGAAAGGGCTATAGGCATTGCTGCTATAGCAGGCTTCCTACAGGTTCCAGCTGTGGTTGACTGCACCCATATAGCTATAAAGACACCTTCCAATCAACCAGCAGCCTTCATGAACAAAAAACGCTACCATTCCCTCAATATTCAGATGATGAGTGATGATCGGCAATGATTTACAGAGGTCTGTACCTGATTTCCTTGCAGCTGTCATGATGCCTTCGTACTCTACTAGTCCACCATCTCCACATTTTTTTTACCCAGTGTAGCAAGTCAGAAGTTGGCTATTTGGGGACAAAGGCTACGGTCTACACACATGGCCCATGACACCTCTATGTAACCTGTGCTCACCTGCTGAATGGAGATACGATCAGAGCCATGGTACCACTAGAGCTATCATACAGTACACTATCAGACTGTTCAAATAGCACTTTCACTACCTGGGCAGGTCTGGGGACTGTCTGCCATACAGCCCACCAAGAGTCTCCCACATTGTGGTTGTGCGCTGCATTCTGGAAAACCTTCCTGCACAATGGGATCAAAACATGGACCCTGCACAGCAAGACTTTCCACAATCTGATGAGGAAAACCCCAATGAAAGTGAGGAGAGACCAGACTCAGGGGTACGGCAGCATCAGCTTGCAGCCTGATGTCTTTGTCAACAGTTGACTGACCAATACTTCAGCTGATCTACACGTCCCCCTCACCCTACCACCCACAATCATACCCCAGTACCACCTCAGTACCAGTCCTCCCAACCCGCAATAAAGATCTTGCAACCTCTGATCTACTTTCATGTAGATGACACCCTGCTTTGCATGTTCATTAGCTGCTTCTTTTCTCATTCATTTATGGGATGTGAGCATCACTGACAATGACTTGTTGTCCATTCCTAATTGCTGTGAGAAGATGGTGGTGATGAGTCGCATTGTTGAACTGCTACAATCCATGTGGTGCAGGAGCACTCACAGTGCAGTTAGGGAGGGAGTTCCAGGTTTTTGACCCAGTGACAATGAAGAAATGGCAATATAATTCCGAGTCAAAATGGTGTGTGACTTGATGGGGAAGGTGGTGGTGCTCCCATGCATCTGCTGCCCATGTTCTTCTAGTTAGTTGAGGTCGCAGGTTTGAAAGGTGCTGTTGAAGGAGGCTTGTTGGGTTGCTGCAGTACATCTTATAGATGGTAGGTGGTGGAGGGAGTAAGTACCACTTGATAGCACTGTCGATGACACCTTCCATCACTTTGCTAGTGATTGAGAGTAGACTGATGAGATGGTAATTGGCTGGATTGGATTTGTCCGGCTTTTTGTGGACAGGACATACCTGGGCAATTTTCCATGTTGTTGGGTAGGTGCCAGTGGTGTAGCTGTGCTGGAACAACCTGGTTAAGGGCACAGCTGGTTCTGTAACACAAGTCTTCAGTACTATAACCGGGATGTTGTCAGGGCTCATAGCCTTTGCTGTATCCAGTGCCTTCAGCCGTTTCTTGATATCATGTGGACTGAGTCGAATTGGCTGAAGACTAGCATCTATGATGCTGGGAATCTCAGGAGGAGGCTAAGATAGATCATCGACTCGGCACTTCTGCTAGTTTTTAATTGTCCGCCAGCGTTTACAACTGGATGTGGCAGGACTGCAGAGCTCAGATCTGATCTGTTGGTTGTGGGATCGCTTAGCTCTGTTTATACTATGCTGCTTCTGCTGTTTAGCATGCATGTAGTCCTATATTGTAGCTTCACCAGGATGACACCTCATTTTTTGGCATACCTGGTGCTGTTCCTGTCATGCTCTTTTACACTCCTCATTGAACCAGGGCTGGTCCCCTGGCTTGATAGTTATAGTAGAGTGAAGGATATGCTGGACCATGAGGTTACGGTGAATACAATTCTGCTGCTGCTGATGGCCCACAGTTTTGAGCTTCTAGAAATGTCACGAATCTATCGCACAACACAATGGAGGTTGTCCTCATTGTGAAGATGGGTCTTCATTTCCAGAAGGATGTAAGGTGGTCACTCATAGCAATACTGACATGGACAGAGACATCTGTGACAGGTAAATTGGTGAGGACGAGGTCAAGTAGGTTTTCCCCTCCTGTTGGTTCTCTGACCTCCTGCCGCAGGCCCATTCAAGCAGATATGTCCTTCAGGACTAGGCCAGTAGCAGTGCTGATGAGCCAGTCTTGGTAATGGACATTGAAGTCCTCACCCAGAGTGCATTCTGTGCCCTTGCTACCCTCAGTGCTTCTTACAAGTGGTTTTATAATATGGAGGACCACTCATTTATCAGCTGAGGGTGGGCAGTAAGTGGTTTCCTTGCCTATGTTTGACCTGATGCCATTAGACTTCATTAGGAATGGTGATGGAGGAGTCTGGGACATTGGGTGTAAGGTATGATTCGGTGAGTATGACTATTTCAGACTGTTGGGACAGCTCTCCTAATTTCAGGCCAAGTCCCCAGATGTTAGTGAGGAGGACCTTGCAGGGCCAACTGGGCAGGGTGTGTGTTTGTCCTTTCTGGTGCCTAGTTTGATGTCAGGTGGTCCAGTTTATTCTTATTTGACTTTTCTATAGCGGTTTTATACAACTGAGTGGCTTGCTAGGCCATTTCAGAGAGTAGTTAGGAGTCAACCACATTGCTGTGGATCTGGAGTCACATGTAGGCCAAACCAGGTAAGGACAGCAGATTTCCTTCCTTGAAGGACATTAGTAAACAAGATGGTTTTTAATGACAATCTGGTAATTTCGTGATCATAATTATTGAGAGTAGCTTTGAATTGCAGATTGCCACTGGTGGAATTCCAGCTGCTGTGGTGGGATTTGAACTCATGTTCCCAGAGCATTAGTCCGGGCCTCTGAATAAGTAGTCTAGTCACATTATCACTATGCTACTGTCCCCTGCAGGCACCATTGTACAGACAAAGCTGGAAAGTCAAAAGCTGTAATTTTCTGAATGTATTTTTTTAAACAAGACCCAGAACATCATATTTCTACCCATCTGCTTTTCTTAAGTGACTTCTTGGTTATTCTACCACTCCTATGAAGTTCTCCCACAGTGGTTTCAGCATGGTGGCAGAAGGCAGTTGATGGTCAGATGGATGCTGTTGTAATACTAGTGGTCAGCAATCTTTCTGGGTTCAGGCCTGAGAAGTGGCAACTGCAGCATCTCACAGCCACTGGGCCAATAACCCAACTGAATTCCTGGCACCAAGGCAGACATTAATTAATGAGATGTACTGACATCCTGAGAGAGGGCAACATGTGCCACTCCCATTAAGCCACTGAATGTTGAAATGCAAAACAAAGGGACAACTTATGCCAAATAAAATTTTCAGGAAAGCTCCCTCAACTCTCCAGAGATACCCCAATGATTGACTAATTGCATATGAGTGCCCCTTTAAATATTGCTGCAAATGTCCTTTACTGCCAATATTACTGGCAGGTGAGCATTGAGTGTTCACCATGCTAAAGGTCATGAAAATGCCATCAGGTAAAATGAGACATAAGACTCTAATTTATACACTTTAATGAGACTCCCACCTGTTAAGCTGGGAGTTCTGGCCACCAAAGTCTAGGCCCCAATCAAAATGGCAGCAGGCAGAGTAACAGCGGCAATGGGATAGAATGTGCTGCTCCACTATTTTCATTGTGCTACCAACCATTTCTGTCAGATGGAGGGATGATAATTGTTTCCATTATATCAAAATAAGCTTAGTACAGGGATCTTCATTGCAGCCTATTTATATTTCAAACTGTTTAAGTTCTTTGACTGGATTTAAAGGAACAGCCACTAAACCAAAACTAGACAAGTGTACCTAATTTTTGCCTAAAGCCTGCTTACCTGGATACTCATATAACACCTTCATTTCAAGCTGACCAATTGCGCCACCCTCACTGAAAAGGGAGTGCAGAAGGGAATGATGGCAACAGGAAGAACAACATTATTCTATACACCTTTGGCTTGTGATACTTGAGTAGCTATATTGCTTCTTGGCCTTTTGGCTAAGATCAAGTGTAGTATCTGTTCTTATCAGTACCTACTTGGAAGAGGAGAAACCATGATCAGTAGCTTTTGATCCTGGGTAGGCTCTGAGTGAAATGGCTATAACCAATCTTCAAGCTTCAGGCCAGGGAGTGCAGAACACCGATTGGGTGGTCGTGAAGGACAAGGAAGGAGATGCACCAGTCGATCGCACCTTATTCATCAAGAAAATCCTCATCGATTGCTGTGGATTTCAAGCTACGGACATCTTCTGCCTGCAAGATTTCCCCAGCGGTGGATATTTCGATGTGACGTTCAAGAATGTGGCGGGATGCATCAAGTTCCTGAAGGCATTCAAGGAGAAAGGGGACCGGGCGCCACTGTCCATCCTCACAGTGGAGCCGCTCTTCACACTTCCGTCACGATGTGACCAGGTGATGACAATTCACCTCTACAACCCCCATGTTCCTGTGGTGGATGTACTCAGGTTCCTCGCCAGGTATGTCGAGGTGGCTGGCAGCAGCACTGATGTCAGGGACCCGTTTGGGATTTGGACCAGCAAGCAGCAGGTCAAGGTGACCTCGAAGGTTGATGCCAATGGAGCCATTATCCACCCTCCCTCCAGCTTCGCTATCGGGGGAAGTTGAGGCTTCTTGGTCTATGGAGGGCAGCCCAGAGTTTGTCGCACCTGTGGCAAATCTGGTCACGTGACAACTAACTGCAGCATGGTTGTCTGCAAGAACTGCAAGGAGGAAGGCCATCAGACCATGGACTGTAAGCAGACTAAGTGTTGCAACTTGTGCGGTGCGGCAGGACAACTCTACAAAACCTGCCCCAAATGCTGCCTCAGTTATACTCAGGCGGCAGGGTCCAAGGAAAAGCCAGGAGAAGATACGACGAAGGCGTCCAGTGCTGGAAACGAGATAAGCAACCTTCTCCGCAGCAAGGAAAGTATACCAGAGAAGGAGAAGAAAGGGGAGGCAGCTGAAACCAGCGACCCAGCACTTACTCTGCGCCCGGAAAACCCTCCTCCACAGACAGAATCAATGGAAGAGGAGGCAGCAGATGGACAAACGGGTCAGTGGTAAGTGGTACAAAGGAAAACCACAAAGAAAAGACCTCCAAAAGCGGAACAGGCCACCACCCAAAGCAGTGGCAAGAGGAGGTTACCATCTGAGACAGACGACAGCAGCTCCTCTTCACTGGACGGGGGAATGCTGGAACGATGGCCCCTTCAAAAGAGGCAGCAGAACTCAAAGGAGCTGAAAGATAAAGCTCCCCAGCCCCGGGCACTGGAAGCTGTGATGCGCCCGGCGTGCCCCAACCCCAAAGCGCCTCACCTAACGACATGGCCAGCGCTTCCCAGCTCCGGAACACTGAGAGCAAAGACACATCTGGCACACCTCAGCTCCGGGAAGCCGGGAGCAGTGATGTTTTCGAGGAGGAACAGAAGGGAACAGCAGAGGACAGCCCAATCCTTGCTGTCTACAAGAACCGCCCCCCCGATGTCACCCCAGCGGAACAAACCCTGCATGAAAAACCAGGAGGGGTTTCTGAGCCCAACGAACGTGAAACAGCTTGCTCACACAATGGGTACGCATGAACATCCCGAAGGACTGGGACTAACAAGGACAAATGGTATGGGAAGCAACAACTAACGTTAAAAAAATGGGTATAAGAATTGCTTCAATTAATGTGCGTAGCATTAAATCCACTACACGATGTGTTTCAACCTTGGACTACCTCGCCAAGGTCAAAGTCAACCTACTGTTTCTGCAGGACTGTGGAATACCACCCCTCAGCACCTACAGGCAGTGGTTGCAATGGTGGTCCCACGGGCCATCGATCTGGTCAGGGGGAAACGATTGCCGTTCCTCCGGCCTGGGTATTCTGCTGCGGGGAGGTAACTTCACCATCTCCGAAGTTAAGGAGGTGGTGGGCGGTCGCCTCCTCGTAGCAGATGTAATGTACAACAACGCTCTGCTCCGGTTGATCAACGTGTACGCCCCGGTTCAATGCAGCGGGCGGCTGACCATCTTCCAGCAGCTCCCACTGCTACTGGTGATGTCCAGGCCGGTCATCCTCGGCAGTGACTTCAACTGCATCATTGATGCAGCTGGACGATCCTGCAGAGACGACAGCAAACTGGACGCTATGTCCAGATTCCTAATAGAAACAGTTAAAGATGCCAAACTGCACGACGTCTTCAGCAAACCAGACACATGGTCAAGATCGGATGGGTCTGCCCGTTCCAGGATTGACTTCCTGTTTGTGTCCCGTGCTGTCGCGGTCGGATCCACCGACGTCAAGCCGGTGTTCTTCTCCGAACACTGCCTCTTACTGGCCCACTGTCACTTACAGGACGACCAGCAGGTTGGCAGGGGGACATGGAAGCTCAATGTTACACTGCTAACCCCAGAGAACGTTGAGCAACTCAAAAGGCTTTTTAGTTTTGGTTGCAGCAGCTTTGACAGAAGCGGAGGTACGGAGCGAACTTGCAGCTGAGAGGTCAGTTTCAGTGTAAGTTAAAAGTGAATTCCCTTTTGTTTTTGGAGGACCAGGGGACTGCTGGGTAAGTAAAAACTATATATTTGGGCGGTGGCTGTACCTGAGACACTACACGTGTAGTGTCTCCCACCCACCCTCCTCCTCTAACCAAAAAAAAAGGACTCTGGTGTGTTGATAAGGTAAGCTTTTTATTTAAAAAGTTCTGTCCGTCGGATTGCTAAGCTAACAAGTTTTGACTTTTTTTTTTGGTTTTTCAGTAGATTTGTTGGGAATTTAGAATAGTGGGAATGGAGGTTAAGGCAGTTGTATGTTCCTCCTGCAGAATGTGGGAGGTAAGGGTCGCCAAGAGTGTCCCTGCTGACTGCATTGCGGGAAGTGCACCCAACTCCAGCTCCTCGAGAACCACGTTAGGGAATTGGAGCTGGAGCTGGATGAACTTCGGATCATTCGGGAGGCGGAGGGGGTTATTGAGAGGAGTTATGGGGAGGTAGTCACACCTCAGGTAAAAGAAGTAGGTAGATGGGTTACCGTCAGGGGAAGGAGAGGGAACCAGCAGGCAGTGCAGGGATCCCCTGTGGCCGTTTCCCTCAACAACAGGTATATTGTTTTGGATACTGTTGCGGGGGACGACTTACCAGGGGTAAGCAATGGGGTACAGGTCTCTGGCACAGAGTCTGTCCCTGTTGCTCAGAAGGGAAGGGGGAAGATGAGCAGAGCATTAGTCATTGGGGACTCCATAGTTAGGGGAACAGATAGGAGGTTCTGTGGGAACGAGAGAGACTCACGGTTGGTGTGTTGCCTCCCAGGTGCCAGGGTTCGTGATGTCTCGGATCGTGTTTTTGGGATCCTTAAGGGGGAGGGGGAGCAGCCCCAAGTCGTGGTCTAATGGGAAGATTCTTGGTAGTGTCGATGAACAGAGAGGTCTTGGTGTCCAGGTACATAAATCCCTGAAAGTTGCTACCCAGGTTTAGTTTAGTGTAGTTCAGAGATACAGCACTGAAACAGGCCCTTCGGCCCACCGAGTCTGTGCCGACCATCAACCACCCAGTTATACTAATCCTACTCTAATTCCATATTCTTACCACATCCCCACCTGTCCCTATACTTCCCTACCACCTACCTATACGAGGGGCAATTTATAATGACCAATTAACCTATCAACCTGCAAGTCTTTTGGCATGTGGGAGGAAACCGGAGCACCCAGAGGAAACCCACGCAGACACAGGGAGAACTTGCAAACTCCACACAGGCAGTACCCAGAATTGAACCCGGGTCGCTGGAGCTGTGAGGCTGCGGTGCTAACCACTGCGCCACTGTGCCGCCCATTTTAATAGGGCTGTTAAGAAGGGGGATCGAGTTTCGGAGCCACGAGGTCATGCTGCAGCTGTACAAAACTCTGATGAGGCCGCACCTGGAGTATTGCGTGCAGTTCTGGTCACCGCATTATAGGAAGGATGTGGAAGCTTTGGAAAGGGTGCAGAGGAGATTTACTAGGATGTTGCCTGGTATGGAGGGAAGGTCTTACGAGGAAAGGCTGAGGGACTTGAGGTTGTTTTCGTTGGAGAGAAGGAGGAGGAGAGGTGACTTAATAGAGACATATAAGATAATCAGAGGGTTAGATAGGGTGGATAGTGGGAGTCTTTTTCCTCGGATGGTGATGGAAAACACGAGGGGACATAGCTTTAAGTTGAGGGGTGATAGATATAGGACAGATGTTAGAGGTAGTTTCTTTGCTCAGAGAGTAGTAGGGGCGTGGAACGCCCTGCCTGCAACAGTAGTAGACTCACCAACTTTAAGGGCATTTAAGTGGTCATTGGATAGACATATGGATGAAAATGGAATAGTGCAGGTCAGATGGTTTCACAGGTCGGCGCAACATCGAGGGCCGAAGGGCCTGTACTGCGCTGTAAAAAAAAAGGGATTACAAAGGTTGGAGGACCGTGAAACCCCTCTTTGAGTCTCCAATTCACTGGTGGGAAGCGATTAAGGAGAACGTCAAGAGGTTCTTTATCTCCAAAGGTATTCAGAGGGTGAGAGAGAGACAGAGGGAAATGCCCGACTCCAGAAAAGCATGCAAAATCTGCTCCGGCTGCAGTCGATGGGGGTCGAGGTCAAGGAGGACCTCCAAGAGTTGAAGAGCCAGCAGGCCTCGCTCTTTGCCACGGAGGCCTCCAAGATCATCTTCCGGCCCAGAGTCCGCTCCATTGAGCAGGATGAGACGTGCTCGCGTTACTTCTTCCAAAAGGTACACAGAGAGAGCTCTGTTATCAGCAGCCTGAACGAAGAAGATGGCTCGGTAACGTCTTCGCAGTCCGACACACTAAGGATCAGCAAATCCTTTTATGCTGGGCTGTATGACGCGAAGCTCACAGACAGCAGAGCCTCCCAGTCCTTCCTGTCATCTATCACAGAGGTCTTAGCATGAGGGAGATACTGGACAAGCCGCTAACTCTGGACGAGCTGACAAAGGCCGTCGAGTCCTTCGAGACGAGTAAATCTCCCGGAAGCAATGGCTTACCGATTGAGTTGTATTCGGCCCTGTGGGACTGGGTCGGCCCAGACCTGCTGGAAGTATACGAGAGTATGCTCCTGACCGGCAGCATGTCAGAATCCATGAATCCGTCATCACCCTCATCTACAAGCGGAAGGGGGAGAGGGCAGAAAAGAGAAATTGTCGGCCCATCTCACTGCTTAATGTTGACGACAAGATTCTGTCCAAAATCATAGCCAGTCGAGTCAAGTCTGCTCTGGAGTTGGTGATCCACCCTGATCAGACCTGTACTGTACCCGGCAGGAAGATCTCCGATAGTCTCGCGCTACTCAGGGAAACGATCGCATATGTATGGGACAGGAGGGTGGACACCTGTCTCATCAGCCTGGACCAGGAGAAGGCTTTTGACAGGATATCGCACACCTACATGATGGACGTGCTTTCTAAAATGGGATTTGGGGAGGGAATCTGCAATTGGATCCAACTGCTCTACACAAACATCAGTAGCGCAGTCTCAATCAATGCATGGGAATCAGACAGTTTCCCGATCCAATCTGGAGTCATTCAGGGCTGTCCTCTCTCCCCGGTCTTGTTTGTTTGCTGTATTGAACCCTTTGCTGAGTCTATTAGGAAGGATGCGAGCATAAGAGGGGTGACAATCCCAGGCAGCGGAGGCACTCAGGTTAAAACCTCCCTGTACATGGATGACGTCGCCGTCTTCTGCTCGGACCCGCTGTCTGTGCGCAGACTGCTGAGCATCTGTGACCAGTTCGAACTGGCCTCGGGAGCCAAAGTTAACCACGGCAAAAGCGAGGCCATGTTCTTTGGGGACTGGGCTGACCGATCCTTTGTCCCCTTCACCGCCAGGTCAGATTACCTGAAGGTGCTGGGGATATGGTTTGGAAGGGATGGGGCGTGCAGCAAAACCTGGGAGGAGCGAGTAGCCAAGGTACAACACAAGCTGAGCATGTGGGGGCAGCAATCTCTCTCTATTGTGGGTAAGAACCTGGTCATCAGGTGCGAGGCACTCACGTTGTTGCTGTACGTGGCGCAGGTCTGACCCATAACCCACTCCTGCGCTGTGGCAGTCACCCGAGCCATTTTCCGCTTCATCTGGGGATCCAAAATGGACTGGGTCCGGAGGGACACAATGCTCAAACCTCTGGATAAGGGCGGGAAAAATGTACCCAACATCGCCCTCATCCTGATGACGACCTTTGTGTGCGGCTGCATCAAGCTGGGTGTAGACCTCCAGTACGCAAACTCCAAGTGTCACAATGTGCTGAGGTTCTATCTGTCCCCGGTGTTGCAAAGGATGGGCCTGGTCATATTGCCGTCGAACGCTCCATCCAGTTGGACTGTGCCGTACCACCTATGCTTCGTGGAGCATTCTCTGCGGAAAAACACCTTTGACCACCGATCCATCAGGCATTGGTCTGCACGGAATGTCCTCAAGGCCCTGCAGGAAAAGGAGACGGTGGATCCTGTCGGATGGTTCCCCGAGCAGACCGCCAAAGTCATTTGGCGGAATGCCTCATCACCAGAACTTTCAAACAAGCACAAAGATGTAGTTTGGCTGGTGGTGAGCAGAGCCCTCCCCGTCAGATCCTTCCTGCACGCCCGAAGTCTCACTCCCTCCGCACAATGCCCTCGCGGTGGCTGCGGTGGGCAAGAGACGGTTGCCTACCTCCTTCTGGAATGTGTCTTTGCAAAGCAGGTGTGGAAAGAGATGCAGTGGTTTTTGTCGAGGTTCATCCCAAACAGCTCTGTAACACAGGAGTCTGTGCTCTACGGGCTGTTCCCAGGGACGCACACCGAGATAAACATCAATTGGTGCTGGAGGACTATCAATTCGGTGAAAGACGCTCTTTAGTCTGCCCGAAACATGCTGGTCTTCCAGCACAAAGAGTTGTCCATGACCGAGTGTTGCAGACTGGCACATTCCAAGGTCCAGGACTACGTGCTGAGGGACGTACTAAAGCTTGGGGCAGCTGCTGCAAAGGCTCAAAGGGGAAAGACCACTTTGTAAGGTCCCCCCACCAAGCTGAACTGAGGGGCTGGATCCATGGGAAACCCTTTGAACTGTATCGGGAAAATTTTGTGTGCTGTAAAATGTAAAAATGTATCTGGCGTGACAAATGAAATGGCAGGGTTGTGAGGCAACTCATGATTGTATTGAAGGAAACTGAACTCCTTTGCACTGTTTGTAATTTTTGACTTGGTGCTGTTTGAAACTGTTTGGTAATGTATTTTTTTTTACAGATTTTTATGTTATAAGTATATTTTGGAAATAAAAAAAAAATCTATCCTTCGTACTTACCTGGCAGGGGAAGAAACAATGATCATTGGCCTTTGATCCTGTTCCAGGTAGGTTTTGAGTAAAATGGCTGTAACCAATTCTAGAGCTTTAGGCCAGGGAGTGAGTAACACCGTTCAAGTGGTGGTATAGGATAAGGAAGGAGGTGCACCTGTTGACCGTACATTCTTCATTAAAAAAATCCTTATTGATTGCTGTGGATTTCAAACTGCAGACATCTTCTGCCTGCAGGACTTCCCCAGCAGTGGATATTTCAATGTGACATTCAAGAATGTGGTGGGATGCATCAAGTTCCTGAAGGTGTTCGAGGAGAAGGGAATCCAGGCGCCGCTGTCCATCCTCACAGTGGAGCCACTCTTCACACTGCCGTCGCAACCCAACCAGGTGGTGACAATTCACCTCTAAAACCCCCATGTTCCTGTTGTGGATGTACTCACCTTCCTCGCCAGGTACGTTGAGGTGGCCAGCTGCAGCACTAATGTCAAAGACCCATTTGGGATTTGGACCAGCAAGTAGCAGATCAAGGTGAGCTTGAAGGTCGATGCCAATGGAGCCATCGTCCATCCTCCCTCCAGCTTCGCTATCGGGGGAAGTCGAGGCTTCTTGGTCTATGAGGAGCAGCCCAGAGTTTGTTGCACCTGTGGTAAATCTGGTCACGTGGCAGCCAACTGCAGCACAGTCGTCTGCAAGAACTGCAAGCAGAAAGGCCATCAGACCAAGGACTGTAAGCAGAGTAAGTGCTGCAACCTGTGCAGCGAGGCAGGCCACCTCTCCAAAACCTGCCCCAAACGCTGCCTCAGTTACGCTTTTTTTTAATTCTTTCATGGGATATGGGCGTCGCAGGCCAGGCCAGCATTTATTGCCCATCCCTAATTGCCCTTGAACTGAGTGGCTTGCTAGGCCATTTCAAAGGCATATAAGAGTCAACCATATTGCTGTGGATCTGGAGTCACATGTAGGCCAGACCAGGTAAGGACAGCAGATTTCCTTCCCTACAGGACATTAGTGAACCAGATGGATTTTTACAACAATCGACAATGGTTTCATTAGACTAGCTTTAAATTCCAGATTTATTAATTGAATTCGAATTCCACGTTCTGCTGTGGTGGGATTCGAACCCATGTGCCCAGAACAATACCTGGGTCTCTGGGTTACTAGTCCAGTGACAATATCACTATGCCACTGCCTCCCTCAGGCGGCAAGGTCCAAGGAAAGGCTCGGAGAAGGAACAGTGAACGCTTCTGGTGCTGGGAAGGAGACAAGCAACTCTCTCCGCAGTGAGGAAGGTCTACCTGAGAAGGAGAAAGCAGGGGAGGCAGCTGCAACCAGCAAACCCGTGCCTGGAAACCCCTCCTCTACAGACAGAATCATGGAGGAGGAGGCAGCAGATGGACAAACTGGTCAGTGGCAAGCGGTACAAAGGAAAACCTCAAAGAAAACATCTCCAAAAAAGGAACAGGCCACCACCCAAACCGGTGGCAAGAGGAGGCTACCGTCTGAGACAGACTACAGCAGATCCTCCTCATTGGATGAGGAAGGGCCGGAATGACGGCACCTGCAAAAGAAGCGGCAGAACTCAAAGGAGCTGGAAGAGCAAGCCCCCCAGCTCCAGGGCACTGGAAGCTGTGACGGACCTAGTGCGCCCCAACCCCAAAGCGCCAAACCCAGTGAGATGCCCAGCGTACTGCAGCTCCGGGAGACCGAGAGCAGCGAAACGTTTGGTGCACTCCAGCTCTGGGAAGCTGGGAGCAGTGATGTCTTCAAGGAGGAACAGAGGGGAAAGACACCAACAGCAGAGGACAGCCCAAGCTTTGCTGCCTACACGACCCCCCACCCCGCCACCCGATGTCGCCCCCGTGCAACAAACCCCCATGAGAAACCAGGAGGGGTTTCTAAGCCCAACAAATGTGAAACAGCTTGCGTACACTATGGGTATGAAGAAACATACCGAAGGACTGGGACTAGCAAGGACAACTGGTGTGGGAAGCAACACCTAACTTTAAAATGGATATAAAGATTGCTTTGATGAACGTGCATAGCATTAAATCCACTATGCGATGTGTTTCAACCTTGGACTACCTCGCCAAGGTCAAAGCCGACCTGCTGGAGTGTGGAATACCACACCTCAGCACCTACAGACAATGGTGGTCCCGTGGGCCATCAATCTGGTCAGCAGGTAATGATTCTAATTCCTCCGGCCTGGGTATTCTGCTGTGGGGAGGCAACCTTATCATCTCTGCAGTTAAGGATGTGGTGTGTGGCCGAATCCTTGCAGCAGATGTAATGTACAACAATTCTCTGCTCCGGTTGATCAACGTGTAAGTCCTGGCTCAATGCAGTGAGCGACTGACAGTCCTCCAGCAGCTTCCACTGCTGCTGCCAACATCCAGGCCGGTCATTCTAGGCGGTGACTTCAACTGCATCATTGATGCAGCTGGACGATCCAGCAGGGACGACAGCAAACTGAACGCTACGTCCAGATTCCTAATGGGAACAGTAAAAGATGCCATGCTGCACGACGTCTTCAGCAAACCTGCAGACGGAGTGCAGCGTAAATACGCCTGGTCAAGACCAGATGGGTCTGCCCGTTCCAGGACTGACTTCCTGTTTATGTCCGTGCTTTCACAGTCAGATCCACCGACGTTAAGCCGGTGTTCTTCTCTAACCATTGCCTCTTACTGGCCGACTGTCACCTACAGGACAACCAGCGGGTTGGCAGGGGGACATGGAAGCTCAATGCTACACTGCTAACCCTAGAGAACGTTAAGGAACTCAAAAGGGATTACAAAGGTTGGAGAACCATGAAACCCCTCTTTGAATCTCCGGTGCGCTGGTGGGAGGTGATCAAGGAGAACATCAAGAGGTTCTTTATCTTCAAAGGTGTTCAGAGGGCGAGAGAGAGACTTAGGGAAATGTCCCGACTCCAGAAAAGAATTCAAAATCTGCTCCGGCTGCAGTCGATGGGGGTCAAGGTCAAGGAGGATCTCCAAGAGGTGAAGAGCCAGCAGGCCTCGCTCTTTGCCACGGAGGCCTCCAAAATCATCTTCCGGTCCAGAGTACGCTCCATTGAGCAGGATGAGATGTGCTCACATTTCTTCTCCCAAAAGGTACACACAGAGAGCTCTGTGATCAGGAGCCTGAAGGAAGAGGATGCCTCGGTAACGTCTTCACAGTCTGACATACGAAACATCAGCAAATCCTTTTATGCTTGGCTGTACAATGTGAAGCCCCTGGACAGCACGACTTCCCAGTCCTTCCTGTCATCTATCACGGAGGTCTCAGATGACAGCATGAGGGAGAGACTGGACAAATCGCTAACTCTGGATGAGCTGACAAATGCTGTCAGGTCCTTCAAGACGAGGAAAACTCCCGGAAGCAATGGCTTACCGGTTGAGTTGTATTCGGCTCTGTGGAACTGGGTCGGCCCGGACCTGCTGGAAGTAATCGAGAGTATGCTTCTGGCCGGCAGCATGTCAGAATCCATGAGGAAAGGCATCATCATCCTCGTCTACAAGCAGAAGGGGAAGAGGGTGGAAATCAGAAATTGGCAGCCCATCTCACTGCTTAATGTTGGCTACATCTTTCCAAAGTCATCGTCAGTCGAGTCAAGTCTGCTCTGCAGTTGGTGATTCACCCTGACCAGACCTGCACTGTACTCGGCAAGACGATCTCTGATAGTCTAGCGCTACTCAGGGATATCAATGAAAGCAACGTAGAGGGGCATCTGTTGTTCGTGGCATTTCTCCTGTAGCTGACGAAGGGAGAACAGCATGTCAACGGTCGATCTTTCTGCTCGAAAGCCACACTGTGCCTCAGGGTAGACGCGCTCAGCCAGCTTCTGGAACCTGTTTAAAGCGACTCGAGCGAAGACTTTCCACACTATGCTGAGCAGGGAGATTCCACGGTAGTTGTTGCAGTCACCGCATCACCTCATTCCATGACAATATGAAAGGCACAATTCAGCATAGCGGTGCCTCACCAGACCCCTTTCCTATCCTGAGTGGCGTGAAAAAGGGCTGTGTTATCGCACCCACACTGTTTGGGATTTTCTTCTCACTGCTGCTCTCACATGCCTTCAAGTCTTCAGAAGAAGGAATTTTCCTCCATGCAAGATCAGGTGGCAGGTTGTTCAACCTTGCCCATCTAAGAGTGAAGACCAAAGTACGGAAAGTCCTCATCAGGGAACTCCTCTTTGCTGACAATGCTACATTAACATCTCACACTGAAGAGTGTCTGCAGAGTCTCATCGACAGATTTGCGGCTGCCTGCAATGAATTTGGCCTAACCATCAGCCTCAAGAAAACGAACATCATGGGACAGGATGTCAGAAATGCTCCATCCATCAATAGCGGCCACCACGCTCTGGAAGTGGTTCAAGAGTTCACCTACCTAGGCTCAACTATCACCAGTAACCTGTCTCTCGATGCAGAAATCAACAAGTGCATGGGAAAGGCTTCCACTGCTATGTCCAGACTGGCCAAGAGAGTGTGGGAAAATGGCACACTGACATGGAACACAAAAGTCCGAGTGTATCAAGCCTGTGTCCTCAGTACCTTGCTCTATGGCAGCGAAGCCTGGACAACGTATGTCAGCCAAGAGCGACGTCTTAATTCATTCCATCTTCGCTGCCTCCAGAGATTCCTTGGCATCAGGTGGCACGACCGTATCTCCAACACAGAAGTCCTCGAGGCGGCCAACATCCCCAGCGTATACACCCTCCTGAGTCAGTGGTGCTTGAGATGGCTTGGCCATGTGAGCCGCATGGAAGATGGCAGGATCCCCAAAGACACATTGTACAGCGAGCTCGCCACTGCCATCAGACCCACCGGCCGTCCATGTCTCCGCTTCAAAGACGTCTGCAAGCGCGACATGAAATCCTGTGACATTGATCACATGTCGTGGGAGTCAGTTGCCAGCAAACGCCAGAGCTGGCGGGCAGCCATAAAGACGGGGCTAAAGTGTGGCGAGTCGAAGAGACCTAGCAGTTGGCAGGAAAAAAGACAGAAGCGCAAGGGGAGAGCCAACTGTGTAACAGCCCTGACAGCAAATTTTATCTGCAGCACCTGTGGAAGAGTCTGTCACTCTAGAATTGGCCTTTATAGCCACTCCAGGTACTGCTCCACAAATCACTGACCACCTCCAGGTGCTTACCCATTGTCTCCCGAGACAAGAAGGCCAAAGAAGAAGAAAGAAGAGGAAGACTCAGGGATACGATCGCCCATGTACGGGACAGGAGAATGGACACCTGCCTCATCAGCCCGGATCAGGAGAAGGCTTTTGACAAGATATCGCACACCTACATGATGGATGTGCTCTCCAAAATGAGGTTTGGGGAGGGAATCTGCAATTGGATCAAACTGCTCCACACAAACGTCAGTAGTGCAGTCTCAATTAATGGGTGGGAATCAGAAAGTGTCCTGATCTAATCTGGAGTCAGACAGGGCTGTCCTTTCTTCCCTATCTTGTTTGTTTCCTGTATCGAACCTTTTGCTGAGTCCATTAGGAAGGATACGAGCATAAGAGGGGTGAAAGTCCCAGGCAGCGGAGGCACTCAGGTTAAAATCTCCCTGAACATGGACGATGCCGCCGTCTTCTGCTCGGATCTGCTGTCTGTTTGCAGATTGATGAGCATCTGCGACCAATTTGAACTGGCCTGGGGAGCCAAAGTTAACCACGGCAAGCGTGAGGCCATATTTTTTGGGAACTGGGCCGACCGATCCTTTGTCCCCTTCACCATCAGGTCCTGAAGGTGCTGTGGATATGGTTCGGAAGGGCCGGGGCGTGCGCCAAAACCTGGAAGGAGCGAGTAGCCAAGGTACACCATAAACTGAACATGTGGCAGCAACGATCTCTCTCCATTGTGGGTAAGAACCTGGTCATCAAGTGTGAAGCGCTCACGTTGCTGTCTGTGGTGCAGGTCTAGCCCATACCCCACGCTTGCACCGTGGCGGTCACCCGAGCCATTTTCCGCTTTATCCGGAGATCCAAAATGGACCGGGTCCGGAGGGACACGATGCTCAAACCTCTGGATAAGGGAGGGAAAAATGTACCCAACGTTGCCCTCATCCTGATGACTACCTTTGTTTGCAGCTGCATCAAACTGTGCATAGAGCCCCAGTACGCAAACACCAAGTGTCACTATGTGCTGAGGTTCTATCTGTCCCCAGTGTTGCGAAGGATGGGTCTGGTCACATTGCTGCGGAATGCTCCATCCAGCTGGACCATGTCGTGGGAAAATTTCTGTGGGAAAACACCTTTGATCACCAATGCATCAGGCAGTGATCTGCACGGAATGTCCTCAAGACCCTACAGGAAAAGGAGATGGTGGATCCTGTCTGATGGTTCCCCGAGCAGACTGTCAAAGTCATTTGGCAGAATGCCTCATCACCAGAACTTTCAAACAAGCACCAAGATGTAGCTTGGCTGGTGGTGAGAAGGGCCCTCCCCATCAGATCCTTCCTGCATGCCTGGAGTCTCGCCCCCTCTGCACGCTGCCCTTGAGGTGGCTGCGGTGGGGACGAAACTGTTGCCCACCTCTTTCTGGAAGGTGTCTTTGCAAAGCAGGTGTGGAAAGAGATGCAGTGGTTTTTGTCGAGGTTCATCCCAAACAGCTCTGTAACACAGGAGTCTGTGCTCTATGGGCTGTTCCCAGGGACGCACACTAAGATAAACATCAACTGCTGCTGGAGGACCATCAATTCGGTGAAAGACGCTGTTTAGTCTGCCTGAAACTTGCTGGTCTTCCAGCACAAAGAGTTGTCCATGACCGAGTGTTGCAGACTGACACATTCCAAGGTCCAGGACTATGTGCTGAGGGATGCACTAAAGCTTGGGGCAGCTGCTGCAAAGGCTCAATGAGGAAAGACCACTGTGTAAGGTCCACCCGCCATAGTGAACTGAGGGGCTGGACACATGGGAAACCTCTCCGGCTGTATGCACCAAATATGGGTTTGCTGTAAAATGTACATGGCAGATAAAATGGAATGGAAGGGTTGTGAGGCAAATCATTCCAGTATTGAAGAATACTAATTTCCTTTTCACTTTTTGGAATGTCAACCTGGTGCTGTTTTGAACTGTTTTGTGATGTATTTTTTTTTACAGATTTTTATGAATAAAGTATATTTTTGGAAAAAAAATCCATCCTTCGTGGAAAAGTTTGTGCAGAAAAACACCTTTGACCACCAATCCATCAGGCAGTGGTCTGCACGGAATGTCCCCAAGGCCCAGTGGGAAAAGGAGATGGTGGATCCAGTTGGATGGTTCCCCTAGCAGACTGCCAAAGTCATTTGGCAGAATTCCATTATCACCAGAACTTTTAAACAAGTACCAAGACATAGCTTGGCTGGTGGTGAGAAGGGCTCTCCCTGTCAGACCCTTCCTGCACAACCAGAGTCTCCCTGCCTTCACATGTTGCCGTCGAGGTGGCTGTGGTGAGGAAGAGACTGTTGCCCAACTCCTTCTGGAGTGTGCCTTTGCAAAGCAGGAGTAGAAAGAGATGCAATGGTTTTTGTCGAGGTTCATCCCGAGCAGCTCGGTAACACAGGAGTCTGTGCTCCATGGGCTGTTCCCAGGGACGCACACAACTGCTTCTGGTGGCTCATCAACTCAATGAAAGACACTCTTCGGTCTGTTCGAAACCTGCTGGTCTTCCAGTGCAAAGAGTTGTCCATGACCCAGTGTTGCAGACTGGCACATTCCAAGGTCCAGGACTACATGCTGAGGGATGCACTAAAGCTTAGGACAGCTGCCGCAAAGGCTCAATGGGGAAAGACCACAGTGTAAGGTCCTCCTGCCATAATATACCAAGGGTCTGGAACCCATGTAAAACCCCTCGGGTTGTATGCACCAAATATGTTTTTGCTGTGTAATGTAAATGTACATTGGATATAAAATAGAATGGAAATAGTTGTGAGGCAACTCATATTCTGTATTGAAGGAATCTGATCGCTATTGTACTTTCTGAAATGTCAGATTTGAACAGCTTTGAACTGTTTTGTAATGTACATTTTTTACAAATTTTTATGAATGAATTATATTTTTGGAAAAAAAATCTGGACAAATGCAGAATGCAGACACAACAAAGTTCATGCTACAATCAGAATTACTATCATACCATCCATACCTTGTTAATACATGGTAATGAGCTGATCTCATATTTCAACCAAAGCCAGTTCATTCAGTCACAGCTGCATGTATTGCATGAAAAGTGAAAGCCTGGAAAAACTGCATTATGAACCACATATCATCAGTACTACTTTCAAACCTTTCTTCCTTATTGGTGGTTGTTGATATGTTCCTTACATTTGCCTCTGAAAAACAATATTCAGTCCTTATTAATAAAATCATCGCTACAAAACTCTCTATCTACATGTCTCACTCTTCAAGTTTGGCCTGCTATTCAAAAGGTTCATCTCATCACATTACATTCTACCCTCCTGTCATCTATAATGTTTCACACCCAGACACCACCACTTCATTCGTTACATTTAGCTTCTCATTTTGTATAACTTTCTTCATGCTGTTCTCACCAATTACTTCCTTGTCCACATTGGAATCTGCTGCTGTGAAAGGTCTTGACGCCAAAAGCTCTCTGAGAATGCCTTTGTTGGATATTGTCTTGTGAAAGGGAGCACACCACAATCAGTCTATCAACTGCACTGCTGACTGCTGAGAGGGATTCACATGTGTAATTTCCCAACTTCACACTCCTGATGTGGAGCTGCACTTATAGGCAGCACTTATTGGAAATTCAATGGGTGCTTCATGTTTTAAGGGCTGTTACATAGTAATTCACAAGATCATTCGGCCTCCCCAGTGAAAATACAGCATACAAATTGCTTCAAACAAGGTAGGCCTAAGTTTTCAGATAATGAGCCACATCATCAGAAGCTTTCTTTGGCAGCTGGAAGATATGTCAGGCATCAGCATGCACTGCCCTGTGGTAACATGAAAAAAGGTCAGGGTTCAGGTTGGTCTGGATTTTAGCTCAGAGGCATGGACAGCACGGGAGGGCTATTTTGAAGTTGGGAAATCCAAAAGTACAGCTTTCCCAAACATGCGACTTTCATTTTTTTGTCTAGGTTTCCTGCCCACAGCCAGCCTGATTGACAGGCTAGAAGTCTGTCAGCCCGGAAATGCTACATCTCAGGCTGCAGCAAAGCTGACCTGAGAGCAGGTAGGTCTAATGAAGCTACGGCGGGGTGTGAGAAATTGTAGGGAGGTGGTGGGGTTCAATTGTGGGGAGAATCTGATCATGGCATCGGGGTCAGATGATGGTGGGTCCGATGGTTGTTTGGAGGTCTGAAGCTGGAGGGAGGGTGGGGTAAAGCAGGCAGATTGTGGGGTTGGGTGTACTGGGTAACTCCTGCTCTTCCTAGCCTACAAGCAGTGCTGTAAATGCACTTAATTCATGGATTCAACCCTCTTCACCTCCTGCCAGGTGCTGGGTTTTCAAAAACCTGGGAAACTTGTCCAAATGAGTTAAAAATATTGTGACTGCACGCAAAGAAGGCACACAAACTCATTAAAATATTTAAATGACCAACCCACCTTCTGCAAGTGGATTGGTCTCAGCCCTCTTCCCACCTCCATCAAAGCTGGAAATAGGTGAGTTGAAGGCATGATGGGTTTCCTGTTACAGATTTTTTGCACTTTAACCTCTGACCTTACCCCAACCCACCTGCTAGTGGCAGCCTATTGTCCTTACAAACAATAATAACTTCACCTTGATGGTGTTTGTTTGCCTCCTGATGTTGGTCTCCAAGCTGGACATTTATGTTTGTAGTAACTTCTTTTTGCCTTTAGCCTGGCTGTGCCCTTTGGTCTGCCCGAAACTTGCTGGTCTTCCAGCGCAAAGAGTTGTCCACCACCGAATGTTGCAGACTGGCACATTCCAAGGTCCAGGACTACGTGCTGAGGGACGCACTAAAGCTTGGGGCAGCCGCAGCAAAGGCTCAATGGGGAAAGACCACAGTGTAAGGTTCCCCCACCAAGCTAGACTGAGGGGCTGGATCCATGGGAATCCCCTCGAACTGTATCGTTAATATTCTCAATTGCTGTAAATGTAAAACTGTAATTGACATGACAATTGTGAAACGGAAGGGTTGAGAAGAAACTCATGACAGTATTGAAGGAAACTGATCTCTTTTGCAATGTTTGTATTTTTTGGTGCTGTTTGGAAACTGTTTGGCAATGTAATTTTTACAGATTTTTATGAATAAAGTATATTTTGGAAATAAAAAAAAAGTATCCTGATGCTTCTGTAATTCTTATTTATGTTGAATAAGCAGATCGTCTTCTTCTTCTTTGGCCTCCTTATCTCGAGAGACAATGGATACGCGCCTGGAGGTGGTCAGTGGTTTGTGAAGCAGCACCTGGAGTGGCTATAAAGGCCAATTCTAGAGTGACAGGCTCTTCCACAGGTGCTGCAGAGAAATTTGTTTGTCGGGGCTGTTGCACAGTTGGCTCTCCCCTTGCGCCTCTGTCTTTTTTCCTGCCAACTGCTAAGTCTCTTCGACTCGCCACATTTTCGCCCCGTCTTTATGGCTGCCCGCCAGCTCTGGCGAACGCTGGCAACTGACTCCCACGACTTGTGATCAATGTCACAGGAATTCATGTCGCGTTTGCAGACGTCTTTAAAGCGGAGACATGGACGGCCGGTGGGTCTGATACCAGTGGCGAGCTCGCTGTACAATGTGTCTTTGGGGATCCTGCCATCTTCCATGCGGCTCACATGGCCAAGCCATCTCAAGCGCTGCTGACTCAGTAGTGTGTACAAGCTGGGGATGTTGGCCGCCTCGAGGACTTCTCTGTTGGAGATACGGTCCTGCCACCTGATGCCAAGTATTCTCCGGAGGCAGCGAAGATGGAATGAATTGAGACGTCGTTCTTGGCTGATATACGTTGTCCAGGCCTCGCTGCCATAGAGCAAGGTACTGAGGACACAGGCCTGATACACTCAGACTGTTGTGTTCCGTGTCAGTGCGCCATTTTCCCACACTCTCTTGGCCAGTCTGGACATAGCAGTGGAAGCCTTTCCCATGCACTTGTTGATTTCTGCATCCAGAGACAGGTTACTGGTGATAGTTGAGCCTAGGTAGGTGAACTCTTGAACCACTTCCAGAGCGTGGTCGCCAATATTGATGGATGGAGCATTTCTGACGTCCTGCCCCATGATGTTCATTTTCTTGAGGCTGATGGTTAGGCCAAATTCATTGCAGGCAGCCGCAAACCTGTCGATGAGACTCTGCAGGCACTCTTCAGTGTGAGATGTTAAAGCAGCATCGTCAGCAAAGAGCAGTTCCCTGATGAGGACTTTTCGTACTTTGGACTTCGCTCTTAGACGGGCAAGGTTGAACAACCTGCCCCCTGATCTTGTGTGGAGGAAAATTCCTTCTTCAGCGGACTTGAACGCATGTGAAAGCAGCAGGGAGAAGAAAATCCCAAAAAGAGTGGGTGCGAGAACACAGCCCTTTTTCACGACACTCAGGATAGGAAAGGGGTCTGGTGAGGCACCGCTATGCTGAATTGTGCCTTTCATATTGTCATGGAATGAGGTGATGATACTTAGTAGCTTTGGTGGGCATCCAATCTTTTCTAGTAGTCTGAAGAGACCACGTCTGCTGACGAGGTCAAAGGCTTTGGTGAGATCAATGAAAGCAATGTAGAGGGGCATCTGTTGTTCACGGCATTTCTCCTGTATCTGACGAAGGGAGAACAGCATGTCAACGGTCGATCTCTCTGCACGAAAGCCACACTGTGCCTCAGGGTAGAGGCGCTCGGCCAGCATCTGGAGCCTGTTTCGAGTGACTCGAGCAAAGACTTTCCCCACTATGCTGAGCAGGGAGATTCCACGGTAGTTGTTGCAGTCACCGCGGTTACCTTTGTTTTTATAGAGGGTGATGATATTGGCATCGCGCATGTCCTGGGGTACTGCTCCCTCGTCCCAGCACAGGCATAGCAGTTCATTTAGTGCTGAGAGTATAGCAGGCTTGGCACTCTTGATTATTTCAGGGGTAATGCTGTCCTTCCCATGGGCTTTTCCGCTGGCTAGAGAATCAATGGCATCACTGAGTTCCGATTTGGTTGGCCGTATGTCCAGCTCATCCATGACTGGTAGAGGCTGGGCTGCATTGAGGGCAGTCTCAGTGACAACATTTTCCCTGGAGTACAGTTCTAAGTAGTGCTCAACCCAGCGGTCCATTTGTTTGTGTCGGTCAGTGATTATGTCCCCTGATTTAGATTTGAGGGGGGCGATCTTCTTGATGGCTGGCCCAAGAGCTCTCTTAATGCTATCATACATTCCTCTGATGTTTCCGGTGTCTGAGGCCAGCTGAATATGACTGCATAGGTGTTGCCAGTAGTCATTTGCGCAGCGTCTGGCTGTTCTTTGTGCAGTGCTTCTGGCTGCTTTAAGTGCTGTGGATGTTAAATCGCTGGGGGCTTTCTTGTAGTTCAACAGTGCAATGCGCTTAGCGGCTATGACAGGTTCCAGCTCTTCATTATGAGATTGAAACCATTCTGCATTTCTCTTCGCACTTTTGCCGTAGGTGGTCAAAGCTGACTCATAGATGGCGTCTCTGATGTGGGCCCACTTGGTCTCAGCATCCCCTGTGGGAGTGTTTTGAAGGGCTGTTACAAGTGAATTTAGAAATTTTTGTAACAGCTGTGGGTGAGAAATTCTGCTCGTGTTGATGCGCGGGTGGCCCTTCTGCTTGGAATGGTGCAACTTCTTTGGTCTGAGTCTAACCTTGCTGCACACCAGGGAGTGGTCGGTGTCGCAGTCCGCACTGTGGAAGCTGCGTGTGATTTGAACACTGTTTAAGGTGGCTCGTCTTGTGACAATGAGGTCTAGCTGGTGCCAACGACGCAATCTTGGGTGCCTCCATGAAACCTGGTGACAGGGTTTAGTGTGGAAGAACGAGTTGGTGATGCAGAGGTTATGATAGGTACACAACTCAAGCAGTCTCTGCCCATTCTCATTCATCCTTCCAATGCCATAGCGCCCAAGGCAGGAGGGCCATGAGTCATGGTCGGCCCCAACCCTGGCATTAAAGTCCCCCAGCAGGAATAGGTGTTCGGTGTTGAGGATGCTGCTAATGATGTTCTGGAGTTCCTCGTAGAACTGATCTTTAGCTTCAGGTGGGGAGCAGAGTGTTGGAGCATAGATGCTGAGTAGGTGTACTGGACCAGAGGTGGTGAGCAGTCGGATGGACAGTATGCGTTCCGAGCCATTTGAGGGAGGCTCTATCATGCTGAGCAAGGAGTTTCTGATGGCGAAGCCCACTCCATGCTGTCTTGGTTCTTCAGGATCCCTGCCCTGCCAGAAGAAGGTGCTGTCTTGCTCTGCTAGAGATCCACTCGCGGGGAGGCGAGTCTCCTGAAGTGCTGCAATGTCTACATTGAGTCTACTGAGCTCGTTGTTAATGATGGCGGTCTTCCGAGAATCGTTGATTTGTGTAAGGTCTTCCGACAGGCCAGGACACATAGTTCTGACGTTCCAGCTTGCAAAGCGAGGGCTGGTACCTTCTTTCCTTTTTTCGTGTTGTTTGGTGCGGTGTATCAGTCCACCTTTCGGGCAATGACCCTGAGCTCCAAGCACCCATTGAAGCAGGTAGACTGTGGCGGGACAGAACCTTATTGACCGGGGGCTGCCTGGTTTGAGGCGGGCGGTAGCTGTCCAGTGAGGTGCAATGACCTCTCCCACCGACAAAGGCAACCCGTGGCGCCCAATCTCTACGCCAATTTATCTGGACTTATAACCCGTAACTGCTGCCTTCCATGTTGTTTCAGTCGCTGTGAGGCAACAATGGAGTGACCTCTCCATGGCGCTTGCCTGGGCACATTTATGGAGGTTGAGAGTTGCCCAGTCGTCAATACCCACCTCTCGGCCTTTCTGGTGGGGTCCAAAGGAGTGCAGGGCACGACATTTGGCACCAGTATGGCTGCAGGAACTGCCGGAAACATGCCAAAGGTGACACATGACCGCCTACGGGGTTCCGCTCTGGATTATCTGTTAGGGTTTACTCCCTTAGCCTTGGTCTCTCCCGAGACGCCCACAAGGCAGTGGGGTTGTTATGCCCCCTCCACAGGTGTAGGATGGTGCCGGTGGGAGGAGGGGATGCGAGGGGGAGGGGGGTGCGAGGGGGAGCTGGGATGGGGGCTGTAAGGGGCTGGGGAGGTGCAGGGGAAGGGGTTGCGGGGGGAAGATGGTGCGAGGGGTGGGGGCTGGGACGGGGTTGTGAGGGGGTGAGCTGAGAGGGTGGAGCAGGGAAGGGGACGGGGGGGGTGGTGTGGTGTGGAAGGGGGGGAAGGGGGGGGGAAAAGCTGGTGCAGGTAATAAGCCATTTCCTTAGTGCCCACCATCGACGTCCGGAAAGCTCATCCACGTCCTTCGGGAGGTGAAGCATCTTTTGGCAGACTTACAGAGGTGATTACATTCGCTGAGGGTTTTTTTTTGCAGTGGTTTGTATAAAGGCATGCAGCATTGCCGACAGTGCGCTCCAGGTGCTCTCCGAGCCATCTCCCGCGGGCGCTTTGAAGTTGCAGCCGGGGGGCCGTTCGTGGATTTTTTGGGTGTTCGGGGCACCTTTTCTCAAGACTTCCCTAGGGTCCCACTGCTCCTTCTTCACCTCAATGGACAAGATGTTACAAGATGGCTCCTGGGCTGTAAGCTCCCGAGGAAGCTCCCTTGCTGTTCAACGATATCCATGGCCATCTGCTCCCATTCCTAGTGTTTTCTCCCCCAATCTACCCTCTTAAACTGTTTAAACTCCCCTGGCTCTTTAAATCAGTTCATTTTAGCCCTAACTAAAAGCTAACAGTTAGTTTAGTGTATTTTACCTGGATCCACTGCCCTCCCCCAGCCACACCTGCTCTTTGTTTTCTCAACGAAATTGATCCAGACGAAAATGAAGAGCACAGCTGTCGATACTTTAATCTCCGATCCTGCTGTCTTCACCGCCCAGAGTGTCTGCAGCCACGGCGTGCGGTAAGCAGATCGTACCTCATTGATCAGTAGCATCCATTCTTTGTTAATATTTGTTTTACCCTTTGTCCCGGTTTAGGATGGCGACCTGGGTGGTAACATGGGTGTGGTCACTTAACCTGCTTCATCGCACGTTGATCATATTAGTCTGGTTCTAACCTTGTATGTGGTCTTAATTGAATCTGATGCCTTCTTCAGGATGGCACAGGATGAATGATGTGTTGTTGTTCATCATCATCATCATTCAAGACATTGTGACATTGAGCCTCTCGACACATGCTATTGTTTACTCCCTGATCCATTACTTTAGTTGATTTATGCAACACCATTTTGGTTTCTTTCATAATTGTACCAGACAGACTGAGAGACCTCCTTTGTCCACAATTGGATAAGGAACCATTCTTGGAGCAGCAAAGGGATCTGTTAACTGATAAGATTTTTTTATTATTCTTTGCTGTCCTAGTTCCCATTCAATGCACTCGACCTTTGTGGCAAAATACATCTTGTTTTTTTTTTAGAATGTCCAATATACGTTGCTGTAAAGACCTGGATGATTTGCAGTTGCTTTACCGATTGTTTCACATAGTTCTCCTGAATGAGAGCCTATGCTTCAGGGTATGTAAGGTTGACATGCATGAAGTCCTCTGGCATCCTGATTACTGCTCCTGTCATTATGTCATGTGGCCTTGGTGTTTCGACTCACTTTTCAGAAATAGAAAAATGTTAGAAATGTAATAGGTTTTAAACAAATGAAAGGGGAGGGGCGGTGGGTCAAAGAACAAAAGGGAAAGTCTGTGATAGGGTAGAGGGCAGGGTGCCCTCATTGACACTGGGAAGAACAAACGCAGATTGGATGATAGCTTTGCAGAGCAACTCCATTCAGGCTGCAAGCGTGACCCCGAGTGTCCAGTCGTCTGCCATTTTAATTCACCACCTTGCTGCTACTATGACTTTTCTGTTCTTGGCCTGCAGTGTCCCAGTGAAGCTCAACACAAGCAACAGCACCTCAACTTTCATTTGGGCACTTTACAGCCTTCTGGACTCAACACTGAGTTCAACTATTTTGTTTCCTTTTTCTTTGCTGGTTTGGTTTTTTTCCATCTTGTTTTTCTCATTTCCTTTTCTTTGCTTTCGAACAGCAGCTATTCATGATCCTGCCATGCACACCTCCTCTAGACACATCTTTACTTGTTCCATTTCGACTCCATTTGGCCTTGCACCATAAACTCTTTTATCATTCAATCTCTCCTGCCCTCCACCCATTCACAGACCTTCCCTTTTGTTCTTTTTCCCACCCTCCCCCTTTCACTTGCTCAAAATCTCTTACATCTATAATTTTTCCCAGTTCTGATTAAAAGTCACAGACCTAAAATGTTAACTGTTTCTCACTCCACAGATGCTGCTGGACCTGTTGAACATTTCCAGCATTTTCTATTTTTATTTTGGATTTCCAGCATCCACAGCATTTTGCTTTTGTTTCAACGGCATTGTTTGGCTTTGAGATGTTTGTTCCTTTGTTCAATCTCTGTACCAGACAATCAGTATGCATGCAAGCCATTGTCTATTGTAATTGTGGGTTGTTTGTTAATCATCTGTAAGTAGAAGAAGCTTGTGCCTTGGGTTGACGTTGCCCTGTTTGTATCAGCATCAGTTTTTGCATTATTGTCCACAAGGTTTAATTTTTCTAATCTTACACCCTTTTGGTCCAAAAGGAAATTAAAAATGAAAATTGAAAATTTACCATTTTGGGCCTTTTAACTTAGTGGGAAACTCACTGCTGCTTTACACTCAGGTTGCCGAGTAAAAATTGCGCTCAGGTCCCGATTACATCATCAAGACCTGATATGAATATGTTAAAATGTTTAAATGGACCATTTTGGCTCCAGGCAGGTGTCCTTGCTGTTTGCCCAGTTGAAATGATGAAAATTCAAACTAATCCGTCCTGGCGGCTCCAGGGCTATTAAGTCACTTTACCAATTTTAACAGCCCACCCACACAGTTTCTGCTTGACAGATTGGGTTAAAATCGCTGCAGATTTGTTTCCAACCTCCAAATACTTATGAGTTGAACAAAAAAATTAAGATTTGACTGATTGTGATGATATTCTCAGTAATGAGAGAATAATGCAAAAGATAGAAGTCAATGGATCAAAAATTTGAGAGAGATGTAAAGCAGGCTGCTGTTTCACTATCATATTGTCAAAGTCTATCCCACTATGTCAAGCAATGTGATTGCCAGAGGTTGGAGGAGCAGGTGAAAAATTGCAAAATATTAATGTTTATTTTCAGGTAACCTGCACACAATTTATTTGATTACAGTGTGTGAAATTGGTGCGTAATGTGCTTACAGTTCAGCTACTTTCCATTTTCATAAAATGCTTGCTATTTGCTTTGTTGTTTTTTTTTAAACAATCTGATTGTGGTTTCTTTCTTTAGGGATTAATAAAAAGATATAAATGGGTGAAGGCAGTATCAATTTCTGGAGATCACTGAGAAAAAGGAAAAGCATCATTTTTCTGCAAAGCAGTTATGCTCCTGCAGGTTTTAAAAAGTTTCATTATGTAAAATAAGCTGGTTCCTGAATGAAAATAATGACTAGTTAGATAAAGGTTTGCACTTCTGTTTTGTATTCCTGACAGCTGTGGCTTTCTTTTCTTTAAAAGGTACTTGAATTGTTTTCCCATTTTTCAGTGTTGCTGATCTCTTCTGGTTCTCAGTAAGATAATGCCATGTCGAAACAAATCACATACAATTCTGTTCAGATAACACAGCCACAGGAAAGTTTGCACGGGTTTCTCATTTAGATGCTGGAGAGCCGCAGCTTCTAAACAATGAAGTGCGAACTTGCTAATCAGCCTAATTATGATATATATGTGACAGCAAAATACTGATCATTTGCTACATATTGCTTTCTGAAAGAAGGAGCTGTCTCTCTGTAATCTCATAGTATAAATGCCCTAGATACCTTTAATCTAAATGCTTTTAAAAATCCATTTGTCAAGTGTTTCTAAATCCCCCTCTCCAAGCAGCAGAAGATAGGTGCCCACCTAGTTAAATGTGACAGCAAGGATGAAAAATGTGAGAGCTCCTATAGTAAAACGCAACACCATGAGCAGAATGCATGACCCAGAAAACATAAAACATGGCATCAGGATCGGAATGTGACCCCGCAAATAGTAAAATGTGCAATTAGAAGCAGAATGTTGGGCCCTGGAAACAGTAAAACATGGCATCAGGATCAGAATGTGTGGAGAATGGACAGGAAGGTGGGAGGCACACGGCATTTATCGCCCAGGCTTCATTTCCATTCCATCGCTGTGCAGCTCATTCCAAACAGGCATTCCACTGCAGTTTTCCAGCTCCGTGTTGGCACGGTATAGGAGCTGAACTGCATGGTCCTGTTGAGATGCAGATGAACATAGATGGGGGAGGGTGGGGGCAAGTCCGGATCAATGATGCAGTGGTTAACACCGCAGCCTCACAGCTCCAGTGACCTGGGTTCAATTCTGGGTACTGCCTGTGTGGAGTTTGCAAGTTCTCCCTGTGACCGCGTGGGTCTTCGCCGGGTGCTCCGGTTTCCTCCCACAGCCGAAAACTTGCAAGTTGATAGGTAAATTGGCCATTATAAATTGTCCCTAGTATAGGTAGGTGGTAGGGGAATTGAGGGAAGGTGGGGATGTGGTCAGGAATATGGGATTAATGTAGGATTAGTATAAATGGGTGGTTGATGGTCGGCACAGACTCGGTATGCCGAAGGGCCTGTTTCAGTGCTGTATCTCTAAATAAAAATTAAAAAAATATAAAAAAAACATTTCATAGAACCCCAATCTATACCCTAAAATGAGGCCCCCACCTGATTCAAGAGGGTGAAGGTCTTGGGCAAAAAGATGGTGAGTCGGAATGGGACAGTAAATCCAGAACCCCAATTCTGGGACAGCTGATAACCGGTTTCCTCCTGGTGGGCCAAGTTAAAATTGGTGCAACTGCATACAGGATGATTTGAATAGCAAGATACAATTACAGCTGGCCACCTGATTTTTACAACACTTTTCTCATCAGTAAAATTTAATTTTTACATTGCATCTACACAGAAACCGTAGCACACTGGAGAATGAAGTTACCAATCTGACGATTCTGGAAAGGAGATAGTTTCATATTTCTTTCCCTTCACATTAGCTACAGAATAATATTGGCATGAGCCAGTTCCCAGACAGCCCTATGTCTTCATTTTTAAACCCTTTGGGGTATTGTGCACGTGGAATGGGTGAAAGCAGGTGCTAAGTGGGTGCTGTGCTAATGAGACATGCCTGCATAAAAATCAGGACTATATCTTAAAGAACAGAAGGAGGACATTCAGCCCATCAAGTCCATGCTGGCTGTCCGGATTTAGCACGCAGTTTTGGCACTAATTGCTGACTATCATTTACAAAAGCAAAATACTGCAGATGCAGAAAATCTGAAAAGGAAACTGAAAATGCTGGAAATACTCAGCAGGCCAAGCTGCATCTGAGGAGAGAGAAACAGGGGTTGTTTTTACAGACCTGAGCTGAAAGTCATGGGGCACCTGCCTTTCAGAATCTCCTTACACTGGAGTTTTAATAGAACCATAAAACCATAGAAAAATTACATCACAGAAGGAGGCCAATCAGCCCATCGTATCTGTGCCGGCCGATAAAACTAGCCACCCAATCGAATTGCACTTTCCAGCCCCTGGTCCATAGCCCTGCAAGTTACAGCACTTTCGGTGCATGTCCTTTTAACTGAGTTGAGGGTTTCTGTCACCACCACCATTCCTGGCAGTGAATTCCAGACATCCACCACCCTCTGGGTAAAAAGGTTTCTCCTCATGTCCCCTCTGATCCTTCTACCAATCACCTTAAATCTGTGCCCCCTGGTAATTGACCTATTTGCTCGGGGAAACAGGTCCTTCCTGTCTACTCTATCTAGGACCTTCATAATTCTGTACACCTCAATTACGTTACCCCTCAGCCTCCTCTGTTCTAAGGAAAACAACCCTAGCCTATCCAATCTTTCCTCATAGCTGAAACTTTCAAGCCCTGGCAGCATTCTTGTAAATAACTTCACTAGGTACGTGATAGTGATGCCAGTGATTGTTTGCCCGCCCAGTGGCCCAGCTTGATTGACAGTCGCACTGGGGATGAGGTTTGATCAGGGATGGTGGGGACAAAGGGTTTCAACTGGGGTAGAAGGAAGAAGGATGGGAATGCTGATTCCATTGGGGGAGGTCAGGGGCTTCATTGTGGGGGGGAAGGCAGGCCTGAAGGGGGAATGGAAGCCTGGAGGGGTGGAAATCGGAGACCCTGGGGGAGGGGTGTTGGATGCCTTTGGAGAGGGTGGGTGGATAGGAGCTCAGAGGCCAGGAGGGTGTTTGAAGACCTTTTGGTGGTGGAGGAGCGAGGTCTGGTGGTGGGAATGATTGGGGGCTTTGTTGTGAGATTGGAGGCCTTGGGGGAGGGGGGGAAAGTTGGTGGGGTGCCCGATTGTGGAGGTGTCTGAGTCAGGCCTGGATCCATATGAACATATGAATACCACTCGGCCCCTTGAGCCTGCTTCGTCATCCAATAAGTTCATGGCTGAACTGATTACTCTACATTTCCACCTACCGCCGATAACCTTTCACCCCCTTGCTTATCAATAATCCATCTACCTCTGCCTTAAAAATATTCCAAGACTCTGCTTCCACCGCCTCTTGAAGAAGAGAATGCCAAAGAGTCACAACCCTCTGAGAAAAAAAATTCTCCTCAGCTTTGTCTTAAATGGGCGACCCCTTATTTTTAAACAATGACCCCTAGTTCTAGATTCTCCCACAAGAGGAAACATCCTTTCCACATCCACCCAGTCAAGACCCCTCAGGTTCTTATATGTTTCAATCAAGGAGATAGATGTCAAGGCCGACGAGAGTTTAAATTGAAAAGCTGAATGAAAATGGGGCTCACAGCCTCAATATCATATTTAAAAGTTCCAGCCCACCTCCTGGGAGTGGTTTGGCTGCCCACTTAAATTCTGGTCTCAGTTAAAGCAAAAATAGGTGGGTGCGATGTAAGTTTAGATCACAACACAAATTTTTCAGACTTTAACCACCCACCTGACTCAAACCCATCCATTTTTTTAGGTTAAAATTCATCCCACAGTGTTAACAATTTAGGTTGATGACCTTTCATCAGAAACTGTTGAGTATTTCCAGCATTTTCTGTTTTATTGCTGATTAGCATGATTTAAACATGCCTGGAGGCACCAAAACAGAGACCTGCATGTTTAGCTCTCAAGTGCTATTTAGGAGCAATTTTCCTGGTGCAGCATGTGCAGCCTCCACACATCCACTTCTACTGAAGGTGTAGAGTGTGGTGGCTGACAGATAATAGCATATAGAAGGATGGCTCAGGGACCAAGAGAGAGGCTCATAGGTTCTCGAATGAGTCACTGGAGGTTCTGGTGGAGGAGGTTCAGTGGAGGAGAGGTATCCAGTACATGTAGTTGGGGGGGGGGCAGGGGGAGGTAGTAGGGGAAGGAGGCCACAGGTGCAACTAATTTAGGGGATGTGGGAGGAGCTCATTGAGGAGGTCACTGCAGGAGCCCTAACCACAGGACATGGCTCCAGTGCCACACAAAATTTAATGAATTGACACAAGCAACTGAATTTTGTTCTGGCAACGGGGGTCCTGATGGCGGGCTAGCAGGTGGGGGGACACCCTGCCCTGGTCCTCCGTCAAACCCGCGTTGCAATTCCACGGCGGGCCGGCCATTAACAGCCCGCCGTTTGGTACACCGTCCTTCTAAGGGACAAGCTCCCGCCTCCAAGAGCTGCTCGACAATCGAAAGACCCTGCATTACGGAGGACATCAGAGTGGGGTTGGGTTTCCTGGGGCCATTTAGGCAGGCCTCGGTGCTGGGATTGCAGTTGGGTTTGTGAGGGTGGGAGGTTGTTTTCCTAGAAGGGGGACGTTGATCGCTGTCGAAGGACCCTCTGGGGCCCTGGATTGCTCTCCGGCCCCGCTAGGAGGCTACTAGGTAGTCTGCCTGTGGCAGCAGGCCCCACCTCCTTCAATTAAATTGAGGTGGAGCTGGGAAGAGGCCCTTAAGTGTCCGTTAATTCACCACTTAAGAAAAATAGTGTGCAACCTATTATAAGAGACAGGATTTATAATCATCTTGAAAAGAATAAGTTCATTAGAGATAGTCAGCACGGTTTTGTGACGGGTAGGTCGTGCCTCACAAACCTTATTGAGTTTTTCGAGAAGGTGACCAAACAGGTGGATGAGGGTAAAGCAGTGGATGTGGTGTATATGGATTTCAGTAAGGCGTTTGATAAGGTTCCCCACGGTAGGCTATTGCAGAAAATACGGAAGTATGGGGTTGAAGGTGATTTAGAGCTTTGGATCAGAAATTGGCTAGCTGAAAGAAGACAGAGGGTGGTGGTTGATGCAAATGTTCATCCTGGAGTTTAGTTACTAGTGGTGTACCGCAAGGATCTGTTTTGGGGCCATTACTGTTTGTCATTTTTATAAATGACCTGGAAGAGGGTGAAGAAGAGTGGGTTAGTAAATTTGCAGATGACACTAAGGTCGGTGGAGTTGTGGATAGTGCCGAAGGATGTTGTAGGGTACAGAGGGACATAGATAGGCTGCAGAGCTGGGTTGAGAGATGGCAAATGGAGTTTAATGCGGAAAAGTGTGAGGTGATTCACTTTGGAAGAAGTAACAGGAATGCAGAGTACTGGGCTAATAGGAAGATTCTTGGTAGTGTAGATGAACAGAGAGATCTTGGTGTCCAGGTGCATAAATCCCTGAAAGTTGCTACCCAGGTTAATAGGGCTGTTAAGAAGGCATATGGTGTGTTAGCTTTTATTAGTAGGGGGATCGAGTTTCGGAGCCACGAGGTCATGCTGCAGCTGTACAAAACTCTGGTGAGACCGCACCTGGAGTATTGCGTGCAGTTCTGGTCACCGCATTATAGGAAGGATGTGGAAGCTATGGAAAGGGTGCAGAGGAGATTTACTAGGATGTTGCCTGGTATGGAGGGAAGGTCTTCCGAGGAAAGGCTGAGGGACTTGAGGTTGTTTTCGTTGGAGAGAAGGAGGAGGAGAGGTGACTTAATAGAGACATATAAGATAATCAGAGGGTTAGATAGGGTGGATAGTGAGCGTCTTTTTCCTCGGATGGTGATGGCAAACACGAGGGGACATGGCTTTAAGTTGAGGGGTGATAGATATAGGACAGATGTGAGAGGTAGTTTCTTTACTCAGAGAGTAGTAAGGGCGTGGAACGCCCTGCCTGCAGCAGTAGTAGATTCGCCAACTTTAAGGGCATTTAAGTGGTCATTGGATAGACATATGGATGAAAATGGAATCGTGTAGGTCAGATGGTTTCACAGGTCGGCGCAACATCGAGGGCCGAAGGGCCTGTACTGCGCTGTAATGTTCTAATTCTAATTCTAATTCTAATTCTAAAACCTCTTAAATGAGCATTGGGAGCCAATTTAATTAGTAATCAGAAGATTAATCATCCTTGGGGTGGCTATTCCTAGCGGGCACTTCAACTCTTTTACCAAGATGGCGCCTTGCACTAAAAGCAGGCTAACCAGGCATAACAGCTCAAAAACACCACCTTGGTCACTTTGGAGGCTATTTAGCGCCTAAAGTACCCAGGGAAAATAGCCCTCTTTAGCTTTCGTAAAGAGATGAAAATGTTGTCAATTCTTCACTAACATTAAAACTGTATAAACAAGCAAGGCTCCATATTGTTTGATTAAAGAATGATGCAGTTCTGGCAGTAGATGTCAGCACTGGCAGCTTGCAATATCTAAAGCAGACACCTCTGCAAACTGGTCCTTCTGGTATAATAGAAGAAACAGTTTCTTTTGTTGTGCATATTACACTATACAGTATAAAGTAGTACAGAAAGTTTCTGAAAGTATTATTATAATTTTTGGAGTGTATTGATACTTACTTCTCCTAGGTTACTTCATTATACTGGAGTCTTGTAACTAACTTCCAGGCACTTACTTGACTCCAAACAGTACACTGAATGTAAAATAGTCATTTTTCCAAGGCACAAACCTTAGGATTTTGTCATGCTTTGAAATTAGTAATGGACACTGGCTTAGCTGTACCAGAAAATTACAAATAGGCTTGTAATTCTTAATGTTGAGTTCAACAGGCTTATCCTTCAACTGCTTATCTTCAATTCCCCAAACAGGAACAGCCCATAATTACTATTATCAATCCCATTTCATTAGTGCAAAAAAGGTGTTGACATAATTGATGCCTGGATTTTTGCAGACTTCAGCAGGGAATTCACCACCGCTGCTGAGAGTTAAGTGAAAATTAATTCCCATTGTGTCTGCAGCATTCTTTGCTTAGCTTGCCCTGTGTTGGGTAATGCTGCTGCACATTTGTTGCTGAGTGTTGTAAATTGCCACTGGCAGTAATGAAGTAGTGATTACCACTAGTCTACATTTCATAATAATAATACTTGCAATTATATTGCACTTTATCATGTTAGAATGTCTTGCTAAATGAACTATTTCCAAAGAACACTGACATGTTAAGGAAGTAAATGTGGTTGCCACAAACAGCAGTGATTCACTGATCTGTATTTTCTTGGACATATTGGTTGAGGCAGGCATGTTGGTAGGACACTGGGAGACTCCCTACTCTTCTTCTGGGATATTGAATGTCCAGCTGACCCACAACGGGAATGCAATTTAAATTGCTGAACGCTCAGGGCTGAATTTTACAGAACCTCCACGTCAGAGGTCGTGGCTGGGGAGCGGCTGGAAAATGCATCTGGGAGAGGGCTGCCATGCACTCAGACGCCGGGAAGAGACGGCCTTATATTGCCAGCGGCGGTGAGGCCTCGTGGCAGCACCCTTGCCACCCGGTGATGGGACCACCATTTAAATATTTAAATTAATTAAAATCAATGAATTAATGAGACGTACATTCCCGCTGTCTGTCCTGGTGCAATCTTCGTGCTGCTGGCCAGTACTCCCATGCCTTTAGATCCCCGTCCAGAGAACTCTCTGGTGGGGACAGGGAGGAGGTAAGTTATTCAATGCGGGAGGGTGGGGGGGGGGGGATGGCAGGGAGCAGGGTCAAAATAATATCATTGGCATAGGGCAGGGTTGTCCAACATACAGCCTGTGGGCCAGAATCCGGCTCGCCAAAGGTTTCCATCCGGCCCATGGCCATTCCTCATCCTCACCAGTGCTCCATGAGTGGAGATGGGAAATTTCCCTTTGTCTTCCTACAGATCAGTCCTTTTAAAAACATTGCGCTCTCAATTTCACAGCTGGCAGACGCTGAACCAGGAACGCGCTTCCCAACATCAGACAGATTCGGGGTTTTCTGACTCTTTTTAAAAGCTTGCCAGAACTCCCCGAATCTGTTTGATGTTGGGAAGCGTGTTCCTGTTTCAGCAGCTGACAGCTGTGAACCTCAGCACAATGTTTCTAAACAAACTGAACAACCACAAAGCTGCTGTGCAGAGCACTCCCGCTCAGTGCCACTGTCAGAGAGAGGAAGTGAGAGAGGGGTGGGAGGGGGGGGGCGGTGCGGATGGTGGCGGGGGAAACAAGGAGAGAGAGGAGAAAACAGAGAGATGGGGGGGGGAACCAAGAGACAGAGAGGATCAGAGGGAGGGGGAAACAAAGAGAGAGAGGGGACAGTGAGAGACAGTGGGGGGAAAACAGAGAGAGAGAGAGGGAAAACAAAGAGAAAGGGGAAACAGAGAGAGGGAAAACAGAGAGAGCAAGGACGATACAGAAGAGGGGGAACAACACAGAGACGGAGGAACACAGGGAGAGAGAGAGAGAGAGACAGAGACAGAGATCTCACTCCTGAAAGATGGACATCTATCCAGAATACTATGCATCGTTACATCAAGTGTGCGGGCAGAAATTGACTACTTATGCAAGCAAAATCAATGCCAGGTATGTCACTACATCAGTTTTCAATATAGTGATGAGAAAGTAAGTCAATAAATTAGTCTTCACATTTAAAGCTTCTTCACAAAAATGAACATTTGTTGTTGTGTTTGTTAGTAAGATACATTTTAATGCCTTTATCTTTCGAAATTTCCTCACCGGTCCCCTGGGCTGAGCAAAAATCATAATGCTGCCCTCCACTCGAAAAGGTTTGACAACCCCGGTGTAGGGGATGGTGGGAAGGGTTATAGTTTAAAGTTTATGTACTTTGCGGGGGAAGGTCAGGTGGACAAGGTAAATGTTTTGGGGGGGAGAGGGCAAGTAATTAATTTAATTGTTCTTGGGGGGGTGGTAGAGGGGCAGAATAAATGTATTAAATTTTTTAAAATTAAATGTCTCTTTAAATATTTAAATGGAACTGTAGGGCTCAAAGCCCATTAAATATGGTGTCAGCACCTGCGCATAGGCCGGTGACACCATTGCTGGGGATGGACAGCCCACCCTCTCCATGTCATCCGGAGGGCGGCCCACCCTGGCTACTTAAATGAACTGTTGCGCTTAATAGCGCGGTGGCTCCGCGATGTGTGGCCTGTGTGGGCAGGCCGCCGTTGTTTTCACCCGCCGCTGATTTCGGCGGCGTGAGTATAAATTGCAGCCCTTAATTTTAATACATTAGCACATCATTCATCGTGATTCAATGGGGGGCTTGGAATTAAGTGGATGACGGGTGGCACTCATGTGTCTTCAGATCCCCGGTCTTTGAAAGCTGGCGGCACCGAGGTCTCAGTGCCGTGACAGGTTGGCAGCCATAACCAGTACTGCACAGGGGAAGAGGGCAGTGTGGAAGCCATTGTCAGCCTACAGTGCTGTGCGGTCTGCAAGTGGGGGGGGGCTTGGTCTTGGGTGGGAGTATGCGGCAAGCTGGGTGTCGGGTGGGATCGGGTGAGTAGGGTCTCAGGTGGTGTGCAAGGGAGGGGCTTGGATTTGAGTGACTGTATTGGGTGGCCAAACTGTTGGGCGAGAGGGTTGGGTGCCCATTTTGCTGGATAAGAGGCTCAGCTACCAGCAAGGGTGGGCAGTGAGGGCCATTAGGGAGACTGCCAGAAGTAGCAAAGGCAAATCAACAGAGCTCTGGAGGCCCACAGATAACCTGGCATGGGTCTCATGTATCCTGTCTTTTTAACTCCTGTGACGTGATGCTGTGTATCTGATGGAAGGAGGGCCAGGAGACAGCTGCACTTGCCTGCGAAGCTCCACGACGAGAGCAACAGCAGCCGGCCATGCCAAAAAGGGCCCACCTGCACCAGAGAGTGTACTGGACTCAAATCAGCTCCGTCCAAATGTCTGAGTGGCAGTGAAGACTGCAACTCTCCAGACAGGCTGTCACTGACTTATGCAGCCTGCTGCAGGACAAGTTGAGACCTATGGGATTTGGGGGTCTCCCTATGCCAGTGATCCTGAAGATCACCGTGGCACTTAACTTTTATGCATCAAGGATCATTCCAAGATTCCTGACGGTGTAATGTGATTGCCTTTAAGAGTAATGTACCTATAAGATCTTAGTATACTAATGAGCTATGTGCCAGGATGTAGTCATGTGACTGCATGCCAGCCCCACTCTGTAACTGGAACACCAAGAGGCAAGACCTGCAAACAGATAGCTCTGTACTGTATATAGTTGTTACCTGTTTAATAAACCTGTTTTGAGATCTTTAACTACCTGAACTCCATGCATTTCATTTTATGTTGCATCAGACAACATAAAAAAAGCTTCTCATTTCAGAAGGGAAATGCGTGGGGTCTCCCAGGTAGCAGCCCACCGCTGCATCAAGGTGGTGACCAATTCCCTGTACAAGAGGACCATGTGCACTACCGGACTAACGCTGACAGTCAGGCTGAGACGGCCATTGGATTCAGGGCAATTGCTGGATTTCTCCATGTGCAGGGTGTGATAGATTGCATGCATGTGGCCATCAAGACTCCCACCGACCAGCCTTCATCAACAAGAAGGGCTTCCATTCCATCAATGTTCAACTGGCCTGTGACCACTGAGTGCGTTTCCTGCAGGTGTGTGCCCACTTCCCAGAAAGCAGCTACGACGCTTACATACGTCAACAGTTCCAGGTGCCACAGTTTCTCAGGCCCCCCGCTCGCCTTCAGGGATGGATTCTTGGGGATAAAGGCTACCTATTGAAGACATAGCTACTCACATCTATGAGGAACTCTCACAAAGCAGCAGAGGAGAAGTACAACACTTGCTACAACTCTACTTGAACGACCATCGAGCAGGCCATTGGGCTGCTTAAGATGGGATTCTGCTGCCTAGATCGATCCGGTGGTGCCCTGCAGTATGCTCCTGCAAGGGTTTCCAGTATCATTGTGGTATGCTGTGCTCTGCGCAATTGAGCAGTGCAGAGAGGGAGGCCTTTCATGACGAGGACATGATTTAACAGCACTCCTCCACCGACAAGGAAGACGTGGAGGAGTGTGATGAGCAAGCAGCCCTTGCACCTGAGGCCAGGTAGATTGAGTGACAGGCCAAGGAGGCAAGAGACAATTTCATAAATATTGGCTTCCAATCACCCTGATGGGCTCTCAGAGTGAGATGAATAAAGACTCACCTCAATACATGCAGTCTGTCGCCTCCTTTCTATTTGTGTTCCATGCCTAGCGCCCTGCTGAACCACGCACTATGGCCCTTGGGCTGTACACACATTGGCATCCACTATGGGGGAGGTGTGAAGTCAGCAGTTCACAATTCATGCATGATAGAATAATCACTTTTATATGATGAAAGTTAATTTCAAAAGAAAATAAATTTATATGATGAGGCAAATTTCAGACACCCGTGAAACCCCAAGTGTCTTTAGGTGGTTTTCTTTATATGTTTTCAAGTGCTTCTATGAGGAGTGACCCCTGTGCTAGCAGTTGGGCTGGAGGCAGGCTGCTGATCAGGCTGCCCCTTGGCCTGTGATGACTTTGGCAGCTGGCCTCTGGCTGCCTGAGGGTTTCCTGCACAGGTACAGGAATCTCCCCAGGCATTGGGCTCACTGGCAGCAGGGCTGAGGAGCTGGTGCCTGCTCTCAGAGTGGCCTGAGGAGCACCCCCAGCTGAGGAGGCCAGCCTCTCCTCCCCCCTTTCAAGGCTCACTCCTGCTGACCAGGAGCTGGAGGTGCCTTGTCCTTGTGGGAGTCACTTGTGGGAGTGGTGTACAGGCCCCCTAACAGTACCTACATGGTAAGGCCGGGTATAAAGGAAGAAATAATGGGATCTTGTCAGACAGGTACGGTGATAATCATGGGGGATTTTGATCTACATATAGACTGGAAAAAATCAGATGGGCAAAGCTAGCCTACATGTGGAGTTCATAGAATGTATTTGGGATAGTTTCTTAGAACAGCACATTCTGGAGCCAACCAGAGAGCTTGTTATATTAGACCAAGTATTGCACAATGAGATAGGATTAATTAATGACATCATAGTGAAGGCACCCCTAGGTAGCAGTGATCATAATATGATTGAATTTTACATTCAGTTTGAGGGAGAGAAGAATGGGTCTAAAACTAATATTTTAAGCTTAAATGAGGGCATGAAAGCAAAGATAGCTCTAGTGAACTGGAAAATTAGTTAAGGGATAGGTCAATAGAGATGCAGTGGCAGACATGTAAGGGGATATTTCAGAATACACAGAACAGATACATTCCAATGAGGAAGAAAAATTCCCAGGGGAGGACCCATCAACCGTGGTTAACTAAAAAAGTTACAGACAGCATCAAACTTAAAGAAATAGCATATAATTGTGCAAAGATGCATGGCAGGTTAGAAGATTGGACAGTTTATAAAAAAAAACAGCAAAGAATGACTAAAAGGAGGGAAAAAAATCAGAGTATGAGTGAAAGCAAGCTAGAAATATAAGAACAGATAGTAAAAGTTTTTATAGATATTTAAAAAAGAAAAGAGTTAACAAAGTGAGCATTGGTCCTATAGAAAATGAGTCTGGGAAATTGATAATAGAAAATAAGGGGATGACTTGAACAGGTATTTTGCATCAGTTTTCATTATAGAGGATATAAGTAACATCCCAAAAATAGCTGTAAATCAGAAAATGGAAGGGAGGTAAAAACTCAAGTAAATTACAAACACAAGGGAAGTTGTACTGAGCCAATTGTTGGAGCTGCGGGCTGACAAGTCCCTGGGTCCTGATGGACTTCATGCTCGGGTCTTAAAAGAAGTGGGTAGTGAGGTAGTTGGTGCATTGGTTTTAATTTTCCAAAATTCCCTAGATTCGAGGAATGTCCCATTATATTGGAAGATAGTGAATGTAACTCCTTTATTCAAAAAGGGAGGGAGACAGAAAGCAGGAAACTACAAGCCAGTTAGCTTAACATCTGTCATAAAGAAAATGTTAGAAACTATTATTAAAGACATTATAGCACGGCACTTAGAAAAATTCAAGGTAATCAGGTAGAGTCAACATGGTTTTGTGAAAGAGAAATGATGTTGAACCAATTTATTGGAGTTCTTTGAAGAAGGAACATGTGCTGTGGATAAAGGGGAACCGGTGGATTTACTGTACTTCGACTTCCAGAAGGCATTTGATAGGGTGCCACATCAAAGGTTATTATGGAAAATAAAAAGCTCATGGTGTAGGGGGTATTATATATTGGCATGGATAGAAAATTGGCTAGCAAACAGGAAACAGAGAATAGGCATAAATGGGTAATTTTCTGGTTGGCAAGATGTAACGAGTGGTGTGCCACAGGGATTAGTGCTGGGGCCTCAGCTTTTTACAATTTATGTAAATGATTTGGATGAAGGGACCGAAGGTATGGTTGCGAAATTTGCTGATGACACAAAGATAGGTAGGAAAGTAAGTTTTGAAGAGGGCACAAGGAGGCTACAAAGGGATATAGATAGGTTAAGTGAGTGGGCAAAGAACTGGCAAATGGAGTATAATGTGGGAAAGTGTGAAATTGTCCATTTTGGCAGGAAGAGTAAAAAAGAAGCATATTATCTAAATGGTGAGAGATGGCAGAGCTCTGAGATGCAGAGGGATCTGGGTGTCCCAGCGCATGAATCACAAAAGGTTAGTATGAAGGTACAACAAGTAATTAGGAAAGCTAATAGAATGTTATTGTTTATTGCGCGGGGAATTGAATACAAATGTAGGGAGCTTATGCTTCAGCTATACAGGGCATTGGTGAGACCACATCTGGAGTACTGTGTACAGTATTGGTCTCCTTATTTAAGGAAGGATGTAAATGCTTTGGAATAAAAACAAGAAATGTTGGAACCACTCAGCAGGTCTGGCAGCATCTGTGGAAAGAGAAGCAGAGTTAACGTTTCGGGTCAGTGACCCTTCTTCGGAATGCTTTGGAAGCAGTTCAGAGAAGGTTTACTGGACTAATACCTAGGATGGGCAGGTTGTCTTTTGAGGAAAGGTTGGACAGGCTAGGCTTTTATCTGCTGGAGTTTAGGAGAGTAATAGGTGACTTAATTCAAACATATAAGATCCAGAGGGGTCTTGACAGGGTGGATGTGAAAAGGATGTTTCCTCTTGTGGGAGAATCTAGAACTAGAGGTCACTGTTTAAAAATAAAGCGTCGCCCATCTAAGACAGGAATGAGGAGAAGTTTTTTCTCTCAGAGGCTCGTGAGTCTTTGGAATTCTCTTCCTCAAAAGGTGGTGGAAGCAGAGTCTTTGATTATTTTTAAGGCAGAGGTAGATAGATTCTTGATAAGCAAGGGGGTGAAAGGTTATCGGGGGTAGGTGGGAATGTGGAGTGAATTTACAATGAAATTAGCCATGATCTTGTTGAATGGTGGAGCAAGCTCAAGAGGCCTACTCCTGCTCCTAATTTGTATGTTTATATGTTTGTATGTTCTTTTCTCGCCTTGCGGCTGCTGCATTGTGCTCATGGCCAAGGCGATGGTGTGCAGGTCTGTGTGCTTTTGTGGAATCTGACTCTCCATGAGGGTAGTCCATCTCCCAATGGAGGAAGCCATGTGCTCACATGCATGAGACATAGCAGCAGTTGTGAATGGAATCCTCCATCATCCGCTCATGGCTGCGCATTGCCTCTGGCGTCTCTGCTAGATATTGTCTTACCCCCTTCTGCCACTCCAGCATGCACTGTACTGTTGACACCAGAGGCTCAACATCAACCTGGTGCTCAGCATGGGCCTGGCAACCCACAGCCCTCCAACAGTCAGTGGCCTCTGTTGTCTCAGCCTCAGCCAGCTGCTTGGACATGTGTGCGGTGCTCTCACCAGCTCGTGACCCTGATGCTACAGCTGAACGGAAACCCACCGAGGTGAAAGTATCTGGGTTGGTGGAAGGTACAGGATAGTCATGGGACAGTGCATCTTCTGACTGATCCTCCTCAGAGGTGGAATTATGTCCCCTTTCTGCTGGAGTCTACTGCATGAGAGAACACAAAAATGCGTGGGTTAGGCTGCTCATATCTTGCCATGCCAACAATGCGTGGTGTGGGTCTCCAGAAGTGAAATGTATGTTGATGGAAGACAGTCCTCACTATCTTGCATGGAGACTCCAGTCTCACGAACAGCTATTGAATGGTTACCCTGGGTCTCTGCTCATTTTAGTCCCTCCTCTCAGCTATGGAGAGAGGCTGAAGATTAGGTATTCTTCCATCAGTCCACAATGTCTCTCTGCTGTTATGGTCCCTCTTGTCCTGCAAATGGAAAGATGGAGATAGTCATACTTCACAGAGTGATCAATATGACAGTTCTGCTGGTATCAGCCCCTCCTCCCTTACTGAGATATCACATATAGCTCATCCTCCCATCCACTCTTAGGGGAGTGAATAGGGGGGAAGCTGTGAAAGAAGGTGGCCTGTGGCCGAGATGCATCCATGTATCTTGTTTGCACTGGAGTGCTGACTTGGGTTGCATTAGAGTGTTAAAGTGGAAGTTTGGTGACTGAGGATAATTAAGGGTTAATTTTATCTTAAGTCGAGTCTGTCTTTTATTTAGCAGATTAACTTAACAGTTGCTGTTTGGGTTGGAGAAGGTGAGTTTCAGACCAGCTTTAAACAGAGTTCACTCAGGCTCTGCTTGCAGCTGCACCTTGTTAACTAGAGAATTGTCTTAAACCAGTTTTCAGGGGCTCGAGTCAGTCAGTATAAAAGTGGGCCATCTTACAGTGCTGACTTAGGTTGCATTAGAGTGCTATAGTGGAAGTTTTGTGACTGAAGAAGTTTGGTGAGGAGGGAGCGAGGAGCTCCTTTCATTTCCTACCTGTCCTCAGAGTGAGGGGAGCTGAGAGTTTCCAAAGAGCACAGCTGACTGGTGAGTAAGTCCTAGTGGGTATTTTTCAAAGTGGAGTGAATTGTAAGTCATTGTTTTAGCAAGACTTAGTTGTATTTTTTGAATTATAATCTTCTAAAGTTTTAAATTTAAAGGGTATAGTCATGGCAGGAGAGCTTGAAGCTGTGGTTTGCTCCTCTTGCTGCATGTGGGAATCCGGGAACATTTCCAGTCCCCGGGACCAGCTTGTGTGCAGGAAGTGTGTCCAACTGCAGCTCCTGGAAGCTGGGTTTCAGAGCTGGAACGGCAGCTGGAAACACTGTGGAGCATCCGCGAGTCTGAGAGCATTGTGGCTAGCATCTATAGAGAGGTGGTCACACCGCAGCTGAAGGGACTTGAGGAAGGAAGGGAATGGGTGACCACCAGGCAGTCCAAGAGAATCAGGCAGGTAGTTCAGAAGTCCCTTGGGGTCCTGCTTGCAAATCGGTATTCCATTTTGGAGGTTGATGAGGCTGGTTCCTCCAGGGAGTGCGGACAGAGCCAAGCTTCTGGCACCGCAAACAGCCTGTCTGCACAGGAAGGGGGAAAGAGGAAGAGCAATAGTAATAGGGGATTCTATAGTCAGGGGAACAGATAGGCGCTACTGTGGCCATCAACGTGACTCCAGGATGGTGTGTTGCCTCCCTGGTGCCAGGGTCTGGGATATCACTGAACGGCTGCAGGGCAACCTGAAGGGGGAGGGTGATAAGGCAGAGGTCATGGTACATGTTGGTACCAATGACATAGGTAGAAAGAGGGATGAGGTCTTGCATCAAGAATTCAGGGAGTTAGTCAGTAGACTAAAAAGCAAGTCCTCTCGGGTTGTAATCTCTGGATTACACCCAGTGCCATGTGCTAGCGAGTATAGAAATAGGAGAATAGTACAGATGAATGTGTGGCTTAAGAGTTGGTGCAGAAGGGAGGGTTTTAGATTCCTGGACCACTGGGACCATTTCTGGGGAAGGTGGGACCTGTACAAATGGGACGGTCGACATCTGAACCAGAGGGGGACTAACATCCTTGCTGGCAGGTTTGCTAGTGCTGTTGGGAGGAGTTTAAACAAATTTGGCAGGGGGAGGGGATGCAGACTCCTAGCAGAATAGGGATACAGCTAAACACAGGAAAGCGAACAAGTCAGAGGGAATACAGTGGAAGTAAGTTTCAAGGGAGTAAGACCAGGATGGAAGGCCTCTACTTTACTGCTAGGAGTATTGCAGGTAAAACGGATGAGTTAAGGGCAATGATTGACACGTGGAATTGTGATATAGTAGCCATCACGGAGACATGGTTGAGGGAGGGGCAGGATTGGCAGCTGAATATCCCGGGATATAGAATCTTCAGGCGAGACAGAGGAGGGGGTAAAAGAAGAGGGGGCATTGCAATATTAGTTAAGGAGTCAGTTACTGCAGTAAGGAGAGATGATTTCTTGGCGGGGGCATCAAATGAAGATTTATGGGGAGAGTTTAGGAATAAAAAAGGGACAGCCACATTGCTAGGTGTTTATTATAGACCCCCAGATAGTCAGCAGGAAATTGAGGAGCAAATATGTGTGCAATTTGCAGAGGTCTGTAAAAATAATAGGGTAATTATATTAGGTGATTTCAACTTTCCCAACATTAATTGGGATAGTCATCGTGTTAAGGGCTTAGATGGAGTGGAGTTCTTAAAATGTATACAGGAGCACTTTTTAGCTCAATATGTAGAGGATCCAACAAGGGAGGGTGCAGTGCTGGACCTAATTCTGGGGAATGAAGCCAGACAGGTGGTTGATGTTGTTGGCGGGGGGGGCATTTTGGTGATAGCGACCACAACATGGTACAATTTAAGCTTGTTATGGAGAAAGAAATAGACAAGTTGCAAAAAAAGGTTTTGGATTGGGGGAGAGCGAATTTTAGTAAAATAAGGCAGGATCTGGCCAAGGTAGACTGGAAAAGTTACTTGTCGGGAAATCTACAGAACAGCAGTGGGGGGGGGGGGGGCATTCAAAAAGGAAATGGGGAGGGTACAGGCCCAACATGTTCCCTCTAGGGTAATAGGTAGGAGCAACAAGCCCAGAGAACCATGGATGACCAGAAACATTCAGGGTACGATGAGAAGGAAAAGAGGCTTTTAGAAAATACAAGAAGAGCAAATCAACGGAAGCATTAGTGGAGTACAGAATGTGTAGGGTGGAGCTTAAGAAAGCAATTAGGAGAGCAAAGAGGGAATATGAGAAAGCTCTGGCTGGTAAAAGTAGGGAAAATCCCAAGATATTCTATAAGTATATCAATGGGAAGAGGACTACCAGGGAAAGAGTAGGACCCATTAGGGACCAAGGGGGAAACTTGTGGGTGGAGCCAGAGGACATTGGTAGGGTGTTGAACAAATACTTCACATCTGTCTTCACCCAAGAGAATGAGGAAGTAGATATGGAACTCAGAGACTGAGGTTCTTGAGCAAATTGTCATAGGGAGTGACAAGGTATTGGAGGTTTTGGAAGGCTTAAAAGTGGGCAAATCTCCAGATCTGGATGATTTGTGTCCCAGGATGCTGTGGGAGGCCAGGATGCAGATTGCAGGGGCTCTGACCCTAATTTTTAATACCTCTCTGGCCACAGGGAAGGTGCCAGAGGACTGGAGAACAGCTAATGTGGTCCCACTATTTAAGAAAGGTTGTAGAGATAAGCCAGGGAACTAAAGACCAATGAGTCTCACGTCAGTGATAGGGAAACTATTGGAGAACATTCTGAAGGAGAGTCTATCTCCACTTGGAGAGGCAAAATTTGATTAAGAATAGTCAGCATGGCTTTGCCAGAGGGAGGTCATGCCTAACAAATTTGATTGAATTTTTTGAGCATGTGACCAGGTGTGTAGATGAGGGTAGTGCAGTTTATGTAATTTACATGGATTTCAGCAAAGCCTTTGACAAGGTCCCACATGGGAGACTTATCAAGAAAGCAAATGCACATGGGATAGAGGGTAACTTGATAAGGTGGATTCAAAATTGGCTTAGCTGTAGGAGACAGAGAGTGATGACAGACGGCTGTTTTAGTGACTGGAAGACAGTGTCCAGTGGCGTACCGCAGGGATCTGTGCTGGGTCCCCTATTGTTTATCATTTATATAAACGACATAGATGACTATGTGGGGGGTAGGATCAGTAAGTTCGCGGATGACACAAAGATTGGCCGAGTGGTTAACAGTGAGGTTGAGTGTCTTAGGTTACAGGAAGATATAGATGGGATGGTCAAATGGGCAGAAAAGTGGCAGATGGAATTTAATGCTGAAAAGTGTGAGGTGATACACTTTGGAAGGAGTAATGTGACACAAAAGTATTCAATGAATGGCCTGACACTGGGAAGTTCTGAGGAACAAAGGGACCTTGGCGTGTTTGTCCATAGATCTCTGAAGGCAGAAGGGCAGGTTAATAGGATGGTGAAAAAGGCATATAGGACACTTGTCTTTATCAATCGAGACATAGATTACAAAAGCAGGGAGGTCATGTTGGAGTTGTACAGAACTTTGGTAAGGCCACAACTGGAGTACTGTGTGCAATTCTGGTCGCCACATTATAGGAAGGATGTGATTGCATTGGAGGGGGTGCAGAGACGATTCACCAGGATTTTGCCTGGGATGGAACATTTAAGCTATGAAGAGAGGCTGGATAGACTTGGGTTGTTTTCACTGGAGCAGAGAAGACTGAGGGCTGACCTGATCGAGGTGTACAAGATTGAGGGGCATGGACAGGGTGGATAGGGAGCAGCTGTTCCCCTTAGTCAAAGGGTCAGTTATCAGGGGTCACAAGTTTAAGGTGAGGGCCGGGAGGTTTAAGGGGGATTTGAGGAAGACCTTTTTTACCCAGAGGGTGGTGACGGTCTGGAATGCCCTGCCTGGGAGGGTGGTAGAGGCAGGTTGCCTCACATCCTTTAAAAAGTACCTGGATGAGCACTTGGCAAGTCATAACATTCAAGGCTATGGGCCAAGTGCTGGCAAATGGGATTAGGTAGACAGGTCAGGTGTTGTAATGCATCGGTGCAGACTTGATGGGCCGAAGGGCCTCTTCTGCACTGTATTCTGTGATTTGTCAGGATGAGGTGATGCTTAACCCACTCTGTCAGTGCCTTTGTTGTGCCTCCCTCTCCATGTTCCACTTCCTCCTGTGTAGCCATTGCAATCCTTAAAAAGGAGAGAGGTATGGAGCAGTCACGTTGGCAAAAGGAAGGAAGTCATGACCCTCTTGAGGCACTGTACCCATGTCTGGGGGTGTGACCCTGCAGCTGCTGACCTCCTCTGTGATCTCCATCCAGGCTTGCTTGCTGAGGCGGGAGGACCTCTTCATGCCATCGCTCTGAAGAGGACCTCCCGCCTTTCCCTTGCAGCCTGGAGGACAGTCTTATGGGAGGCATCACTAAACTGTCGGACCATCCTGTGTCTTGCCTCTGCCATCTGCAGGGTCCACCTCCAAGGTGTTGGGGGGAGGTGGTGGTGTCCAGGAATCACAGCAGCAACGGCTTCACTATCGAGCACTACAAATGAGTCCAAGGCAACAATGCAAGCAGGACTGCCAAAGCTTTAAATATGGTGGTAGAACCTACTCTGGAGTTATCTGATGCCGTATTCGACATCTCAAATCCTGCCCCCACTGCATGATTGTTTAGGCCCTGTGACTCCATTATATAAAGTGGCTGCTCATCACATGATCGCGGTAGGCTGGGCGCCCACATGAGAATGGAAACAGCGCACATTTCCGTGTCCACAGCCGGAACCCGTGACGGGCTCATTAAGTTCAGCCCATTATTTGCATAGGATTCATTAATGGGATTTATATATTGGTACAATGTTTACTGTGTGTATAGAATAACAAATGGCTGGCAGTAATTCAATTGAGCATAAACTGCAAGTGCAAAGCATTGATGAATGCCAGGATGTGCACAAGACTGAACTGCTGCCTTAATCAAGCTGTTAGATATTTGTTGTTGCTTATAACATAGTGCATGTAGTTTCTAAAAAAGTTTTAGATTTTTCTTATTGTAAAATGAGGTGCAAAAAACAGCGCAAACGTGCTTTGTAGAAGGAAAACTGTTGATGACAGTGGCAGGTAAACATCACTTGACTGGTACAATGGTGTTTCAAGATATTTGCATCATTGGGAAATGAGCTGTACATTATCTACAAACCACAAGATTATAACCATTGTTTGTGATTTCAACAGAAGTGTTCACACCCTCTATATTGGCATTGTAGTATAAGGGTCTGAAAGGGTTAATCTTGAGAGTGTGTAAAGAATACCTCCTACCATGATGATGTAAGAGATCACATGTGAGAGAAACTTGAAGCTATGTATGTAGTTCTAACATAATAAATATCATTGCTTTAACTATTCCAGACTGAAGTATCTCAATCAGCTAGACTAAGTTAGGTGGGAGTGTACCAAACCAACATACAACAGGCGTCACCATATCCTGAACTTGTAAACTCACACAGCCTTTTTAAAGAGAATAAGTGGTGCTAAACTTGCCAAGAGTGAACAGCTGCCTCTAGTGACCTCAAAATGAGTTACACTATTATTGTACCTCTTAAAAAAAAGTGTTTGTCTACTACTGTGGGAGATATTAAAGCCATTTTAAATATCTTACACTTTTACCACCCTAAATATTCATTAATATACCAGTATGCAACAGCTCAGTCAGAACTGTTCTATAATAATTGGCTTAATGGCATTTTTGGTTAATGTTGATTAAGCTGTTAAAACTAATTTGCTTGTGTGAACTACTGTTAGTGTTGTGTCACTATTAGTAGAAACATGCCTCAATCTGTGGTAACATTTACCAGAATGATTTCAGCAACAGTTGTTTGGGATGTACCTCCCTTAGATTCCAAGCAATAGGACTTCGCAAAGCCTAATAATATTTTCTGGAGCAGGAACTAACCACAGCTGCCAAGCATCTTCCCCAAGAAGGCATCAAATGATAAATACAAATATTCTTTTATTTATTCATAGGTTTTGCACATACGTTAATAACTGAACAATTTCTTAATTTCAAATATTGTATTGATAATCGGGCCAAAGATCTGCGGCTGTTCAGATGCACCCCTACCATAAGCATGGCAGGACTGTGGTGGAAGGGCACGCTATTAGACTGGAACCCAACCTTCACCATTACTTTCAGCGATATGTTGCTTGGGGCTGACCTGCTTCAAACAAACAGTAGTGTCAGGACTTGATGGGGGAGTGGAAGGGGGGTTGCATGGGGTGTAATGAGTTTTTATGTTTGATGCAAGATAAATGAGATGCTTGGAGTCCAGTTATGCTGAAGATCTCAAACAGGTTTATTGCAGCTTATATACAGTACAGAGCCAACTATTTACAGAACCTTACTCTGGGTGTTACAGTTGCAGAGTGACTCTGGCTTGCAGTCACATGACTACCTCCTGGTACTTAGCTCATTAGTGTACTAAGATCTTAAAGGGACATCACTCTTACAGGCAATCATACAACATCCCCATTCTTTCTAAAGATAAGTTGCATATGCTACAAGTAAAAAACACATAACATTAGATAACATCAAAATTAGTTATATGGGATATTGATCATAAGATGTACAAGTATAGAAGCATAAGAGTCCATTATTCATTTCAATAGTTTGACAACTCTTGCTTGGAGAATTTGCATCTCAACGGTTGCTTTTTTTTCCTGACATTTCTCCCTGTCTGTATTCAGTTTCTGTTGCTCTGCCTTCAGCCTGCTAATATACTCTGTTGTCTTTCTCAAGATGACCATTTTTGAGGCCTTTTCATTCTTGAAAAGTTCTGGCACCTCATCTTGAAGAGCCAATAGACAATGCTTCAACTCAAACCTCTTCTGTCTCTTCAGGACGTTGTGTGTCCTTCGCCTCTCCTCATCCTTCAGATCTGAAGGCTTGGGACTCAAGGTCGAGGACTTGTTGGGGGAGGAGTACTTGGTCTCATGGAGGTACCTGTCCGTTCTGGCTTATTGTGGTGCTGACGGTTCTTTAGAGAGCAGAAGTAAAGGTACGGCATAGTTGTGCTGTTGCTGGGTTTCCAGACTGCACTGTTTGATGCTGGCCAGAGTCTGTGAGGGGTTCCGGTCCTTAGCGATTTCCCCTTGGCGATGCTCCCCACAGCCAGCCTTTGCTTCTCAGTAGCGACAATGTCAATCTCTTCTGCTGATTCACTAGAGGTGAGGAAACACTGCCTGTTGACAAGGAACTTTCACCATCTGTGTTTGAATCTTCATTCTCTAAGTGTGGCGTCTCTGAGAAAGTTTTGATACTCTCCAAACCAGAATTACTGAGATCCTGGAGGAACTGTGACTCAATGCGGATACAATTGGTCTGTTCTGCTGTAATGGGTACCTTGGTGAGCTCATGGATTGTGATGTTGAGGTCCTTATATGCTGGTAGTCCTGCCACTGCTGGTCCACGCGTGTCTACCAGGTAAAATATTTGTGTTTTCCATGCCGACTCGCCATATCTGCATAACATTGTTAGTGTGCCACTGCAAGGGATGGGTGACCTGTTGTATGCAGATAACTTGGCAGTTGTTGGATGTATCATTGATTTCCAATGACTCGGGCGCATATCCTTCAGGATTCGGACTGGTAGGATATTTGCACTAGCTCCAGTGTCAATCTTGATCCTGAGTGTATGTTAGCCAGCTTTCTTTGGGCATGTATTGTTAATAGTGGCAAAAGCTTCCAGTTGTTTGACTTTATCAATGTGATGTGTCAGGTTCACAATGTGGAACGCATGCTCGTCTTCTGACTGAAAATTGCTTATCTCTGAGTCTTGTCTCAGGTCTGTTTCGCTGTGGACTTTGTGTATCGGCTTGCGTGTGCGCAGGTCTGTGGCGCTTTCCTTGTTGCTGTTGCCTGTTGCTGCACCTGTCTTCTGTTTGTCCGTGTCCTGCTGTGACTTCTGGCTGCATCTTTGGATGCCTTGCATAGGTCATGAAATGCACGGCAATTTCACCTTGAGTGGGACAGATCGCATTTACCACACAGCTTGCTTGCTCTTTTCAACCTGATTATGGTGCTGATACTGTTGGCTTCCCTTGTGCTTGCAGGTGCTGTTGTCCAGCTACAATAGTTTTGTATTTCCTGCCATCTTCGAACAGCCCATCAATGTTGTAACCTTTCTTTTTACCCAAGGGTCTTTCTGAAACTTCAATGGGTGCTGAGACAATCACCAGCTCCATTAGCCGCTCTTACAGCTCAATTTCTGAAAAGCCGCATTCCTTGCCCTTACTATGGCATCTACTGATGAACATATCTATTGATCCCTGTGGCTGTTGCCTGTAGGACATCAAATCTAGTCAGTGAATTCTAAAAATCACTCATATTCGGAGCTGATCTTCTAAAACTTTCTATAACTTAGCGGGATCTTTCTGGTCCTCTTCAGATAAACCTGAGGTGTTGATTCTGTACAATCCCTAATTTCCAACTGCTATGAGTATTTTTAGAGCCTGGTTCACTAGTTCGACAATCACTTCATCTGTGAAGCATAACTGTATTCTTTGTTTGAAAAGTTGGAATTTAGATAGAATCAGAATTGTTACAGCACTGGCTCTCTGAAAGAGCAATTCCCTCATTCCATTCCCCTGCCTTCTCCCCATAACTCTGCACATTCTTTCTTTTCATATAACTGTCTAATTTCCTTTTGAATGCTTCAGTTGCACCTGCCTCCACCACTTTCTCAGACAGCGCATTTCAGACCTTAACCACTTGCTGCGTGAAAAAGTTTTTCCTCATGTCACTTTTGCTTCTCTTACTAAATACTTAAAATCTGTGCTCTCTCGTTCTCGATCCTTTTGCAAGTGGGACCAGTTTCGCTCTATCTACTCTGTGCAGACCTCTAATAATTTTGAATACCTCTATCAAATCACCTCTCAGCCTTCTCTTCTCTAAGGAAAACAGTCCTAAATTCTCCAATCTATCATCATAACTGAAATTCCTCATCCCGGAACAATTCTCGTGAATCTTTTCTGTACTCTCTCCAATGCCGTCACGTCTTTCCTAAAGTGCGCGTGCCCAGAATTAGGCGCAATATTCCATATGAGGCCAAACTTTAGGATATCCATGGCCTTCCAGTTCATTCTGGGAAATTTGATAACATCTTCCTGCTGTCCCTTTGCTTAAAACTTGCTTTAAGACTTGTTCTATGATTCTGCATTGTTACTCCTTTAAGAAACTCTCTTATTTAGACAAGCTGCTTGGATTGAGAGAAGCTGGTATTTGACAGTGCTCTGTGTTTATCTTGCTTGCAGCACTTAAGCTGGTCTGTTTACACAGCTGTTCAATAAGCAGTTAAATTGCTTTTTATTGCTCGAGTTTGTTTATGTTCTTCACACTCAAGTGATTTACTGCATTTTTAAAAATTTGGCTGCATGGATGAGGCTGTTCAGTGACTGGGATTTCCCTGCGCTTTTGGCTATCGGATGCCTCCTGTAATGGTGCCAACCTCGATCAGCCTGGGAGATGAGTCGGGACTTCCCCTTTTTTTCATGGAGTCTTTAGAAAAAACAATCTTAAGGCACTTCAAGACTGTTTTTTGTCTTTTGGCTGTAAGAAAGGGTCTTTTTTTAAAGCTGTGGTCTTCAACTTAGACTTTGTCTTCTCACTACAGCTGCCGCCAGGTAATGAGTTCTTTATGTTGTCTAAGGCAGCATAAATGAGATGCGTCAAGTCCAGTTATGCTGAAGATCTCAAACAGGTTTATTACAACTAACTTATATACAGTACAGAGCCAACTATTTACAGAACCTTACTCTGGGTGTTACAGTTGCAGAGCGACTCTTTTTTTGAGTCACATGACTATGTCCTGGTATTTAGTTAATTGGAATACTAAGATCTTAAGGGCCATCACTCTTAGAGGTAATCATACAACATGCAGGTGGCAGGGGTCATTCTGCACTGTTGCCCAAGGCCAATTTCATCCCCTATGTCCCTACAGTGAGAAAGCATGCACTCCATGTCAGGAAAGCAGACCCTACTTATGGGGATTTCACAGTACCATCATTTTACAGTAGTTTGCTTTTGAAACTTTTAAATATGATTATTTGTTTCTGTGCATGTTACAGTACTGATAGAAACATTGTATATAATATGATACAAGGGCCATTTTCTGAATTCACACTACCAGGGGGGAGCCCATTTGTAGCATACATCAGAAACGCTGGCATGCACTCAGCATGATTCCACGACCATTGATGATTGGAAAATTGTTCATGCTACCCAAATCGTTAATCTCTGCTAAAGGTGCTGAAGGCTCCCTACTGACAGTCCAATGTCAAAAAACAAGCCCTTGGAAAATGCACTTTATTCTAGCCCTAGCCTCAAATGAAATTGGTAAAATAAAATGAATCTTTCTATGATATTTAACAACACATGCTTAGCAAGCAACATTAGAGAGGAAGAGAATATGTAGCAGAGTACAGGTTCTACCCTGTCCAAGGCCAATACAATGATTTGCACTGCTATTTTAACATGTTATATTGGCATAAGGGGGAAATCGGGTAGCTCAGTTGGCTAGATGGCTAGCATGTGGTTCAGAACAATATCAACAGTGCGGGTTCAATTCCTGTTCCGGTCTGAGGGAAGTAAGGGGAAGCCACCTCTTCCCTAGTCTCTCCCGCATGGAGAAACACTGTCTCTGCTAATTATGTGTCTGGCGTCCTCCATTGAGAGATTGGTGACTGTCATGGAGAACCATGTCCAGCAGACCAGTCAGTGGCCACCAGAGATGTGCACAGAACAGCTTTGTCTATAAGCTCCACCAGCAGTGGGAAGGTGAGAGGAGAACGAGGCATCTGGAGCCTCCACTAGGTTCACGTCCCTCTCAGGTCAGCAGGGAGCAACAAGTGTACCTTATAATGGGGGAGGAGTGGCTTCCTTCTGCATCTGAGGATTCTCTCAGGGCGCTCCTGTAGCGGACAGTAGCTTCAAAGCCCTTCTGCCAGTGACACCATCATCCCCACCGACAGGCTTGCAGTGTGCCGGGGCCTTCCAAGTCTCAGGCAGCCAGAGAACGGCCACTAGGGTCATCCCAAACCGGGGGGCAGCAAGGTCAGCAGACGGCCTCCACCTCAGCTGAAAGTGCAGGGGGAAGCACCTAGATGCATTTAGAGGATCACGGGTGAAGATGCAGTAGAAATGGGTATTCATGCATTGGTTGTGATGTGGAATAAAATAACAATGTTCACTCACCACATCTCCTTTCTGTTGTTGATGCCCTTTGGGAATTCATTTGAACCTTTCCTCCCAAGGGGCTGGAAGTGAGAGACCAAGCCGAGTGCTCAATGCTTCAGCCTTGCCACTGTGCAATATGCACTTGGGTGATTCAGTACAGAAGGAAGGAGGCAACAGGGCTGCTTAAAGGTAAGGCTTTAATGTCACAATTCCACAAGGTGGGAAGGCTCAAAGGAAACATGAATGTATAAAGGTGTCTCATGCTTCCGTTTCATGTATCTCAAGGCACCTTTCCTGCTGTGCCTGAGGCCCATCATCTGGCACTGCCTGGGCAACACCCTCTTCCACATCCTCATCATTGGAGAAGGCATCTCACTCCACGATATCCTCACTGGTCAACACCTCCCCCCTCTGTAGCATCAAGTGTAGCAGTGAACAGCAGACTACCTACCACAATATGCGAGACCCTTGCCAGGGCATACTAAAGGGCTTCACCGGATTAATCTAGGCATCTAAATCTCATCTTCAGGAGACCAATGACCTGCTCGATGGGTCACTTGGGTTGACCCATCATAAATGTTGTACCTCTCCTCTGCATCCGTGCATGAGTTCTTCACAAGCATCAGTAGCCATGTCGTCAGCGTGTAGCCCTTGTCTCCTAGTGTCCAACTGTGAAGGTGCACAGGGCCAAAAAAACATTCTGGCACTTGGGAGAGCCTTAGAATGTAGGTATCATGGCTGCTTCCTGGAAATCATGCAACACCTGTAAGATTTGTTTGCAGTGGTCGCAGACCAGTTGTACATTGAGGGAGTGGAAGCCTATTGTATGTTTGGTTAGTCTAGCTAGGAGAGATTACTGAGCTTTTGGTAAGTTTTAACAATAACTAGTTTATTACATATTAAAGAACTTTGCAGTTGTATGTCTAACTCCACTGAAGCCATGCTGATTCTCTTCTGTTCAAGTCTCTCTCTCTCTCTCTCTCTCTCTCATGTCATCTCTTACATCACAGTGGGAGGTGTTACTCACACTGTCCCTTTCAAACCCTTAGACGATATCTTCCCCTGAAGTCTTTGTCCATTTTTTTGTACATTCATTTTTACATTTACATATTACCCCATCTCCCCCCAAGTCTCTGACATCACAGATTCAATCTGTCAGGTCACAACTCTCCTGATCGTTTTGTTGTCAGACTCAGAAGATCAATAGTCTTTCTCTGAACTCTTGTTTCTTGACTTGGACTGCCTTCATTGAGGTTTGTAGTATACAGTGCTTTCTGAATTTCAGGTTCAACATCTCGTTCATCCAAATTTATGACTGATTGACATCTTTGAATTAAAATAAGATTCCTCCTGTTTCTTCTTATAGTACCTTCTGAACTATGTACTAAATAATTTCTCTGATTATCATCTCTCTGGACGATTATTCCTTCTCTGCCTTGGTCTCATACCCATACCTTTTCTCCTTCCATCAACTTGGGTAGGTTCCTGGTATGATATTTCCTGTTATAGTAATAAGCTTGCTGCTTTCGGTAAGACTTTTTCCCATCTTGAACTCTCTAGTAATCCTGGACTTCTAGCTCTAGAAGTAATTTTTTTCGGTAAGATGGGAAGTTGTGTCCGAAGCTTCCTTTTCCATCAGCAGTTCTGATGGTGCTAATCCACATAGCAATGAAGCAGATCTGTCGTTTAGCAGTATTGTTTGAAAATCTTCATTTTTCTTTAACAGTGCTTTGATACTTCTGACTCCTCGTTTAGCTTCACCATTGGATTGAGGATATTTAGGGGAACTTGTAAAATGTACAAATCCACAGTTTTCCACAAAGTGCGTGAAGTAGTTGTTTGGAAATTGTGGACCATTGTTGGAGACAACCTGATCAGGAATGCCATGTGCTGCAAAGATCTCCTTTAACACTTGAATGACTATCTCAATAGTCGTTGTGTATATACGTTGACTTCGATCCACCTGGAAATCTAATCAATGACAATCAGGTAGGTTTTCCCCTTAAACATGAACGGATCCATCCCCAGATATTCCCACAGTCTGGTTGGAAATTGGGTCAAGATAAGAGGTCCCTCTGATCTAGTCTGTACACTGCACATACCTGGCAATTAGAATTCATTTCTTCTATGGATCTCGATATTCTCAGCCACCACATGGATGATTGAGCTCGTGCTCCACATTTCATGATACTCATGTGGCCCTGGTGTATTTTCTCCAAGATGTCTGCCCAGAGTGAGACCAGAATCACCGGCCTCTCATCATATACCAGCAAATCATCCACAATAGTAAAGTGCTTTCTGTGCTCAAAGAAGATTGTCATCACTGTATCACTGGGACGCTACTGTGGCTAACTTTGCGTACAATATTGGTGGATACAGATGCATTCCTCATCTTGCATCTGAGCACGACGAATTTCTTGGAGCTTTTTTGAGCTTGCCAGGCCATTGTGATGCAGTGAACTGAGAATATGACTCAATCTCATTAATGAAGTTAACATCCTGCGCCACGCTGGACAATGTATCTGCTGTCTTTTGCAGCTTGACTTGTACATATACTGTTTCATAAGTGAATCGCATTAATCTCAACTGGAAACTCTGGATTCTCAGAGGCATTCTAGCGAGTTCCTTTTCATCAAGTAAAGAAACTAGGGGGTTGTTGTCCATCTCTTTGATGACCCTTAAGCCGATGATGTAATCAGAGAACTTTTCGCAATCCCACGTGACTACGAGAGCTTCTTTCTCTATGATGGCGTACCTCGTCTCAGTCTCAGACAATGCTCGACATGTAAATGAGGCGTCTGCTGCAATTGTGGTTGGTCGTGAGGGGTTATAATGTGCTAAGATATCTGGTGAAATCAGCATTTCCTTGTTCCTTCGAAATGCCTGCTCCTGATGTGCATTCCAACACAATGCTTGAGCTTTCCTTAGTAGCTGTCTTCAGGGTTCAGTAGCTTGTGCTAGGTTGAGCAGAAATTTTGCCAATTGATTAACCATTCCAAGCGATTGTTGAAGGTCTTAGACAGAAGTAGGAATTGGGAACTCACTAATGGCGCTCATCTTTTGCAGGTCTGCCATTATACCATTGCTACTAACAATGTCCGAGAATACTAATAGACATTTCTGAGAATTCACACTTTTCATTGAGTGTCAGGTCTCCTTTTTGTAGACAATTCAAAACCGCTCTAACCCTCAGGTCATGTTCTTTGACGGATTCACCATGGACTAAGATGTCATCCATATGACATATTACTCCTTTAAGGCACTGTAGAATGTTCAACATAGTCCTTTGGAATATTTCAGGTGCTGATGTTATACCGAAACTTAAACGATTAAAACAAAATCTTCCGAATGGAGTAATGAAGCTTGTCAGTAACTTTGACTTTTTATCCATGGAACTTACCTAAAGCCACGTTCACATCCAGCTTTGTGAACTTGGTACTCTTGGATAACATAGCCAAGCTTTCATCTACTGAAGACATCGTATGAATTTCTCTTGCCACAGCCTTATCAAGTTGAGTTAAGTCTACATAAATGGGAAGATACCATTAGGTTTAGGCACTGGAACCATTCCCAAACACCACTTTGTCGGCTTAGTGACAGGAGAAATTACTCCCATCATGATCATCTCTTCTAGCTAAAGTTGGACTTGTTTCGTTAGTGGATGTGGTATCTTCCTAGGTGTGAAAAGACATATAGGCTTAGCATCTTTTCACAAAATAATACTATATTCAGTCTTAAGTCTTAGACCAGTAAATAATTTTGGAAAGTCTTTTTGGAAGTGACTCCTGGATTCTTGCTGCTTAATTAAAGATTGAATAAATGGTTAGTTTTCAAGACTCACTGACATTTCCCTTTAAGAAGGTAGAGTTAAAAAATTTCAGGGTCTCTGTTAGAATAGAATCTCTGTTGCCAGGGGCTTGGAAGATAAACATACACCGAAATATCCTGTGTGACATCAGTAAAAGGTTGCCATAAATGTAACTAATTGATGATATTGGTAAATGTAGGCAGATTGACCCACAAAGAGGGTTCAACATACCACAAAACATAATTAAAGAGAATAAAACAATAAAATGGATTTATAGGCACAAGAGGTCAAGTAAACACAATTATAAACATTTTGACCAGATAAATGCTCACAACTTCAAGAGCAGGGGAATTTCAGTAAAACATTAAGTGGGGATGTTAGTTAATGATACCACCAAAATTCTTGAAAGCAAGAAAAACACACACAGAAAGGTAACACTATATGCTAAAAGGTCATATGACACCTCAGAAACAGTATAAAAATGAGGCTATTTGAAGCAAAAAATTAGTGTTGAATTCCTCAAACAATATTTCTCACCCCATGGTTTACTCGAGGAACTTAAGGTAAAAGTTTACTTTAAATTTTGATGGACATTCTAAGATATTTTGCTGTAACATTAGCAAGGTTAAACTTTTGGATTCTATTTTAGAAATAGGATTATGTGTTACATCTCTTAGTAATATTTGATATTGTGATATACGTATCCACTTAAAAGTATATTGCATGTTAATTTCTTTAATAAATATATAAAAGTTAATAAATCGTCTCATGTAGCATTCTCTATACAACTACAAGAAACCCATTAGTCTCTTTAGGTGGAGAGATACACATTGAAGAGAGTTTCCCAGACCCTTATAATATCTGGGATATTTATGACTTAGCCATAATTCTTAAAAATAGGCTATCTGAAAGATGGTAATATTCTGTTAGTTTTCTTTCTTTGAGGGAAAGCTAGTTCAATTCTTTGGACCCAAATAAGTGTCTATAAGAAATTGTCTAGTTTGAACTTAATTAAAGGAGATTCATAGGGATGTACTCCTTATTTGGTTTAGTCCCTATAAGGGGTTAAAGACATAAATCACTTCAATACAAGCTCTTCTACTGAAATGAGAAAATTCTTGATTCCACAGAACATAGTGTTTTTAATATCTGCTCTCCTTTGTACTGGAGTGTTGCCTTTCTCTTGGCTTTCAGTTCAATCCCTCCTGGACCGTGTAACTGAATTTCTGTTGGTTGCAGGCAATGCATTGATAACCATGGTTTGTTGCCTGGTAAAACTGTTACACTTGCTCCTGTCTCTTGTTTAAAGTTGGTGATATGTACGTTGACATATATATCTGTAGTCCAGAATGCATGATTAGGGTCATTGATCTCACCAAGGAAGTTTTTGATTTCTCTTCTGAAGGAGATTGTTCAACATCATTAATAGCTCTATGTGTGAAGACTTTTCTATTTGAACCTGTGAAAGCAGAAGTTTTACTTTGGCACATCTTCCCAAAATGGCCAACTTTCTTGCAGTGAAAGCATTCTGCTTTGTTTGCAGGACACTGTTCACGCCTGTGGGTCTTTTTGGCGCCACAGCGCTGGCAGGGTTTTATGGCATCGTGCACGTTCCCTTCTAAGTGTACTTCCATTTCTGGTGCTTCTTTTACAGTCCTGTGCTTAAGAAACTGTATGGTCACTGGAGGTTTCCTGAATAAAGGTTTTTCTTCACCTCTCAGGATTGCTCTGTTCTGCTTATGGACCTCTGCTTGCCTCATCAGCTTGTTATGACCAAGGCGGGAGTAATGCACTGTTAATTCATTCCCACTATTCACAACATATCAAAAAAGTTTTCCACCTACCAAAGAATAGCCAAATTAGACACTCTATTTGTCCCCCAGAATAAAGCACACCAAACCAGGTTTCTTTAAACAACAACATTAACTATTTATTAGAAAATAAATAATAAGTCTTAACTATTAACGAGATAAATCTATATATATGAAAAACTCTATTTCCTTAACCATTATGCATACACACATACATTTTAAAAAAAAGTTAATCAGGGAAAGAGGATGTTTTGGTTTACAGCTGTTTCCTAGGTATAAAAAGGAAAAAATAAAATGAGTTTATCATGTTCTGGTAAGATGTTTTTGGTATGGTGAGGTGTCCCACAGTCAAATAGTCAGATGCCACTTGAAGTCTCTCCAGGCGAGGTTGTTGAACAGTCTGTGATGGGTAGGCATTCAAGGCAATTTGTCTGCAGCAGGCGTCACACAGGTCTTTCAGCAAAGGTGTAGCAACAGGTCTGATTGGGTTTTGAAGCAGCAGTCTAGCAGTAGAAGCTTTCTTGAGATTTCAGGATCTCCGAAAACACATGAGGCAACAGGAACACTCTTGAGGCAGAGACTGGAGGCAATAGGAAACTGCTACCTCTGACATAAAGGGGTTTCTTCTCTGAAAAGCAGTCTTCCTCTACAGAGAGAAGTAACTCTTTTTTTTCCTGGGTCTTTTTTCAGTCTCCAGGCAGATCATAGGAGTTCTTTTAAAGAGATGCAAGTCTTCCTTTACAGAGAGAGGTCTTCTCTCCAGTCTCTAGGCAGATCACAGCCATATTTCAACTGCCTGCTCCTTATTCAGCTCACTGATCTTTTTCACAATCTAAAAGTGAAACAAAACTTCAACAATCAAGTCACATGACAATCATCAATCTTGACCTGTCATTCCCCTGTTGAGTTGCTTGAAAACAGGTGCCTTGCAGACTATGTAATTCATTTCAGTTCAAACCCGCCAAGTTTCAGCTATCAATGTCCGCAGAGAAAAATCTTTTCCACAGTTTTTAAAAACACACAGAATTCTAAACTTTCAACAAAACTCTTGTAACAACTCTATTGCTTTTTCTAGGGTGAGGTCTTCCTTTAGACTGCAATAAATCTGATAGGGATTCAACAGCAATACCTACTGCAATGCGGTCTTGTATTAATTCTGCTTTTAGGTCTTGATATTCGCATTGTTCAACTGACCTGGAAAGGTCATTAATAAAAATATTTACTGGTTCACCTGGTTTCTGGACCATTCTTGAGGAACAGCTTCTCAAGCAAGCTGGAGGAACAGCATCTCATTTACCGATTTAGACACACTACAACCTGCCAGACTGAACATTGAGTTCAATAATTTCAGAGCATGACGGGCCGCCCATTTTACTTCTTTCTTTAGTTATTTTTTTTCTTCTTTTTTATATATTTTGTGTTTATTTTATTTTATTTCTTCTTAGTTTGTTCAGTTTGCTTACCCACTTTTTTTTTCATGTTTGTACGTGTGGCTGTTCAATTTTCAGTCCGTCAACACCCTATCTGTACTAATGATTTGTCTTTCAACACACCATTAACATATTGTTTGCCTTTGCTCCACGACCTTCTGGTCAGCTATTCTGTGACCTTGTCCTATCTACACCTTCTCCTTTGTTATCTCTTGCCCCACCCCCGCTTTACTTGCTTATAACCTTTTACATTTCTAATATTTGCCAGTTCTGAAGAAGGGTCACTGACCTGAAATGTTAACTCTGCTTCTCTCTCCACAGATGCTGCCAGACCTGCTGAGTATTTCCAGCATTTCTTGTTTTTATTTCTGGACCCTTCTGTTGAATTTGACCCTTTCTAGAATCTTATTTCTCCTCAGGTTGAAATAATTATCGAAAGCTTTTCAGACTTCTTCAAATTTATCTGATGGCTCATTAATGCCTTGTCTTGCAATAACATCTGCTATTGCTTTATTCCATAGGAGCAATGTGTTGTCTTGTTCTGCTTCAGACTTGCTGTCTAATTTTGAAGCAATTCCGCACCTCAAATCTTTTTCTCCAAAGTGACCAGTTTTGAATTTGATTTGGTCCTTCCATGTGTCCAACCCTCTCTGGTAGCGTAGATTTAAGATCCATGGCTTTTCTAAGCTTTCTCAGTAGTTTACTTCCTGTTTTTAAATTTCCCTCCATTATTGGAAGTTTTCACACACTGCGCATCCTCACATTGACTCCTGCAGCGGTCATTGACTGACTCCCCTGGAGAATCTCTCTGTTAGACTAGGTATTTATTTCTTGAACACAGGTTTGCAGTGTTATTTCAATAATCTCTTCACTCTGTTCCCCTGGAGTATTGAGTATTTACAGCTGCCTTTTTTCTCATGCTGCCTCATGGTTGCCGCATGTAATGGCATCGACCTTGGATCTGCCGATGCTAGGGATTTGGTTTTCCCGGTGCTGCCTGCCCAGTGTGTCATTAAAATCAATTTTCTACCCCGCCCCCCCCCCCCCCCCCCCCCCCCACCCCCACCAGATCTCTGACCGTTTCTTGGTTCTCTGACTCAAAGCCTGCAATCGATGGAGTGGGACTTTTCTTGACAGACCATTACACCTCTGTGGTGCGGCCTGAATGCCTCTGCAAGTATGGCAAGTTCCTATGAAGGGTCACTGACCTGAAACGTTAACTCTGCTTCTCTTTTCACAGATGCTGCCAGACCTGCTGAGTGGTTCCAGCATTTCTTGTTTTTATTTATGGCAAGAACCACCGCTGTTCACCATGTTGTATGTTTGGTTAGTCTAGCTAGGAGAGATTACTGAGTCTTCGGTAAGTTTTAACAATAACTAGTTTATCACATATTAAAGAACTATATACAGATTTATGGAAGTATGTATAACTCCACTAAAGCCATGCCGCTTCTCTTCAAGTCTCTCTCACATCATCACAGGGGGAGATGTTGCTCACACTTTTCCAGAAATTAACCCTTTCAAACCCTTATACTACAAAACCCTTCCTGTTAAAGAAGGCAGCAGGCTGATCAGTGGGAATGTTGATGGCCACATATATGCAGTCAATGACCCCTGCACCTGGGGAATCCAGCGATGGCCCAGAATCCTATAGCTCTCTCCGCTTGACTGTTTGTTTGGATCAGTGCGGATGTGTACATAGTCACCGGCCCTCCTGCACATGACATTGGTGACCTTCTTAATGCAGCGAGGTACTGCAGACTGGAAGATTGCACACATATCTCCAGTGGACCCCTGAAATGATCCAGTGGTGTAGAAGTTCAGTGCCACGGTGACTTTTAGCACCATCAAGTCCCATGGTCCTCAGCTCATTCTGCATCATGGCACATAGATCATTGATAGCCTCCCTGGAGATGAGCAGTCTTCGGAGATACTGCTACTTGGAAATCTGCAGATAATTGAGTCTTGGCTGGCAGACCTCTCCAGAGTATAGCTTCTTCTGCGTGCCGGAGGTTGTTGCTGTGCCCTTCTGCATCCTTCTCCAGCCTGCCATTGCCGAGGCTGGCCCTCCTGTGAGCCCCCAACTTGCTGGCATGCCCCAAGCCATGCCTGAACCTCTCTCCCTCTAGGTTGCTCCTCCTCCTCTACGGGGGCATCAAAGACAGGGTGAATGAGGTCCATGAGAGGTAGTCTCTCCCTGCGTTCAAAGCCTTCAGATGAAACAGACCTCCGCCTCACCTTATTTGTGACCTTCAATGATCTGGCGCTGCCCCAATGCCACACTGGTATGACTCCCCTGTCGTGCTGGCACAATCGTCTCCGCTCCTTACATTGATGGGTCTTGGGTGTTAATTGGGCTAAGTGGTTCCCGTGCTCCTTCAGGAAAATTTAAACTCTGAATAAAATTGTTACGTATTGGGTTGTTAAGTACCTTAACTGACTTTCTGTCTCGTGAATGTGCAAAGTCCGCCCTCCATGTCAGCTGTCAACAGTAAGATCCGAAAGGGGAGTCACGATGATGGACTTCCTGTTTGACATCTTCTGTCCCTATTTTATGCCACCCCCCTTCATTCCCATCTCAAACAGCCCCTTAAAATTCAGCCCGCTGGTTCTGCTTTCCAAACCATAACCAGCAGTTAAACCAATTGCTAAGACATTATTCCAACTAGCAAAACTGCTATTTTCTGATTTCTTTACTCTTTGAATTCTGTTGGTTTGTACATGACATGCTCAGGAAAATTCTAATCTGCTAATACTCTTTATTCAATCAGACATAACTTTAAGGATTAAGTCAAACCTACCAAGATACTGAGGGGTCGAAATTTGTGTGGGCCCATTTTTGGGCCCAGAGTTGTCACTGCTTTGGCAACACACAACCAATGACATGGGTGCAATTAGCAGAAGAAATTGGTCATTATCATGAAATAGCCAGGCTGGCAGTGCCAATTCTGGTTGAGTGGCAGCTCGCCTAACCAAGAGTTTGAATATTGGGCATTGCTCTGAATGGCAGAGTGGTGTAATATACAATAAACCACTACAAACCTGAAAACTTGCTCAGATCTCTATACTATAGGACTCCATTGGATCAGTCCCAGCTTTAGGATGTTTATGGTTTGCTCAGTAAGGGCTGGATTTTATTATCCCGTCGCCAAGAGTGGTGGCAGTGCACAAAATGGCGGTGGTCCCACCATGGCAGTGACATTAGCAGCCGCGCCACCATAATTACGTGACAGACGGCCATTTAGCATAATGACAGTGGCTGTCCCCCACAATCACGTGGTGGGGGGTGGCATTGGTAATGCCGTTAATGATGTTGGACCAGGCGCTGGCACCATCTTTAAAAGGCTGCCAGCCCTGCATTTGCTCTCTGCGTGCAATGAACAGCAGCTTATTGAAGCAGCACTTCTGTGGTTTGCAATAATTTTCTTACTCAGCAAGCAGCCAACGAGCACCATTCTGACCATGTCAGATGTCAAAGCAAGGGTGGCCCACAGTTCAGCGATGCTTCCCAGCTGAATCTCCTCCAGGCTGTGAGGGAATGGCACGAGGTCCTTTTCCCCAGTGATGACAAGAGGAGGTCCTCCCGTCTGATCAAGCAAGCCTGGATGGAGATTGCAGAGGAGGTTAGTAGCCATGGGGTCACCCGTTGTGCCTGGTCAATGACTTCATACGATCAGCCAAGATAAGTTGCATGGTTCCAAGTACCTTGTTGCGATCTGCTTGCCCACAAGTGTAATGCCACACAGTTGTCACAGCCAATCCAATGAAAGGAAGGTCATAGCGTAATGATGGCAGATGACTGGCTACATAAGTGAGGCCAGTCTCCCTCATTTCTAACTTAGCCCAGTTGAGACCCATGACAGGTAGAGTCAGTATGAGAGCAGATACATCATCCAGGTGTAGATGAGGGGCCCATGTTTGTATTTACGTGATGTAGATACATTTGGAACTTGGCAATAGCTGCATCCTTGATCTTTCAGAAGAGACCCCACAACACCAGGGAGGTGGCCTCTGTCTCAGGCTGAAGAGGAGGTGCTAAAGTTATCCGGGATCCAAGGAGCACATGCCATATTCCATGTCAAGCTTGGGGTTTGAAGATACTGATTACTGCCTCCAGCCAGTTGCTAGTGGTTACACTGCGAAGAAGCACCTGCAAATATATTAAAAGGACACCTTGACACTCATGGGCATTCATGGGTGAAACAGATATGTCATGTTTACTTTAATTAAATGTGTTTTCCTGCCAGTCATCAGCCTTTATTGTTTGAAAACCACATTCCACCATGGAGTGATTGTGTCTTCTGCAATTCCATCATAAGCCTTACAGCATTGCCAATGTGACCACTGACATCATTAACATGAAGCATGATGTTTAATTGCATGAATGTCACATGGGCACTGACTCATTTTGTTGCTGCCATTCATGCTGGAGAGGCATATTATAGAGGCAGAGGACTTGACACTACATGCATGATGGTGAGTTTTAGTAGTAAGCATATTGATTGAAATTCATAGATTGTGGAAACGCACAATTATTCGTGTCTGCCTTGCCTCTCTTGCGTGCTGCTCACCATGTCTGGCCTCCGTCACTGTACTCTGATTTTCCATGCGTGCTTGGCCTTGTGTGCCCTCTGTGTCCTCTTCATCAGAGGATGTCTCATGCTCTCGTATTTCTTCATATTTTAACTCCCCCCTCTGCAGTGTTATGTTGTGTAGAATGCAGAAAACTACAATGATGCGTGCAACCCTGTCTGGTACACACTGAAGGGCTCCACCAGAGCTATCGAGGCAGCAGAACCGCATCTTCAGCATACCAATGGTCTGCTCGATGGTCGCTGGGGTGGATCCGTGGCAAGCATTGTAACGCTCTTCAGCATCATTGCTGGGATTCCTGACTGGTGTCAGAAGCCATGTCATCAAGTGGTAGCCCTTATCCCCAAGAATCTACCCTTGAAGGCGAGCAGGGGGAGTAAAAAGCAGTGGCACCTGTGACTGGCAAAATATGAATGAGTCATGGTGGCTTCCCGGGAAGCGGGAGCACACTTGAGGGAAGTGCTTTCTGTGGTCGCCTACTAGTTGGACATTAATTGAATGAAACCCCTTTCTGTTTATGAAGGTGGCTGGTTGGTCCATACAGTTGATCACATCTTGGACCTGTGGGAATCCTGCAATGGCCCCAAATCTAATGGCCCTCTCTGCCTGACTCTTAGGGTCTATCCTTTATTTATTTATTTAGAGATACAGCACTGAAACAGGCCCTTCGGCCCACCGAGTCTGTGCTGACCATCAACCACCCATTTATACTAATCCTACATTAATCCCATGTTCCTACCACATCCCCACCTGTCCCTATATTCCCCATACCACCTACCTATACTTGGGGCAATTTATAATGGCCAATTTACCTATCAACCTGCAAGGCTTTGGCTGTGGGAGGAAACCGGACCACCCGGCGAAAACCCACGCAGACACAGGGAGAACTTGCAAACTCAACACAGACAGTAACCAGAATTGAACCTGGGTTGCTGGAGCTGGGAGGCTGCAGTGCTAACCACTGCACCACTGTGCCGCCGGTCCTGAAGCGTACATAGTCACCAGCCCTCCTGAACAGAGCATTGGTCACCTTGTTGATGCAGCAGTGCACTGCAGATTGAGAGACCCCGCACATGGTGGATCCCTGGAATGATTGAGAGGCATAAAAGTTTAGGGCCACAGTAAGTTTGAGGGCCACAGGCATAGGGAGACCACCAAAACTCATTGGTCACAAATCATCATTCAGCACTGCACAGAGGCTTGTGACAGCCTCTCTGGACAGCTGCAGTCTTCTCTGGCAGTTGCGCTCAGACATCTGCAGGTATGTCAGCCGAGTCCTAGAGACTTGCTGGTGAATCAGGGGTCTTCTTTGCTGCGGCAGCTGCTGATGCTCACATCTGGGAGAATCCTGTTGAATCGCAGCTGTCTCTTTGGCCCGCCTTCAGTGGAGACGCCTCAGCACAGCAAGGGGATCCAGGAAAACAGGGTGAATCATACCCATCTCTAAAGTGGCGCAGTGGTTAGCACCGCAGCCTCACAGCTCCAGCGACCCGGGTTCAATTCTGGGTACTGCCTGTGTGGAGTTTGCAAGTTCTCCCTGTGTCTGCGTGGGTTTTCTCCGGGTGCTCCGGTTTCCTCCCACAAGCCAAAAGACTTGCAGGTTGATAGGTAAATTGGCCATTATAAATTGTCACTAGTGTCGGTAGGTGGTAGGGAAATATAGGGACACGTGGGGATGTTTGGTAGGAATATGGGATTAGTGTAGGATTAGTATAAATGGGTGGTTGATGTTCGGCACAGACTCGGTGGGCCGAAGGGCCTGTTTCAGTGCTGTATCTCTAATCTAATCTCCTTGGATCTTTGGCTTCCTTCAAAAGTTAAAGTACACCTATCTGGGCAAAGATTTGTGTTGTGTTAAGTTTGGTTCTGCAGGATTCATGCATGAGCTCTATAGTATGGATTGATGCTGCTCTCCCAACTTTTCAAACAGTGAGAGCCATCATGACCATACCAATACCATCTAAGGGCGGCACAGTGGCGCAGTGGTTAGCACCGCAGCCTCACAGCTCCAGCGACCCGGGTTCAATTCTGGGTACTGCCTGTGTGGAGTTTGCAAGTTCTCCCTGTGTCTGCGTGGGTTTCCTCCGGGTGCTCCGGTTTCCTCCCACATGCCAAAGACTTGCTGGTTGATAGGTTGATTGGCCATTATAAATTGCCCCTAGTATAGGTAGGTGGTAGGGAAATGTGGGGATGTGGTAGGAGTATGAAATTAGTGTAGGGTTAGTATAAATGGGTGGTTGATGGTCGGCACAGACTCGATGGGCCAAAGGGCTTGTTTCAGTGCTGTATCTCTAAAACTAAAAAAAAACTAAGTAACCTGTACTGGACCCCTGAAAAAAACAACCTACTCAGTTGCTGAGGTTACCCCTCCCCTCCAAACAGTATCCATTTGCCGAGCTCCCCCCTCCCCCCACCACCAGTATCCACTTGCAGAGTTGCACCCTCCCCTCACATTTGCAGATTGAGCTCAGTGGTAATGTCCAATGTGAAAAAAAAAACAAGATAACAACAGTTAACTTACCTAACTTTTGAAGGCACCGAGGACTCTTGTCTCAGTGGCGCCAGTTTTCAAAGATGGGAAAGTAAAGGCATGTGAGTGCCGCACGTCATGCATGAGATTGTGAACGCTGAGTAGCATTGTGACAAATTAGATGCAAATTCATGCAAAATGGTATTAGCAGATTTAAATTACGATCCCGTAGCATTGTGGCAGAAATGCTGCCACAGAGCATCGCCGCTTCTGAGAAAATCGGAAACTGGCATTACAGTGTCAGGCTCCGTGCCAGACAACTCCATGCTGATTCTCCAGCGCCACTTGCCGAAAATCCCGCCTTCTAAAGGAGCATAAAATTCAGCCCTAAGAGTTTTCATTTGAGTGTGGCTCTCGCTGTATTGGCTATCAGTATCTGTGGCTGGGGTCCTGACAGGAGTCATGACCCAGATACAGAGTGAATGACCCCTGTCTCCAGGGATCCAGCCTGACACCTCCTGGTGTGGGTTGAAGATAGGTAGGGTTGAGGGCTGGTGCAATATGAAGGCATACTGACTACTGCCAGGAAACTGGGCAAAACCTGCTTTATTCACTGCCTGCTGAGCATTCAGGAAGTGGAACTGCTTCCTATTATAAAATATACCTGGTTTTTGAAGCGGAGAACACATGGCAATGTGCATACAGTCAATTATATCTTGTACCTGGGGAAATCCACTGATGTGGGAAAATCCAAGAACTCTCTAGCTCAGTCCCACATTGTTTCAAATAGTGTACTATAGATTTTTCCTCTTCTATTTCAATCAGAAAATGCTCTCAACGGAAATAACATAGCAGTATATGGAATGCCATCTGTGGCTCATTCTTGACAAATTGAATTTATTTGACAATTTGGAGGTGTGTGCCTGAGAGCATTGTCAGTTATGAGCATCTGCAGGTGGAAGATGAAATAAAGGGAACAAAAACCTGGAAAATACAGAAAATTCCACTTAAAAGAAAGTATTAAAGAACATAAAGATGAAATGTTGACAGCAGTGATAGTTTGCTTCAGCCTTATTCTTGAGCAAAAAGGTTTTGAAAACAGTAGGTTGATGGCTGCTGATCTGGCGATTGTTGATAACATGAACCTGACAGAATCTGAAATCGCCCTCATAAAAAGATAATCTTTTCAATTTATAGTTCCCCAAACCATTACTCACTAGTTTGGTTGAACTACACCTTCCTGGTTTGGTTGTTTATCCTTAGAATCATAAAATGATACAACACAGAAGAGGCCATTTGGTCCATCGTGCCTATGCTGGCTCTTTGAAAGAGTTGTTCAATTGGCCCCACTCCCCTGCTCTTTCCCCATAACCCTGTACATTTTACACTTCCAGTATTTATCCAATTCCCTTTTGAAAGTTACTATTGGAACTGCTTCCACCAAAATTTCAGGCAGTGCATGCCAGATCATAACAACGTGTCGTATGAATTTACTTTTCCTCATGTCGTCTCTGTAATTTTTGCAAATTACCTTAAATCTGTGTCCTCTGGTTGCCACCCCTTCTGCCGCTCAAAACAATTTCCCCTTATTTACTTTATCCAAACCCTTAATGATTTTGAACATCTCTATCAAATCTCTCCTTAACCTTCACTGCTCTGTGGGAAAACCCGAGTTTCTCTACTCTTGTCATGTAACTGAAGTCTTTCATCCCTGGTACCATTCCAGTAAATCTCCTCTGCACCATCTCTAAAGCCTTGACTTCCTTCCTAATGTGTGGTGCCCAGAATTAGCTATTTTACTCCTGCAGATGCTTAACAAGTGTCTTATAAACATTTAGCATAGTTTCCTTGCTTTTGTACTCTATGCCTCTATTTATAAAGACAAGGATCCATATGCCTTTTTATAAGCCTTCTCAATTTTTCCTGCCACATTCAAAGACTTGTGTACGTACAACCCCAGGTCTCTGTTTCTGCATCTACTTTACGATTGTGCCATTTAGTTGATATTGTCTCTCCTCATTTGTCCTACCGAAATGCATCATTTCATATTTCTCTGTTAAATTTTCACAAGACTATCTATATCCTGCTGGATTCTGTTACTATCCTCCTCAGGGTTTGCTTTAGGCTGGATTTTTTCAGTCACTGGGGAAGTTTCGGGGTGGGCGGGGAACTGAATCGGCTGCCTGCACTACAGAGACTGACAGCCAATTAAGATGATTAAGGCCCTAGTTAGGTACATTTTTCTGCCAGCAGCGCCTCCCTCACCCCTCCCCCCCCACCCCCATCCCCACCTCCACCACATGCATAGGCTGCCAGGTCAATGGATGTGGCCTCCCTGTGGCAGGCTGGGGCGGAACATCGGAGCTGGAAGCTCCATTCCTCAATGACGGCGCTGCGGGCATGAAAGGCTGCACATTTGGTGCAAACTAATCCTCCACAGGGCTTTCCCCTCCACTCCAAGGGGCCTTACCAGCTTTGATCTTCCTCAGTTTTTAATTTCACAAATGCCTCTGAGGGCTCCTCCATTTTGAGGTGCCATCGCTGCCCTGGACTTGCCTCAGCAGTGACCCCCCACCACTCCCAGTGGGGCTGCCGAGGCTCCAGAGCTGCCGACCCTCTGATTGGGCCTGCAGCATCGAGAGCTCAGCTGCAGTCCTTAAAAGGATGGTGAACACGGAGGTTGCCAATTCCGAGGCCACTTCCGGGAAGATTGTGCCAGCGAACACACTGCCGGCAAGTGCGGGCTCGGGTCACCCAATTGGTCCCGATGTTGAGGTCCTGGTGTCCACATCAAAATCCAGCCCGATATTTCTGAGTTTCAGTTCATCTGCAAACTTTGAAATTATGCTCTGTGTACCTAAGTTCAGAAAGAGCAGAGATCCCAAAACTAACCCCTGGGAGACACCACTGTATGCTTTATATTGAAATGAGGCTCCTGCACCCATTTCAGATCTGGACTCCTAAATTTGTTTAGACTTAGTTGGAGCTTGTGATGGAGTTGCTCAAATAAAAACCCCAAAGTCTTATGTAATTTTGTTTTTTATGGAGTCAGAAGCAGGAGTGCTCTTGCTTGCTTTGCAAATTAACTGCAAGCTGCTGCTCGCCTGCCCTTGCCATTTCCTAATCACCCCCACCCAAACTTGCCAATGAGTCTCTGGGCCAGCCAGGATTAGATAGCCCCAGATAGGCAAGATGTATCTGGGTGAAGCAATGGTGCTTGCAGCTTGCCTTAAAGGCTGGCTCAGGTCTGCAAATGAAACCCGACCCGAGCCCGACAGAACCACGTCCAATCCGAGCCCGACCCGGCCCGAGTCCTTTCATTTTTTCCCGCGCCTGACCCGACCCAACTCAAACATCAGTTAACCTAGCTCCTGTTTTTCACTTTGTTACTTAACTGCACAAGCTTAATAAAACTGTAACTAAACAACCTTTCTAGTCCAAAAAGTACATTAACATTGGAGCCACTTATCGGAGGTGGTGTAAGAGTGTGTCCGACCTGGCCTGACCCAACCCGAGCCCGAATGCCGGACTCGGAAGAATGACCCGACCCGACCCAAACCCGACACATGTCATCGGGTCCCATTAGGTTTGGGTCGGGTAGCCACGCTCTAGCTTGCCTTATTTATAATGATGCGTGTTGAGGAAGAATTTAGTTCAGGCCTCTGTTTGGTAGCCATCACTGTGTGCTGCCGGAATCAGTTTGGTAGCCATCATTGTGTGCTGCCGGAATCATGTTCGGCATGCAAATGAACATAGGTTCTTATCTATGGCAAATTGTGTGTTGAAAAATAGAAACAGATGCAGTCCATTTAGCCCCTCGTGCCTGTTCCACCATTCAATTAGCTCATGGCTGATCTGTTCCTCAACTCAACTTACCAGTCTTCAACCTATATCCCCTTGATATTCTTGCCGAACAAAAATCTCAGACTTGAAAATTTCAATTGACCCAGCACCAAAAGCCTTTAGGGGAGCAAGTTATAGTTTTCAACTTCCCTTTGTGTAAAAAAGTGCTTCCAATATTGCTCCTAAATTCCTTAGCTCTAATTTTAAGATTGTGGTTCCTTATTCTGAACAGCCTGACCAGAGGAAGTAGTTTCTCTATATCTACCTTATTGAATCCAAGCACTGCAAGATTAAAAAAAACAACTTTCCATTTGCCATTTGATTGTTTTTTGTATGTGTGCACTAGCTTTTAGTGTGAACCTAGAAACTCAAATCTCTTTGCTCGTCCACAGCTCTGAGACTCTCACCATTAAAACAAATTCTGATTTGTCTTTCTTGAATCCACACACTTCTCTACAGTGAATTCTATCTTGCACATTTTTATAGCTGATTTAATCTCATTTTGTAACTTCCTGCTCCCATCTGCACATTTACTGTGCCTTTTACTAACTTTTGGAAGTCACCACCTTGAGGTCTGGCGAAGCAAGTTGAAAGTGGACAGGCTGAATTTTTAAATGGCTGCAGAAGAGGGACCGGAGGTGGATGGGCCTGCAATTTCCTGCCACTAGCCAGTGTGCTGGTTTGAACTGGCATATTCCTACTTCCAGGCCATTTTGGAACATGCCAGTTCACTATGGGATGGCAGGGGTGGGGGGTGGTGGGGATAAGGAATGGCTAGCTGCCCACAGATAGTTACCGTGCAGGCCCCCAGCTGAGGCTGAAACATGGCCCAGAGATGGAGGTGGCCTCCTGATGGCAGACTGGGAGTGGAGGGGGTGGCGGGGTGGGGGGGGAGGGGCCAGCACTGCAGCTGTGGCAGTTTTAATTTCACTTTTTAAAAAGTCTTCAGAGGGCACCTCGAGGTGCCCTCTCTCTCTTACATACAATGGTAGCTCCCACCTCTAATGGTGGGGCTCATGATCGCTCAGGGCTGGAGAGCCTCCTATTGGCCTTCCAGCTTCAGGAACCTGTCTGCTGCCCTTAACTGGATACTGAGTGCACTCCCTGGGTACCAATTGGCCAGCTCAGCAAAATTCCTGTTGGGCGTCAGGTGCCGACACAATGCGGGGTCAGGACTTGGAATTGCAACAGACGTCAAGGGTCCCGACTCCAGAACAAAAATCTAGCCCGATGTCACCACTCTTGGTACGTTGGACTGCACACTTTGCTTCAAATGGTGACAGAAAATCTGACAATAATGTTCTGTTTAATATTGGAATGTGGTTTCAGGCAATTTGAAATGAAGATAAATTTCTCCCAATGTCATTATATGTGTAATGGAATTAGCATAACTCGGCTATTTTCACTTCTAATGGCTTCTTTCCTCTTCTTTCGAACATTTCACACTGTCAGTACAGCAGATTTGCATAAATACTTTGAACAGCTACCTCTACTTTCATATCCATATATATCCTGTGCTGATACTTTACAGTAACATTGATGTCTTTCTGGCCTTCTTTAAGGCTTCTGGACTGTTTTTGAGACATTTGTATGCTGACGTGTTTGTTGTCCTCTCTTGCCAGAAATGTGCTCAGATCACTCCAAAACAGATTCCTGGGACTTGCAGCACCATATTTCTAAAAGGGCATTGTCTCTGAATATTTGAGACAGATGTGTCGATTTTAACTCTCAGTGGGCTTCCTGTTGGAAACTGGGAGTCAGTCCTGCCAGCATGAGGCCACAGCAATCTTAACCACCAGGGGTCATTACCATGCTGCTGTTCCATTTCTCACCTGGAATGGGAATACAGGTAGATGTGGGGAAGCGTGTTCTAGGAGAGTTTTGTGGGAGAGAATGGGGGTGGGGCATGGTATCCAGAGCAGGGGAAGCCCTAATTTTCTCTCTGTGAGTTGGAGGAGAACTCCTGCTCCTCCTTGTCCCACAAAAGTAAGTTAAAGAAACATACTTTTCAGGGCCTCTTTATATCCTGCATCTCTTTAGATCTGCTTCACCCTGCTGGGTAAACTGTAGCAGCTTCCCTGCTCAGGCTGGAGTTAAAATGCCATCGGGGGTGGGGGGAGGGGGCGTCTGATTAATGTCTTGTGTACTCGATCTGCATATGCTTATTAAGGCCCCACTGGTTTCAAGTGGATGCCTTTCAAAATTGTTCAGAGCAACAGGTTAAAATTGAACAAGGCAGAATCTAGGTGGCTTTCTAGTGGGAGTGTAACCCAGGATGTTTTAACTGCCTGCCTGCCTGTTTCTGCTGGTGGGTCGGGTTAAAATCCCATCCTTCACTTCAAAACTTCGCTTTGCCAGTGACATCTTGCCACAATTGCTGTTTCTTTTGCATATTTGTGGAGTGCAGTTTCATCCTAAGGGAATTATTGCCCCAAAAATACTCCTTGGCTAAGTTAATGAACTTTTTTGAGATTTACACTCAATAACTGGCTTGTTAGCAGCTTGAAAGTCTTAAAAAGTCATATTGCTCGGCTGCTCGTTTATTGTTGTGGCTAACAGAATCACATTCCCCGAAAAAACATGTTTCACCACCAAACATTATAGCAATTTTGTTAGCGTTCAATTTAACTAAACAAAAGTCAGTGTTCCCACTTTTCATATAAAAAGGAACATCAGCTCTAAAATATATATTTATAATCCTTGGGTGTCAGAAGCATTGACAATATTCGAAAAAAGACGTTTTTAAAATTGCAGTTCTGGTTGGGCGAAGCCTGGCCACCTTTGTCTCCTTCAGGACTCCATTTTATTGTCAGAAGCATAAGATATTACATTAATTTGCATTATGTAGCAATCATTAGTATATATTAACATATATAAAGTGGCTTATCGCGATTGGGATTTGGGAAAAGGCAATTAACTTCTAATTGGGCTAAGTTATTGCCATCTGTAAACTAAACTGTTGTTTATTGAATAATGCTGCACTTTTCATGAAGGGTGAGTGATGGAATTTACCACAAAATGCAGGTTTTCAGCTTGCCACTCATTAGCAAAATTGGCATTGTGGGTCTGAATCTTGATATAGTTTTAATTTCCACAAGTTGAAAATCCGCCGCAATATTTGTCTAACATGCCTTACCATTGGAAGCAGAGTGTTTGAAATGCTTTCTTGTTAGTAGGAACATCACCACCTGCAAGTACCCCTCCGAGCCACACACCATCCTGAATTGGAACTATATCACCATTCCTTCACTGTCACTGGGTCAAAATCCTGGAACTCCCTTCCTAACAGCATTGTGGGTGTACCTACCCCACATGAACTGCAGTAATTGAAGAAGGCATCTCACCACCACCTTCTCAAGGGCAATTAGGGATGGGCAATAAATGCTGGCCTGGCCAGCATCATGCTGGGCCCCCACCTGCCAAGAATGAGGCATATTAATTTCACCGCATGGACATTGAATTTCAAATTGTTGCTGGGAAGAAGTGAAGGCCTGTTACAAGGACTGCCAGACCCTTGGCTGGAAGACATTTACATACCAATAGGGACAAGACAGGTTACTTCCCTTATCCATTTAACCCACAATGAACTTTGAGCACCAGACATAGAAGGCAGGGAAGCGCATTCCAGGCCCTGCTAAGATGACACAATCCACAGAGCCAAGACATGGTCAGACCAGCTAGTCACATGACTAACCTGCTTGGCAACCTGGGGTTTTCTGAATTGTGCAACCTGTTTGAACTCCGGGTGTCTGTTTGCTCCTGGACTGAAAAGACCTCTCCTGGCTGGCTCACCACAGCCTCTCCTGTCTGCTCCCATCTTTTTCTCACGGAACTCCAAATCCACTGAAGACACATGAACCCCAAGAGAGAAAGGTCTCCTACAGTGAACAAGGTTTAAGAAGAATACTGGGCCCCAACAAAAAGCAATTTCTACCTACAATCAAGGACTCTACAAGGAGCTCGAAGAACTGTAACAAAAACCCTCTTCAGAGATTGCCTCAAACTTTTCCACTTAGTTTCTTCTGCTCTTTTCTGTCTCTATCTACATGTATGTATTGCATATGCATGCTAGCATGGATGCGTCATGTATCCATAGGCGTAAACCGAATTAAAGTTTAAGTTTAATAAATTTCAACCTTTCTTCTTTAAACCTATGAAAACCTGTTTGTGCTGGTTCCTTTTGCATTATAATTGGAAAGCGGTGAACAAGGATTCACCAAAGGGGAGCTAAAAACACGGTATGTTTAAAATTAAACCCTGTTACGGTAAGACTAGGTGAAGGCTGAGAGGGAACCCTAGACCCCTTTCTCACCTGGTTGTAATACCAGTGATGCTCACATCCCCATAAATGAATAACAAAAAGCTGAACTGCAGCCTCTAGTAATATAATGTTCATTAACCAGACAGTGATTGTTTTACCAAGAAACATGTGAGAGTTCGTAAGTCAGAAGAAGGAGATCTCAACATTTTTAATCTGCATTCTTTTCTAATAATATGCAATTTTAATAATCACACAATAATTCCAGAATAAAATGCAAATGAACTTTTACCTACAAAAAGTCAACAGTACCAATTGCATTATCATTTATTATTTATTATTAATAATAATTATTTTTAACATTGAGGAGATCCTTTGTGTTTTATATTGGAAAACAACTGAATTTATTATCATATTAATAAATGCATTTCACTGAATTAGTCATAAATGAAATAAACTGTAATCAAATCTACTCTAATCTGTGATATACAAGAACATTGCGAATGAAGATTTATTTCTGTGTATTGACATGCAAGTAATAACACAACATAAGTTTAAACATATTAGTCGCTAATCATACTTCAACTCACCTTATCCTTTTTGTATCATAATGAACTCCCTTTTGGGCACTGATCCTTAGGAAAAGGCTGTGGATACGAGGTCAATTCAAATTTTGAATACTTAGACCGATAGATTTTTGTTCGGTAAGGAATATGGAACAAAGGTGGATAAATGGAGTTGAGATACAGATCAGACATGATCTAATTGATCTGTGGAACAGGATTGAGAAGCCTATTCCTTTTCCTATGTTCCAGATGCGTCTTTAATTAGTCACAGTCACAACAGTTTAAATTATATACAGGGGCTGAAGTAACATTTAAACTCTAATTTTTTGAAGTTGATAATTTTAGGTATCAATACAATAACCTAAGCAATGAGCATTTTATTTCTACTACATATTACTCAATGCTTAACTCATAGTGACAGACATTTGAAGAGTTGACAATTCTACTGGCCATTTAGTACCAACTGTATAGTCAAGGCATTAAAACTATTTCTAAAATATTAATGCACTCGACATATTCTATTGTAGATTTAACACAACCAGAAATGATTACCACCGAGAACTACTAAAACGTTGTAAGCGGCTTACATAGAAGTCAAGCCTTTAGGCTTATAAATATAACCTCAATATGGTCAAGATAGAGATCATAGATTCATTCAGGTATAAAATTCATCTACTCTCTTGAGAGCAAAGTTCAAAACTTAATTTCTATCCCTTGAGGAGTGTGGTATGCTTTTCCCCACCATGGAGTATCCCCAATACTCTTCAAATGGTGAATGACTCTGAAGTTTGATTATGAGGAATCAAATAACAAAATTACCTATAGAGTCTTGAAGAATAACATTTGGATTCTGCATGAATGATATCTTTGCACAATGAGATTGTTCCAGACAATGAAAGATGAACAAACTTGTTCACTTACTTCAACCACAACAAATATATTTGGATGCTGAGAACATTAGTCATGAGATTTTAAAACTTTTACTGAATATCTGAATATAATTAGCATACTTATAATGCTGCTTTTACGAACACTGCTGTGATATACACTTAAAACTGGAAGTCTCTGAAGATATTCTAGGTTTAAGTGCCTTGGGGTGTTTTCCTGCATTAAAAGTGCTATAAAAATGATAATTGTTGTTGTTGGCTCCCTCGTCCAAAAGACTGAAGTGCTTGATTGCAATTTTCCTTGGCTAGCTGGACACTTTCTTAGGGCTATGTGGCCCCTGAATTATTCACCTGCATGAGATTTCTTTTCTTATGACGAGCTGATCTATTACATTATTGCTAATGGTGAGTCAGTGATTACACTCTTGCAATGATGGTTGCTTGGGTGTGGGAGTGGGTGAAGGGGTGGACATTGTTGAAGAATGTATTCAATAAGAAGTTCGAAAGCGATTGGTCCAGCAACAGAGCAGTGAGTGTTTCCAATTAATTTCTCGGAAATAACTGTGAAATTCCACAGGATTGTTGCTATCTCACTGGCGTGGAAGTGGAACATTTTTTTCCTGGGTGCAAGTTGTGGCAGAAACTGTTTCAACTGTTTTATTTTACCCCAAAATTGATCTGTTGAATTTCCAACTGGGCAATTCCCCTAACCCACCTGTCAAGCTAATTAACATAATAATAATAATGGCAGTTTGTCATCGTAGCAAGGGAGGAGTGATTAATGAATATCCAGTTTTATGGGCTTTTTGGCTTTCTCAAGGCTTTGCGAGCTCCACTGTCACCTCCCTCAATCTCTGCAGAAATGGCTTCCACTTATTGAATTCCAGATTATGTGTGACAACACACAAAGAATTCTGTATGTCAGCACTGGATATGCAAGAAGTTATTCATCCTTGGGGATTTTAATTTTTCAAGGAAGAAAAGCAGGTGAATAGATAGTTTATGGGTGACACTGCGTACTGCTCTTCCAGATATAATGATCCCATTAAGGGTTGGCTGAACCACAGCAGTATTAATCTCTTAATTGTGTATCAATTGTTTGATTATATGCAGGTAGATGATGTTATTGGGGTCGTACTTGAGCATTTATAAACAAACACTTAAGTGAGGAACTACAAGTTTGTAATCCTTTTACTCTGTACAATAAATGTGAAACTGAGCAAAGATAGGCTCCAGCATTATCCTTCCATAATAAGCTTTCTGGAGTTTAACATGGTAGCAGAGAATGGTTGCCTAAAGTTGAAGGTTGGAAAGTAGGAATTTTTTAAACGTAGAAAAGTAAAATCTCATGGGCTATTGTGGAAGATATGTCAGAAAGCAAATGTAAATTGTCAGGGTATGATTACCTTCCGATGTTCTCTGAGTCTGAACCATATGACCAGTGAAGGAATGAAGTGAATATGTGAACACGGGTTACATCTCTACCAAAGAGGAAACAAGGTATGGCCTTGGTGTTATTACCTCCTCCCAAAAGTAAATTGAGAAGTAAAGTGTTTTGTGAACTGGATGCTTGTCAATTGGATACTGATGAAGGGTTGGATCTTCTGTTAGAATTCTTGGATGAAATTTGTATGAAAAATGACCTATTGAATACATATGAGGCATGGTCAGACTTTGATAGATTTCTGAAAACAGATGGTGTTATAACCAGGTAAGAATGGGGTCTAGGGTTCCCTTTCTGCTTTCACCTTGTCTTACCGTAACAGGGTTTAATTTTAAACACACTTTTTTTTAGCTCCCCGAGTGAATCCTTGTTCACTAACTTCCAATTATAAAGCAAAGAAACTAGCCAAACAGGTTTTCCTAGGTTTAAAGAAAAAAAGTTGAACTTCATCAAGTGTAAGCTCTAATTCAGTTAACACCTACAGATACGTGACGCGTCCACACTAGCATGCATACATGATACACACATGCAGATAGAAACAGAAAGGAGCAGAAGAAATAAAGTGGAAAAGTTTGAGACAATATCTGAAGATGGCTTTGGTTACTATTCTTCAAACATGCTGTAAAGTCATTGATTGTAGGTAGGTCTTGTTTGTTGGACCTAGTATTCTTCTTAAACCTTGTTCGATGTAGGAGACGTTTCTCACGAAGTTCAAGTGTCCAGAGGCTTTTGAGAAAGAAATGGGAGCAGACAGGAGAGGTCTTCTCACTCCAGGAGCAAACAGTCTTTTTTAAACTTTTTGTACAATTCAGAAAAAACCCAGGTTGCCAAGCAGGTTAGTCATGTGACTAGCTGTTCTGACCATGTCTGTTTGTGGATTCTATTGTCTTAGCCAACACTGGAATGTCTCTTCTTACACACAATACCTGGTGCTCAATGTCCATTGTGGGTTAAATTGTCATAGAGTCATGGAGTCATAGAGAGATACAACACCGAAACAGGCCCTTCGGCCCAACGAGTCCACGCTGACCATCAACCACCTGTACTAATCCTACATTAATCCCATTTTTTTCCCTCTCACATCCACATCTTCCCTCAATTCTCCTACCACCTACCTACACGAGGGACAATTTTTACAATGGCCAATTTACCTATCAACCCGCAAGTCTTTGGCATTGGAGCAGGGAATAGCCCCTTTGTCCTTCCAAGCACTGTCTGTTAGTATGTAAATGTTTTTTCCAGTCATGGCTGATCTGTTCAACAAGTCATTTCATCGCTCCAGCAACAGTTCAAAATCAGTGCCCTGAGTTGGAATTTTTTTTAAGGAGAGTCAGTAGTTAGCGAGTCTATCCTGAACTCTCTTTCAGTGCTTTGCCGGGTCATGCAAAGGCGTTTGACTTTAGGGGGATGGGTGGTTCTTTTTTTTTCTGACTGTGGGGGAGAATTCTTTGCTAATCTCCCTTTTGTCCTCTGGGACACTCCTGCCCGCAGTTATTTGTGCAGATTCTACTGCACTCCCCTGTGGCACCTCAGTTAGGTGAGGCATCACCCTCACAGTTTCTCTGCCCCCTAGAAGTCTTTCTTTGTCTCTGCAGGTTCCTGTAAATGCTGTTAGCAACTCTGGTGCAACCACATCTGGAGTACTGTGTACAGTACCGGTCTCCTTATTTAAGGAATGATGTAAATGCATTGGAGGCAGTACAGAGAAGGTTTACTAGATTAATACCGGGAATGGGCGGACTGTCTTACGAGGAAAGATTGGACAGGCTAGGCTTGTACCCGCTGGAATTTAGAAGAGTAAGAGGCGACTTGATTGAAACATATCAGGTCCTGAGCGGTCTTGACAGGGTGGATGTGGAAAGAATGTTTCCCCTTGTGGGAGAACCTAGAACTAGAGGTCACTGTTTAAAAATAAGGGGTCGCACATTTATGACAGAGATGAGGAGAAAAGGCGGTGGAAGCAGAATTTTTGAATATTTTGAAGGCAGACGTAGATAGGTTCTTGATAAGCAAGGGGGTGCAAGGTTATCGGGGGTAGGTGGAAATGTGAAGTAATCAGTTCAGCCATGAACGTAAAGGGCCGAGTGGCCTACTCCTGCTCCTAATTCGTACGTTCATATGTTCGTATGGTGGGGTGCTTCTAGTGTCTGCATTTACATAGGAGGATGTGGGGTTTATCTTTTCAAATGTTTTGGGGTTGGCTGACCAGACAGTAGGGAATTTCATCCGGGATTCCTCCTGGACTTCCTTTAACCTGCCCTCTTGGTCATTTTTTCCCCTTCTCTTTCTAACCTTTTGCCAGCCTTATGTCTGTCTGTTCCCTTTTATTCTCGGCAGGGGTTCCTTACAGTTCACCAGCCCTCTGCTGGAGGGTCCTCCTAACACCGGTACATGACTTAGGGGTGCAGATTTCACTGTAGGTTGGGGTTTCCCCTCAACCTGGCACATGTGGCAACTCCTGCAGTACTCCACCACATCTTTGTAGAGTTTTGGCTAGTCAACAGCTGTCTTAAGCGGGCTTTGGCCTTTCACATACCGGCATGTACAGCCACTTAGTCTCGTGGGCCCTTCTTAATATTTCTCTCTGATACCTCTGCGGCACCACTAACTGGTGAACTACTGTCCACTCCTTGCTCTCAGGTCTATGAGGAGAAATTCCATTTCCTCATCACTACCTCATTCTTTAAATAGTAGCAATTAGGGACTCCCTCTGCTTCACTTTCAGACTAGGCAGCCTTTGCTAGCTCTTGCTCTACTGGGTCGGCTCGCTGAGCCTCAGCTAGGGAAAATCCATTTGACTCATTCCCTGATTCTTCTAACTTTCCAAAGAAAGTCTCAGACAGACAGACCTCATGGTCATCTGCCTGCAGTGCCAATTCAGTCTCCTCTGGGAGAGCTGGTTTGATCATGGCCTGATTCATTACACATTCAGGGAAACTGCAGGGGACCGTCTGCTGCCACTGCCCTGTCTCTCTGACCTCCTGCGGTCTTTCTTTCACTACTGAGGAGGCGACCACCTTCATTCCCGCTAGATCATTAACTAGGAGCAGGTCAACCCCGTCCACAGGCAAACAAGGAGCAATCCATCGGGTCACCAGTCCTGAAATTAGGTCGCACTCCAGGTGTACCCGGTGTCCAGGTAAAGGCATACACTGCCTTCCAATACCATTCACTACCATTTTGGTATTCACTGCACTCTCTGAGGGAAAGGTCAAGCCTTTTCCCATTAAAAAGGATCTAGTGGTCACTGTGTCACTGAGAATTACTATGGGCTTGCTTGCGCCACTCAAGGGGTATGGGGTTACTTTCCCTTCAAACACAAAACCCTGATAGCCTTCAGGAAGCCTACTAAATTTTCCTGCCATGGCTAATCTTGTTTAACAAGTCATTTCCTCGCTCCAGCAACAGTTTAAAATCAATGTTCATATGACAAAATTAATATGCCTCATTCTTGGCAGGTGGGGGTCCAGCATGACAATAGTTATTCAATGGATGAATATATCATGGACCTTAGCAGACTGTATAGAAGATTGAGGAAATTCAATTTGGAGATCCCTGGTTCAGTGCTAGCATTTAAATTGCTAGATTGTGCAAGGATGTCGCATATGGACAGGATCCTTGTTCTGACTGCGGTTCAGTTCTTGGACAAAGACTCCCTGTTGGATCAAATGTCTGCTGCCTTAAAGAAATTCCTGGCAAAAAAGTCATTTCCAGCAACCTTGGTAGAACAAACAGGGCATTCTGCAGCAACACAAATAATGGAGGACTCAATGTTTGCCAGATTTCAAAATGGTCCAGGTACTGGAAGCAGACTTAAGTACAACGGAAGAATTAAAGACAGGAGGATAAGGATGAAAGCACCTTCAGCAGTTCTGACTATTACGGTGGAAGACAGAATTGGAACAGTAATCATAGGGGCATGAATCCCAGGAATACCCAAGGAACAGTTAATTGGTGCTTTAGATGTGACTTAAAGTACCATTATACAATGAACTACCCTAAGCGGAGGGGCAGGGTCCTCGAAATAACACATGAAACAGAGCATTCTGAGGCAGAAGAGGAAGATACTGTTGAATCTGAACTAATTGTACTAGTCACAAAGAGTTTTAGTCCTGTGATGAATGTGTTAGTTGCGGAATCATTCAACTGTGCTGTATTGGATAGCGCTTGCAAGTCGACATTATGTGGAACTGATTGGTTATAATGTTATCTGGATTCACTTAGTAATGAGGATTGACACCAGGTTAAGGAGTATAAAAGTACTACCAGCCTTAGATTTGGTGATGACAACACATTGAAGTCACTGAAGAGAGTAGTAATTGCATGTAAAATAGCTGAAGTAAGCCACTTCATACAGTACTGGCGTAGTCTCTAGTGATATACCTTTACTGGAAAGTAAGCCTTCAATGAAAAAGGCACAAATAAAACTTGATATGGAGCATGATAAAGCAATTGTTTTTGGGAGGCCAGTGAATTTGCAATTTACCCAGTCAGGGCATTATTGTATACCCCTAACACAACCTGATATTTCCAGTCAAGGTGTTAGAGAATTATTAATGGCATCAGGTGTTATGAATCAGAGAGATATAAAGCAAATTTTCTTAAAGTTACACAGACAATTTGCTCACCCTTCTTGTCAGAGATTAAAAACCCTGCTGAAGGATACAGGTATGATTGATGAAGAGTATATGAGGATAATAGAAGAGATTAGTGAAAAGTGTGAAATCTGTAAGAAGTATCAGAAGACACCATCATGTTCTATTGTCAGCCTTCCATTGGCGCGTGACTTTAACGAGGTAGTTGCCATAAATTTAAAGGTATGGGACAAAGATAAAAATATTTTCATTCTACATTTTATAGACCTAGCAACTAGATTTAGTCTTTCTACAATAATAAATAGCAAGGGCAAAAGAGTGATTATAGACAAAATTATGGAAAAATGGGTAGGGACTGGACTTGGGGCACCAGCTAAGTTTCTGACTGATAATGGAGGGGAATTTGTCAATGATGAGTTCAAAGGCATGTGTGAAAACATGAACATTATGGTTATGAATACTGCAACTGAAAGTCCTTTCAGCAATGGAATCTGTGAAAGGGTATAGAAGCAGTGTGATATGACACTCAGTGGGCTAGAAGCAGTGTGATAGGTCACTCAGTGGGATAGAAGCAGTGTGATATGATGCTCAGTGGGATAGAAGCAGTGTGATATGACACTCAGTGGGATAGAAGCAGTGTGATATGACACTCAGTGGTATAGAAGCAGTGTGATATGACACTCAGTGGGCTAGAAACAGTGTGATAGGTTGCTCAGTGGGATGGAAGCAGTGTGATAGGACACTCAATGGGATAGAAGCAGTGTGATATGACACTCAGTGGTAAAAAGGGCGGCACAGTGGCGCAGTGGTTAGCACCGCAGCCTCACAGCTCCAGAGGCCCGGGTTCAAATCTGGGTACTGCCTGTGTGGAGTTTGCAAGTTCTCCCTGTGTCTGCGTGGGTTTCCTCCGGGTGCTCCGGTTTCCTCCCACATGCCAAAGACTTGCAGGGTGATAGGTTAATTGGCCATTATAAATTGCCCCTAGTATAGGTAGGTGGCAGGGAAATATAGGAACAGGTGGGGATGTGGTAGGAATATGGAATTAGGGTAGGATTAGTATAAGTGGGTGGTTGATGGTCGGCACAGACTCGGTGGGCCGAAGGGCCTGTTTCAGTGCTGTATCTCTAAAAAAAAATCACACAGTGGTTGATGAAATTCTGCATAAAATCTTAGCTAACCAGCCAAACTGCAAGTTGACAACTGCCCTGCCATGGGCGGTTCATGCGAAGAATTTGCTTCAGATGGTTGGAGGATATAATCCCTATCAATTGGTCTATGGGTGGAATCCCAAATTGCCTTCTGTACCGTGTGACAGTCCCCCTGCTCTAGAAGGTACTACAATTAGTTCCACTTTTTCTGCACATTTCTTCCATCAAGGCTGAGAACATTCAGAGAGCTCTGAGGCATCGTATAAGACCATCTGAGGTGGAATTTAATTCAGGAGATTTGGTGTATTATAAAGTGAGGGTCATAGGGAATGGAAGGGCCCTGGTAAGGTAATCAGCCGTGATGGTAAGACAGTAGCTATAAAGCATGGAAATCAAACTGTTAAGCTTCATTCCTCGTGATTGATCGGGGTTGATTACAAAATCTCAGAATCTGAGCAGTTGATAGAGGGAAACAATGCACCTTGTACCTCAAATACTCATGTGTTTTGTGATGAAGATCCTGAGGAACAGAATGAGGTAGATCAAGGGTTGGATAGTAATGTGAGGGATCATGACGCTCAAAGAGCTATCGCATCCAAAGGACAATTTCCCAGAGTAGGTACTCTGGTAACATATATTCCGGAGGGGTCTAATAGATGGAGGGATGCAACAAATGCAGGACATGCAGGAAAATCTACAGGCAAATTTAAATATTGGTTAAATGTTCAAGATGATGGCCAAGAAGCAAGGTCCATGGACTGGCAGAACGGGGTGAAAGAGTGGAGCATAAGAAAGCGCAGTGCACATTCTAATACTGAGTCTGGAAGTTACTCTTGCGTAAGGAAGTGATCACGTGCTAGAGAAAGAGCCTCTGAGAATGTGCGAGGGAGATCTTCTAGCAGTAGTCTCGTAAGACATCAAAGTGCTAATTGAGGCCATAGTTTGAGCAGATTCCGCAATGAAACAGAGGCTAGCGAGCAGTCTCGGAATAGAATCTAGAAGCAGAATGCCTCACGACTGTGAAGTTTTAGTGGCCGCCAATTAACTTGTGATAAACTAATAAGAGAGGCAAAACATAAGGAATTAGAGAATTGGAGAGTTTGGAGTTTATTCTGAGGTACCAGATAGGGGACAGCCAGCCTTGTCACATAGATCAATTTGTACTAAAAAAGGTCTTCCTGATGAAACTTATCAGGCTAAAGCGAGGCGAGTTGCGAGGGGTTTTGAAGAGCGACTGGGTGATACTGCTGTTAGAGTGGACTCTCCCACAGCTGGAAAAATAATCTTGGAAATCCTTTTAGCTCTTTTGGCCATATATTCATGGGAGTGTATATCCATTGACATAAAAGCCACGTTTCTGCAGGGTGATACTTTTCAGAGAGATGTTTTTCTGAAATCACCCAAAGAGGCAGCAGATGCAGTAGGAAAACTATGGAAACTGAACAAATGCGTCGATGACCTTAATAATGCTTCCAGGGTGCAGTATTTCTAGGTGAGATCTGTTTTGTTGAAAATTGGTTGTATTCAACTAAAAACAGATCCTGCAATGTTTAATTGGTATCATAAAGGGAAACTTTCAGGCACCTTCATGATGCACGTTGATGATTTCTGATGGGGTGGCACTGCGGATTTTGGGAAATATGCTATTAATAAGATTAGGGCAGAATTTAACATTGGGAGTCAGGCTTGTGAGGCCTTTAAATATATTCGTTTAGATATTAAGTAGACTAAGTCTGGAATAACTTTAAATCAACAATCCTATTTATAGAGTGTTAATCATGTTAGGTCATCACAGAAAAATGATGATATATCGAAAGCAGAGACTGAGCAATTGTAAAGGCTGGTAGGTCAATTAAACTGGTTGTGCTCTCAGACTAGGCCTGATGCTAGTTTTGATGTGCTGGAGTTAAGTATGATCATGAAACATCTGAAAGTTGAGAATGTTTAGGGGCAAATAAAACATTTAAAAACTAAATCTGGAGAAATGTGTACTGAAGTTCCCATCCTTAGGTGACCCAAAGAACGTGAAGCTAATAATTTTTTGTCATGCTTCCCATGCTAATCTGCCTGCTGGGTATTCGAGTGCAGCTGGTTTCATAATATTTCTGATGGGTGAAAATGGGAAATGTCCTTTAGCTTGGGAGGCTAAGAAAATAAAATGGGTGATTAAAATACTTTAGCTGCGGAAACACTGGGTCTTGTGGCGGCAGTGGATATTGGGTTCCATTTGTCAAATATTTTGGGTGAAATTCTGAACAAGGGACATACTGAACATAAGATATCCACTGTATGCTATGTGGATAATCGTTCTTTGTGAGACAATGTACATTCTACAAAAAGTGTGAGTGAGAAAAGACTACGTATTGACCTTGCTGGATTGAAACAAATGCTGGAGAGAAAGGAAATCTTCAAAATCAAATGGGTAGATGCAAACCATCAGCTATACAATTATTTCACAAAAAGAAATGCTGGTACAAAGAAATTGTTAGGGGTGCTAGAGGAGGGGTGTCTCACAATGTTATACATTGTACCCAATATGGAATTTATTTTGAAATGTTCTTTGAGCATGTACATAACATGAAATTTATTTTGAAACGTTGTTTGAGCATGTTAATCCACGTTGTATTATAAAAGAAAGAAGGGAATCTGTTAATTGTACATCAACTGTTTGATTATATGCAGGAGGATGATGTTAATTGAGGTCTTACTTGAGCACTTATAAGCAGACACTTACTGAGACTGATGAAGGGTTTGAGTGAGGAGCTACAAGTTTGTAATCTTTTTACTCTGTACAATAAATGCAAAATTGAGCAAAGATAGGCTCCAGCATTATCCTTCCATAACAAGCTTTCTGGAGTTTAACAAGCAGAGTTGTGATACAAGGAAACACAGGGTTAAATTGAATAACTCCCAAAAAGGGCATGGGGATCGCAATGCGCAATAACCCACATCTTCTCAATGTAATGCTGGCAGCAGGGCATTTTCGTGCTGCCTGCTCATTATCATGATTTCTACATGCAGCTAGCACTAACCATACTGTTTGGCTGCATGTATCGACAGGGTTGAAAATCATAATTTGATAGCACAGCTTAAGGCTAGCCTGCACTGTTTAAAGCTAATGATCTTGGCTCAGAAGATCAAGATGTAGAATTAGTTTGGCCGGAGATAAGAAATAGCAAAGGAAAAAAGTCACTGGTAGGAGTAGTTTATAGCCCACCTAACAGTAGAGACACAGTAGGACAGGATATAAATAAAAAAATAATGGGGGCTTGTAGGAAAGGAACTGCAATAATTGTGGGCGATTTTAATCTTCATGTACATTGGACTAATCAAATTGGCAAAGGTAGCCTTGAGGATGAGTTCAGAGAATGTATTAGGGATAGTTTCTTCGAACAATATGTTCTGGAATCAACCCAGGAGCAGGCTATTTTAGACCTGATAATGTGTAATGAGACAGGATTAATAAATGACCTCATAGTAAAGGATCATCCAGGCAATAATTTCACATTCAGTTTGAGGGTGAGAAGTTTGGGTCAAAAACTAGTGACTTAAACTTAAATAAATGCAATTACAACAGAAGTTGGCTAAAGTGGACTGGGAAAATAAGTTAAAAGGTAAGACAGTAGTGAAGCAGTGGCAGACATTTAAGAAGATATTTCAAGGGAATAATTTTTGATAAATTTATTCGAGTTCTTTGAGTATGCAACAAGCAGGGTGGATAATAGGGAACCAGTAGATGTAGTGAGTTTGGATTTCCAAAAGGCATTCAATAAGCTTCCACTTAAAAGGTTACTACACAAGGTAAGCTCATGGTGTTGTGGCTAATAAATTAGCGTGGTTAGAGAATTGACTAACAGGAAACAGAAAGTTGGGATAAATGGGGCATTTTCAGGTTGGCAAACAGTAACTAGGGGAGTGCCACAGGGATAAGTGTTGGCTCCTCAACTATTTACAATCTATATTAATGACTTGGATTAAGGGACCGCGTGTATTGTAGCCAAATTTGCAAGGGATACAAAGATAGTTAGGAAAGCAAGTTGTGAGAAGGACACAAAGTATCTGCAAAGAAACATATATAGGTTAAGTGAGTGGCAAAAATTCGGCAGATGGAGTATAATGTGGGAAAATGTGAAGTTGTCCTCTTCGGCAGGAAGAATAGAAAAGCAGAGTATTATTTACATGGAGAGAGACTGTAGAATGCTGTGATACGCTGGGATCTGGGTGTCCTTCTACATGAATCACAAAAAGTTAGCGTGTAGGTACGACAAATAATTAGGAAGGCAAATGGAATGTTGGCATTTATTGCAAGAGGGATGGAGTATAAAAGTAGGGAAGTCTTGCTACAACTGTGCAGGGCAATGGTGAGACCACACCTAGAGTACTGCATACAGTTTTGGTGTTCCGACCAGGTAAGAAAGAGGTCTGGCGTTCCCTTTCAGCCTTCACCTAGTCTTACCGTAACAGGGTTTAATTTTAAACACTGTTTTTAGTTCCCCCTTGATTGTTCCTTGTTCACGGCTTTCCAATTATAAGGCAAAAAAACCCAGCAAAAACAGGCTTCCTTAGGTTTAAAGAAGAAAGGTTGAAATTTATTAAACATAAACTCTAATTCAGTTAACGCCTACCGATACACGACACGCCCACACTAGCATGCATAAGTGATACACACATGCAAATAGAGACAGAAAAGAGCAGAAGAAAAATAAAGAGGAAAAGTTTGAGGCAATATCTGAAGAGTTTTTTTTTACGGTTCTTGGAGCTCCCTGTAGAGTCCTTGATTGTAGGTAGATCTTGCTTTTCGTTGGGGCCCAGTATTCTTCTTAAACCTTGTTCGCTGTAAGAGACTTTTCTCTCTTGGGGTTCATGTGTCTTCAATGAATTCAGAGGCTTGTGAGAAAGAGATGGGAGCGGACAGGAGAGATCTTCAGTCCAGGAGGAAACAGACACTCTGCCCAAACTGTTTGTACAAATTCAAAAAACACAGGTTGCCAGCAGGTTAGTCATGTAACTAGCTGGTTTGACAATGTCCATTTGTGTAATCGGCCATCTTAGCAGTCACCCTGGAATGCGATCTCCCCCACCTTCAACGTCTGGTGATCAAAAGTCCATTGTGGGTTGAATGTGTCAGGGAATGGCTGCTTTGTCCTTCCAAACACATTCTGTTAATATGCAAATGTCTTTTTCAGCCACAGCTGATCTGTATAACAAGTCCTTTCTTCACTCCAGTAACAGTTTAAAATCAATGTTCATGACAAAATTAATGTGCCTCATTCTTGGCAGGTGGGGGCCGAGTATGACATTTAGTCTCCTTACTTAAGGAGGGATATACTTGCATTGGAAGGAGTTCAGAGAAGGTTCACAGCATCACTGGTGCAAAACTAAATACTTGGTGTTTTGAGGATGTAATCTTTTCTTTATCTATCATAAGTAAATCTATTCTCCTCATATACCACAGTGTCGTGCTCATGAGAAGTGCAGCGATGAAAATGCAGAACCAAACTGAAGAGTTATAAAAAAAAAAGACTTTTCCTTTAAAAAGTGGACAATTTGCTACAAACTGACCACTGAAGGTCGGCTGACTTGGCCTGTATATTCAAACTATCTCACTATCTGTTAAGGACAAAAGGATGCATTCCAGGCTAGGAGGTGTCAATTACACTCATCCTGAAACCATCAAGAGACATTCCTGATTTGAATGGGCTCTTCTGAAACAAATAAGTTGTGCAGTAGACACATCCTGGTCCATTGTGTGGTCATAACAGGGAGTGGCACCATGCATCTCCTAACAGAGGCAAAAGCGAGAGATTTATACCTTAAAAGGAGGCTCTCTCTAGAGAGAGAGGGAGAGAGAGAGAGGAATAATTGACAATCTAGTGGTGCAAGACCCCTTGGGGATGAGCGACCATAACATGATAGAATTCTTCATCAAGATGGAGAGTGATGTAGTTGATTCTGAAACTAGGGTCCTGAATCTTAATAAAGGAAAATATAAAGGTATGAGGCGCCAGTTGGCTATGACGGATTGGGAAACGTTACTTAAAGGGATGACGGTGGATAGGCAATGGCAAACATTTAAAGAGCACATGGATGAACTGCAACAATTGTTTATCCCTGTCTGGCACGAAAGAAAAGCAGGAAAGTTGGCCAAACCAGGGCTTACAAGGGAAATTAGAAAAAGCATTCGATCTAAGGAAGAGGCATATAAATCTGCCAGAAAAAACAACAGACCTGTTGATTGGGAGCAGTTTAGAATTCAGCAAAGGAGGACCAAGGGATTGATTAAGAAGGGGAAAATAGAGTACGAGAGCAAGCTTGCGGGGAACATAAAAACTGACTGTAAAAGTTTCTTTAGGTATGTGAAGAGAAAAAGATTGGTGAAGACAAATGTAGGCCCCTTACAGTCAGAAACAGGGGAATTTATTATGGGGAACAAAGAAATGGATGACCAACTAAATGCATTCTTTGGTTCTGTCTTCACAAAGGAGGACACAAATATCATACCAGAAATGTTGGGGAACACAGGGCTTAGTGAGAGAGTGGAACTGAAGGAAATCAGTACTAGTAGAGAAATGGTGTTGGGGAAATTGATGGGATTGAAGGCCGATAAATCCCCAGGGCCTGATGGTATGCATCCCAGAGTACTTAAGGAAGTGATCCTAGAAATAGTGGATGCATTGGTGGTCATCTTCTAAGATTCTATAGACTCTGGAACAGTTCCTACAGATTGGAGGGGAGCTAATGTAACCCTACTATTTAAAAAGGGAGGTAGACAGAAAGCAGGGAATTATAGACCAGTCAGCCTGATGTCGGTAGTGGGGAAATTCTAGAGACCATGATCAAAGATTTTATAGCAGAGCACTTGGAGAACAGTGGTAGAATCGGGCAGAGTCAGCATGGATTTACGAAACGGAAATCATGCTTGACAAATCTACTAGAATTCTTCAAGGATGTAACTGGTAGAGTTAATGATGGGGAGCCAGTGGATGTGGTTTATTTGGACTTTCAGAAGGCTTTTGACAAAGTCCCACACAACAGATTAGCATGTAAAATTAAAGCGCATGGGGTTGGGGGTAGTGTATTGTGATGGACAAAAAATTGGTTGGCAGACAGGAAACAAAGTAGGGATAGACAGGTCTTTTTCCGAATGACTGACAGTGACTAGTGGGGTACCACAGGGATCGGTGCTAGGACCCCAGCTATTCACAATATATATTAATGATTTAGATGAGGGAATTAAATGTAATATCTCCAAATTTGCAGATGACACAAAACTGGGTGGGAGGATGTGTTGTGAGGAGGATGCAGAGAGGCTTCAGGGTGATTTGGACAAGTTGAGTGAGTGGGAAAATGCATGGCAGATGCAGTATAATGTGGATAAATGTGAGGTTATCCACTTTGGTAGCAACAACAGGAAGACAGATTATTATCTGAACGGCTATAAAGTGAGAGAGGGGAATATGCAACGAAACCTAGGTGTTCTTGTACACAAGTCACTGAAGGTAAGCATGCAGGTGCAACAGGTGGTAAAAAAGGCAAATGGTACATTGGCCTTCATAGCAAGAGGATTCGAGTACAGGAGCAGGGATGTCTTGCTGCAATTATACAGGGCCTTGGTGAGGCCACACCTGGAATATTGTGTGCAGTTTTGGTCTCCTTATCTGAGGAAGGATGTTCTTGCTATAGAGGGAGTGCAGCAAAGGTTACCAGAGTGATTCCTGGGTTGGCGGGATTGACGTATGAGGAGATTGAGTCGGTTAGGATTATATTCGCTGGAGTTCAGAAGAGTGAGGGGGGATCTCCTAGAAACCTATAAAATTCTAACAGGACTTGACAGAGCAGATGCAGGAAGGATATTCCCGATGGTGGGGAGTCCAGAACCAGGAGTCATAGTCTCAGGATATGGCGTAAACCTTTCAGGACTGAGATGAGGAGAAATTTCTTCACCCAGAGAGTGGTGAGCCTGTGGAATTCACTGTGGAATTCACACAGAAAGTAGTTAAGGCCAAAAAATTGTATGTTTTCAAGAAGGAGTTAGATATAGCTCTTGGGTCTAAAGGGATCAAAGGGTATGGGGTGAAAACGGGAACAGGTTACTGAGTTGGATGATCAGCCATGATCATAATGAATGGCGGAGCAGGCTCGAAGGGCCGAATGGCCTACTCCTGCTCCTATTTTCTATGTTTCTATGTTTCTAACATCGCACAAACGCAGTCCAGTCAAGGGCTGCGAAAAGATGTCCAGCAAAAAAAAAGCAATGAGTCCTGCTGAGAATTCTATACTTCAAATTGGTGCAGAAGAGAACTGAAAGTGACCACTGCCTCCAGTCTGAAGTTTTAACCACTAGAAAACGACAAACACCCAGGCCGGCAACTTTAAAAGAAACTGTCCTCCAAGAAGATTCAACAGGTTTACCGTGAATCCTGAACACCTACCTCACTTCAAATCACTTACCGTTTTCCTCTCTATCTATTTATTGCTGTGTGTATATTTGTGTGTGAATATGTGCATGGGTGCCGTTGTGACCATTTCGGGAATTATGTGAAAAAGAAGTTATCTTTTGTTTAACCTACAAGAATACCTGACCTTTCCCTGTTTATTTGACCTAAAAACACTAAGGGGCTAACTCTTAATTTTAAACAAAACATGACTGTGGTCATTTGGGAGGAGAACAGTGGGAACCAACAACAACCCTTACCACGTGGCAGTAACAACTTTTACTCAAATTAATGTCTGTGTGTTAACATAATGGAGAATGTTATTAACTTTATGGTCCATGTAATTTGGACATGGTTTTTATAGTGAGACCCAAGCAAAATATAAAATTTAAGAAAAGATTAATTTAAATTGCAATTACCTTCATCAACTATTTTGCAACGTTACTTAGTAATCAAAATGTTTTGTTTAAATAATCAAATTTAATTGCAGCAATTCTAGTGATCGAAAGTATCTAATGTAACCAATTAGAACATATTACTAAATATAAAATGTGATAAAAGGTCATCAACCTAAAACGTTAACTTTTTTCCCTTCACATATGCTGCCTGATCCACTGAGTATTTCTAATATTTCTGTTTTTATTATGAAATATAAAGATTGAACAATGCTAAATGTCTAAGTGCCAAATCTATGAAACATGATACATATCTGTGAAAGAAGCTAACTCTTGAATATCACAATCTATATTGTTACCTCAGAAGCAGTTGGAGGTTTCATGCTCGACCCAGTTTTGATGTCTTATGTGCACAAAAAAGGAAACAATTTTTGATTAATTTCATGGTTTCGAAAAACGGTTTCCAACAGGTTTTCCTCCACAGTAGCTTTTTGTATCAATATTCAGCATTGAAGGATTATGTAGGGCTTTCTAACAGCAAAGCCTACCATGCTGTGTAAATGTCTAGTGTTACTATCAATCATAAAATAAAGATCTGTGAGTTATAGGTAAAGGCACTGGGATATGTGGCCTGATACTTTCTCGAATCTCTTCAGCAGATAGCGATGGGTCTAGGAAGTCCCATGAATTCAAAACTTGAACATTTCAGAGTGGCCCAATCCTTCAACAGAAAACATTGTTCGAGACATTTTAAACACATGAGTGCTATTGTATTTGTAATAATTTCTTCGGAACTGCTCCAACTCCATCACCACAACCTCACTACAAGTTTGACGGAAACCCCAATTATGCATATCAATGTAGTGAGATAAGTGACCAGTTCATTTATTTTAATGACATTTGATAAATGGTGCCCAAGGCAGCTCCCCTATTCTTCAAATAGTGCCATGGAATCTTTTATGACCACCGGAAAGAGCAGATGAGACCTCAGTTTAATGTCTCATCTGAAAGATTGCATTTCTGACAGTGCACAACTCCCTTAGTACTGCACCGTAGATACCTGGAGCAGGGCTTAAACACACTACCTTTGACCCAGAGGAGTAAATGCTAGCGCACTAAGATGATAGAACAAAGAACAGTACAGCACAGGAACAGGCCATTCGGCCCTCCAAGCCTGCGCCGATCTTGATGCCTGCCTAAACTAAAACCTTCTGCACTTCCAGGGACCGTATCCCTCTATTCCCATCCTTTTCATGTATTTGTCAAGATGCTTCTTAAACGTCGCTATCGTATCTGCTTCCACCACCTCCCCCGGCAGCAGGTTCCAGGCACTCACCACCCTCTGTGTGAAGAACTTGCCTCGCACATCCCCTCTAAACTTTGCCCCTCTCACCTTAAACCTATGTCCCCTAGTAACTGACTCTTCCACCCTGGGAAAAAGCTTCTGACTATCCACTCTGTCAATGCCGCTCATAACTTTGTAAACCTCTATCATGTCACCCCTCCACCTCCGTTGTTCCAGTGAAAACAATCCGAGTTTATCCAGCCTCTCCTCATAGCTAATGCCCTCCAGACCAGGCAACATCCTGGTAAACCTCTTCTGTACCCTCTCCAAAGCCTCCACGATTTCTGGTAGTGTGGCGACCAGAATTGCACGCAATATTCTAAGTGTGGCCTAACTAAGGTTCTGTACAGCTGCAACATGACTTGCCAATTATTATACTCTGTGCCCCGACCGATGAAGGCAAGCATGCCCTATGCCTTCTTGACTACCTTATCCACCTGCTTTGCCACTTTCAGTGACCTGTGGACCTGTACGCCCAGATCTCTCTGCCTGTCAATACTCCTAAGGGTTCTGCCATTTACTGTATACTTCCCACCTGCATTAGATCTTCCAAAATGCATTACCTCACATTTGTCCGGATTAAACTCCATCTGCCATTTCTCTGCCCAAGTCTCCGACCGATCTATATCCTGCTGTATCCTCTGACAACCCTCATCACTGTCCGCAACTCCACCAACCTTTGTGTCGTCCGCAAACTTACTAATCAGACCAGCTACATTTTCCTCCAAATCATTTATATATACTACAAAGAGCAAAGGTCCCAGCACTGATCCCTGCGGAAGACGACTAGTCACATCCCTCCATTCAGATGTTGAAGTTTCAATGAAAATGGTATTTCTTAAAATACCTAAGTCATTTTATATGAAGTTGGGAGGTGCTTTGAGTAATTAATTTTACAAATAATACAAATTTCTGCACCATAATTAACTATTAGTCAGTTAGGTTATTTGATTGCAAATTAAATTAAACTATTCTAATGTACCATCTTAACAACTACTAATGAACAACTTAGGCTTTACTAAGTAACATGGTTTATTGTACATAGGTGGTAATGCAGTCTGCAGTTAAACCTACAGAAAGGAATGCACCATATATGGATATGGGAGCAATTTTATCCTAACCCCAGACACCATCAGAAAATTGACGGGATTAGGTGCAAAACTTGTTATACACCATGCCTGATTTTACTCTCCACTGAAGTTAACATTGGATGAGTTGTAAAAATAAATATTTGGGCCTACATTCTCTGGGGTTTAGAAGAATGAGAGGTGATCTTATTTTTTTTTTAGCGATACAGTACTGAAACAGGCCCTTCGGCCCACCGAGTCTGTGCCGACCATCAATCACCCATTTTTATACTAATCTCTTTTAATTTTATGCTTATTGAAGCATACAAAATTCTTATAGGGCTCAATAGGGTGGATGCAGGAAGGATGTTTCCCCCGGCTGGCGGGGTGTCTGGAACCACTGTGTCTGCACAGTGGCGCAGTGGTTAGCACCGCAGCCTCACAGCTCCAGAGACCCGGGTTCAGTTCTGGGTACTGCCTGTGTGGAGTTTGCAAGTTCTCCCTGTGTCTGCGTGGGTTTCCTCAGGGTGCTCCGGTTTCCTCCCACATGCCAAAGACTTGCAGGTTGATAGGTAAATTGGCCATTATAAATTGCCCCTAGGAAAGGTAGGTGGTAGGGAAATATAGGGACAGGTGGGGATGTGGTAGGAATATGGAATTAGTGTAGGATTAGTATAAATGGGTGGTTGATGGTCGGCACAGACTCGGTGGGCCGAAGGGCCTGTTTCAGTGCTGTATCTCTAAAAAAAACCAAAAAAAAACCAGGGGGCACAGTCTCAGAATAAGAGGTAGGCCATTTAGGGCTGAAGTGAGGAGGAATTTCTTCACTCAGAGGGTGGTGAATCTGTGGCATTCTCTACCCCAAAGGGCTGTGGAGGCTTAGTCATTGAATGTATTCAAGACAGAAATCGATAGATTTCTAGATATTAAAGATATCAAGGGCTATGGGGATATTGCGGGAAAATGGCTTTAAGGTAGAAGATCAGCCATGATCTAGTTGAATGGCAGAGCAGGTTCAAATGGCCAAATGGCCTACTCCTGCTCCTATTTCCTATGTTCCTATGTTCTTGTGGCTTTCCCGCTCAGCGAGTTTAGTGAAGGTTACCCCCATTAATTCACCAATTTATGAAAATCAATTCATATTCTTATAGTATTTCTCACATAATAGAACAATTATGACACTTCACAAGCACAATAGATGTAGTTGAGGGAGGAGTGTGTAATGTAGTCTCGCGGTGACCTCACCTTTAAGTAATCTACCTTTAAGAGAACTGATCACTGATGTAACTGATGATGTCACCACGTATGTATATAGAGGCAGGAGACGCCATTTTGTAAGGACACTGAGCACACGGCCTGTATAGAGATCATGCAATGTAAATAGTTAAGGTAATAAATAGTGTGTTGAATCTGAATATCAAGCCTGCATCTATCTTTAAGAAGACCGACTGATCTGCTTAACAGCTTTAGATAAAAAGAAACACAGCACAACACTACACTTTTCTGGTGATGAGCCATAAAAAAGGAGAAAAGAACAAAAACTTTGAGAGAAAACCAGGACTGGATCAGAGAGAAAACGTGGACTGGAGCAGAGGAAAAAATGCAGAAGACATGTACAAGCACCATGTGTGCGCAACAATTGCCAGTCTTTCCAGCTTTTACAAAGACTGACAGCAACCCAGGCCACACAGGAGCAAATAGATAGCAAGATTCACACGCCTTATGGTGGCATTTGACAACAACGCACAACGAAGAAAGAGACCATTACTCCTGCACTATGCTAGGCCAAAAGTCAACAATATCTTCGATACACTCACTGACACCGGAACAGACGCTGATTATGATGCAGCGAAGACTGCTCTAACAAGATATTTTCAACTGAGGGCAAATCCTCACTATCAAATTTATGTCTTCAGCCAAGCAAAACAAGTTAAGTGCAAGACCTTTGACCACTACGTGATGAGACTCAGAAGCCTGAGCCAGAACTGCAACTTCACCAACCTGCCAATCACCAAAACAAGGAAGGCAAGCCCTTAGAGACAGCGAATCATTAAACTTGCAAAGGTTACTCAATATCAGCAGAACGTTGGAAGTCAATGAAAGACAAGCTGAAGTCTTAGAAGGGAAAGAGGCAAATGTCATAAGACATTTAGGGCATTGTTAATCAAGGAAAGTATTACAGCGGCAGAAAGGACGTTTGAGGACTCGTCTACTGAGGTAGTATGGGCCGAGGTTAGAAACAGGAGAGGAGAGGTCACCCTGTTGGGAGTTTTCTATCGACCTCCAAATAGTTCCAGAGATGTAGAGGAAAGGATAGCAAAGATGATTCTTGACAGGAGCGAGAGTAACAGGGTAGTGGTTATGTGGGACTTTAACTTTCCAAATATTGACTGGAAATACTATAGTTCGAGTACTTTAGATGGGTCTGTTTTTGTCCAGTGTGTGCAGGAGGGTTTTCTGACACAGTATGTAGACAGGCCAACCAGGGGCGATGCCACATTTGATTTGGTACTGGGTAATGAACCCGGCCAGGTGTTAGATTTAGAAGTTGGTGAGCACTTTGGTGATAGTGATCACAATTCGGTTAGGTTTACCTTAGCGATGGGCAGGGACAGGCATATATAGCAGGGCAAGAATTATAGCTGGGGGAAAGGAAATTATGATGCGATTAGGCAAGATTTAGGATGCGTAGGATGGGGAAGGAAACTGCAGGGGATGGGCACAATCGAAATGTGGAGCTTATTCAAGGAGCAGCTACTGCGTGTCCTTGATAAGTATGTACCTGTCAGGCAGGGAGGAAGTTGTCGAGCGAGGGAGCCGTGGTTTACTAAAGAAGTTGAAGAGCTTGTCAAGAGGAAGAAGAAGGCTTATGTTCGGATGAGACGTGAAGGCTCAGTTAGGGCGCTTGAGAGTTACAAGCTAGCCAGGAAGGATCTAAAGGGAGAGATAAGAAGAGCAAGGAGAGGACACGAGAAGTCATTGGCGGATAGGATCAAAGAAAACCCTAAGGCTTTCTATAGGTATATCAGGAATAAAAGAATGACTAGAGATAGGTTAGGGCCAATCAAGGATAGTAGTGGGAAGTTGTGTGTGGAATCGGAGGAGATAGGGGAAGTGTTAAATGAATATTTTTCATCAGTATTTACAGTGGAGAAATAAAATGTTGTCGAGGAGAATACTGAGATACAGACTACTAGGCTAGATGGGATTGAGGTTCACAAGGAGGAGGTGTTAGCAATTTTGGAAAGTGTGAAAATAGATAAGTCCCCTGGGCCAGATGGGATTTATCCTAAGATTCTCTGGGAAGTCAGGGAGGAGATTGCAGAGCCTTTGTCCTTGATTTGTATGTCGTCATTGTCGACAGGAATAGTGCCGGAAGACTGGAGGATGGCAAATGTTGTCCCCTTGTTCAAGAAGGGGAGTAGAGACAGCCCTGGTAATTATAGACCTGTGAGCCTTACTTCGGTTGTGGGTAAAATGTTGGAAAAGGTTATAAGAGACAGGATTTATAATCATCTTGAAAAGAATAAGTTCATTAGAGATAGTCAGCACGGTTTTGTGAAGGGTAGGTCGTGCCTCACACACCTTATTGAGTTTTTTGACAAGGTGACCAAACAGATGGATGAGGGTAAAGCAGTGGATGTGGTCTATATGGATTTCAGTAAGGCATTTGATAAAGTTCCCCACGGTAGGCTATTGCAGAAAATACAGAAGTATGGGATTGAAGGTGAATTAGTGCTTTGGATCAGAAATTGGCTAGCTGAAAGAAGACAGAGGGTGGTGGTTGATGGTAAATGTTCATCCTGGAGTATAGTTTCTAGTGGTGTACCGCAAGGATCTGTTTTGGGGCCACTGCTGTTTGTCATTTTTATAAATGACCTGGATGAGGGTGCAGAAGAGTGGGTTAGTAAATTTGCGGATGACACGAAGGTCGGTGGAGTTGTGGATAGTGCCGAAGGATGTTGTAGGGTACAGAGGGACATAGATAGGCTGCAGAGCTGGGCTGAGAGATGGCAAATGGAGTTTAATGCGGAAAAGTGTGAGGTGATTCACTTCGGAAGGAGTAACAGGAATGCAGAGTACTGGGCTAATGGGAAGATTCTTGGTAGTGTAGATGAGCAGAGAGATCTTGGTGTCCAGGTACATAAATCCCTGAAAGTTGCCACCCAGGTTAATAGAGCTGTTAAGAAGGCATATGGTGTGTTAGCTTTTATTAGTAGAGGGATAAAGTTTAGGAGCCACGAGGTCATGATGCAGCTGTACAAAACTCTGGTGAGGCCGCACCTTGAGTATTGCGTGCAGTTCTGGTCACCGCATTATAGGAAGGACGTGGAAGCTATGGAAAAGGTGCAGAGGAGATTTACTAGGATGTTGCCTGGTATGGAGGGAAGGTCTTACGAGGAAAGGCTGAGGGACTTGAGGTTGTTTTCGTTAGAGAGAAGGAGGAGAAGAGGTGACTTAATAGAGACATATAAGATAATCAGAGGGTTGGACAGGGTGGATAGTGAGAGTCTTTTTCCTCGGATGGTGATGGCAAACACGAGGGGACATAGCTTTAAGTTGAGGGGTGATAGATATAGGACAGATGTGAGAGGTAGTTTCTTTACACAGAGAGTAGTAGGGGCGTGGAACGCCCTGCCTGCAACAGTAGTAGACTCGCCAACTTTAAGGGCATTTAAGTGGTCATTGGATAGACATATGGATGAAAATGGAATAGTGTAGGTCAGATGGTTTCACAGGTCGGCGCAACATCGAGGGCTGAAAGGCCTGTACTGCACTGTAATGTTCTATGTTCTATGTTCTAGGGCGGCACAGTGGCGCAGTGGTTAGCACCGCAGCCTCACAGCTCCAGTGACCCGGGTTCAATTCTGGGTACTGTCAGTGTGGAGTTTGCAAGTTCTCCCTGTGTCTGCGTGGGTTTCCTCCGGGTGCTCCGGTTTCCTCCCACCGCCAAAAGACTTGCAGGTGATAGGTAAATTGGCCATTATAAATTGCCCCTAGTTTAGATAGGTGGTAGGGCATATGGGATTACTGTAGGGTTAGTATAAATGGGTGGTTGTTGGTCGGCACAGACTCGGTGGGCCGAAGGGCCTGTTTCAGTGCTGTATCTCTAAAAAAAAAATAAGAACCTATCTGACAAGAATCCCCTGAGGTCAGGATCGTTGACAGAATCTATGAACACCACAAGAGGAAGGTTTCACCAGAGAAACACACCAAACACAAGGGCACAGAGGAAACCCAGAGAAAGGACTGAGGCACGTCAAGGAAGACCAGGACAGAGATTACGATCACCTCATCTTTGAACATACAATCATGGCGGTGGTACATCTCCTCATTACAAAACCTGTCCTGCGAGAGGAAAGAAATTTAAAGCCTGCAGAAAATGGGGCATTTTGCAACAGTAGCCAATCGAAGTCTACAGAAGACATTAATAGAGCTAAATGCCGGAAGGAAGATTACACATTCACAGCAGTAGGGAAGATTTTTGTTGCTCACAACCACAAGTACTGATGCCTGCACATGTGCGATGTGTTCATAGGCAATTCAACAATCTCTGCAGTAATTGACTCAGGAACAACAGTCAACATAATGAATGCTGTGACATTCCACAAGTTACAAAGAAAACAGAAACTGCAATTCTTCAATTCGATACCTAAAATCTTCCACTGCAGATCAGTTAGCCCTCTACTGGTCCTAAGGAAGATCCAAGTTAGTTTCAAATTCTCCCATGGGTTCACATATCACATTTGGTTCCATATTGTCGACTCAAGCAAGGGAAATCTAAGTTTCGAAACTGCCAGCAAATTGAAGCTGATCACAATCAACTCCATTGGAAGACAGATAAAGTGCAAACTGCCACAATTCACGCCTATTCAAACCGACACACACTCAATGGAATGCTTGAGGGATAGAGACAAGAGTCAAAGACAGATGATAAAGATGGAAGCAGACCGATGGATGCACACAAAAGATAGCGAGATAAAAGAAGGAGACAATGTCCTGATTCGGCAAGAGAAAACGTCGAAAATTAGCTCGCCGTTTGACCCGAGTGCTTATGGTGGTTCAGAGAAAAGGAAGGATGATTGTAGCAAAGAGAGGAAATGACATTGTGAAGAGAAAAATAACCTTTTCAAAAGAGTCAATGCTAAAACACTTCCAGAAGACAGTGACAAAGACAACTTCAATGCCTTCATGTCTGCACCAACAACCAAATCAAGCACAGTCGAGATTGATACTGTATGATCGACAGAGAAGATCTCGAGACCTTATTGATTACCTGAGCTATATAATGACTACATCATGTATCAATGATGAAGGGAGGCAGGCAGAAAAGGTCTGTTATAGAGGGTGATGGCTTGAAACCTCTCCCCTCCAAGTTTTTAAACTTCAGCCCAACCGAGTTTTGTTCAATGTAACTTTGCATGATTAAGTGGCAAAGGAGCAATTGTTAGTCTTTAAAAGAAAAGGGGGAAACTTTTAAATTTAGAAGAAGGGGGTAATGTAATGTGGTGTAGTGGTGACCTCGCCTTTAAGTAACCTTAACTTGGAGAGACCAGGCCACTGATGTAACTGATGATGTAACCACATATGTGCATATAAGCAGGAGACACCATTTTGTTAGGAGACTGAACACAGCCTGCAGACAGAGTACACAGAACAGAATGGACAAGACCTGGACCTGAGTAACATGTAGAGATCATTTAATGTAAATAGTTAAGATAATAGAGTGTTGTGTTGAACCTGAATATCAAGCCTACATCTATCCTTAAGGTGACTGATCTGCGTAACAGCTGTACATAAAAAGAAGCACAGCACAACACGACAAGGTGAAAGGCATTGTTGAAGATATAGATGTTTAGGAGGTTTTTGAGCCAGGGAGAGAGATGGAGGAGAAGTGGTTTTGTGTGAGAATTAGAGATGGCAGAGGTATAAGTGACTAAAAGATCATCCACTAATGCCAGAATGGAGACAGTATGGAACAAGAAAGAAGCTGGCACTGAATTAAGCAATACAAATCCAGAAGGTCCCACATTCAAACTCTGTCAATGCTGAGTTAACTGATCTGGGAACTGGTGGAAATCCAACTGTTCGCCTCAGTGTCCTTGTGAGAAATCAGGCAGAGTTCCAAATAATGATTGCTAAACAGTAAATTCCACTGCAATGCTACTGTGAGCATATAAACTTGACAGTCATAGCTGTGATTGTTAATGGTCTAATAGTCTTTTGGCAGTCACTGTAGGCTTAGACATGAAAAATATCCACTTGGAAAGATAGTGGTCCTGCAGAAAGAGTTGACTGAGCGAGGTAAGAAATTAGCAAGCAGGACTTCAAAAGTAGTAATCTTTGGATGACTCCCAGTGCCAAGTGCAAGTGAGTACAGGAATAGAAGAATAAGACAGGTGAATGCGTGGCTGGAAAGTTGGTGCAGGAGGGAAGGTTTTAGATTCTTAGAGACATTGGGACCGGCTCTGGGGCAGATGGGACCTGTACAGGCTGGATGGGCTGCACCTGAACAGAGCCAGGACTGAGATCCTTGCGGGATGTTTTGCTAGTGCTGTTGGGGAGGGTTTAAACTAGTTTGGCAGGGGAATGGGGATCTGAAGGTAGATTCATTTGGGACAAAATCAGAAATGAAAATTTAAGGCAAAAAAATTAGTGGATGAGTCTGGAAGGCAGAGGAAACAAAGTTTAGAAAATAAAAAAAGAAGTTTGGCAGTGATCAAGGGTATCTATTTCAATGCAAGGTGTATAGCAAATAAAGCAGATAAGCTGAGGGCACAGATAGACACGTGGCAGTTTGATATAGCTATCACAGAAACATGGCTTAAGGAGGACAGGAATGGCAGCTCAACATTTCTGGTTACAGGGTTTTCAGACATGATAAAGAGGGGGATAAGAAAGGAGGGGGAGTGGCAATTTTGGTCAAAGAAACAATTACAGCTATGAGGAGGGATGATATGTTGGAAGGTTCATCAAATGAGGCCATATGGATTGAGCTGAGGAACAAAAAGGGGCAATCACACTTCTGGGAGTGTACTATAGACCCCCAAACAAGCAGAGCAAAACAGATCAAATGTAGGCAAAACACTGAAGTGCAAAAACAATAGGGCCGTAATAGTAGGGGTTTTTAACTACCCCAATATTACCTGGGATAGTTTCAGTGTGAAAGGAATTGAGGGAGCAGAATTCTTGAGGTGCGTTCAGGAGAACTTTGTTGGCCAGTATGTAGCACGTCCAACAAGAGAGGGCATAGTTTTAGACTTAGTTTTAGGAAATAAAGCTGGGCAGGTGGAAGGTGTGGCAGTGGGAGAGCATTTTGGTGGTAGTGATCATAATTCAGTCAGTTTTAGCATAATTAGGAAAAGGACAGAGATAGAACAGGAGTTAGAGTTCTCAATTGGGGCAAGGCCAATTTTACTAAACTGAGGAGTGATTTAGCGAAAGTGGACTGGGAACAGCTACTTGAAGATAAATCAATTTCAGAGCCGTGGGAGGCATTCAAAGGAGAGATTCAAGGGGTTCAGAGTAAACATGTTCCCACAAAGAAAAAGGGTGGAACGGCCAAATCTAGAGCCCCATGGATGTCAAGGAGCTTACAGGGTAAGATAAGGTGGAAACGGAAAGCTTATGTCAGACACCGAGAACTCAGTAATACAGAAAGCCGAGAGGAGTATAGAAAGTGGAGGGGTGAAATCAAAAAGGAAATTAAGAAAGCTAAGAGAGGTCATGGAAGAATATTGACAACCAAAATCAAGGTGAACCCAAAGATGTTTTATCAATACATTTGCAGAAAGAGGATAACTAAGGAAGGAGTAGGGCCAATAAAAGACCAAAAAGGTAACCTATGTGTAGGGGGGCAGAAGATGTTGGTATGGTTCTAAATGAATACTTTGCATCTGTCTTCACAAGAGGGGTTTGATATAGATATTGTAGTCAAGGAAGAAGGGTGTGAAGTATTGGATGTGATAAACATCGGGAGGGAGGAAGTACTAATGGGATTAACATCCTTGAAAGTTAATAAATCACCAGGGCCAGATGAAATGTACACCAGGCTGTTAAAAGAAGCCAAAGAAGAAATAACGTACGGTCTGTCCATCATTTTCCAGTCCTCACTGGATACAGGTGTGGTGCCAGAGGATTGGAGGACTGCTAATGTCGTCCTTTGTTTAAAAAAGGACCAAGGTATAGACCAAATAATTACAGGCCAGTCAGTCAACCCCAGTAATGGACATATTATTGGAATGAATTCTGAGAGACAGGATAAACTGTCACTGAGAAGGGCACGGATTAATCAAGGATAGTCAGCATGGATTTGTTAAGGGAAGATCTTTTCTGACTAACTTGATTGAATTTTTGAAGAAGTAACAAGGAAGATAGATGAGGGTAGTACAGTGACTTCATAACCACCTTATCAACCTGTCATGCTACCTTCAGGGATCTGTGGGCATTCACTCCATGATCCCTCACTTCCTCTACACATCTCAGTATTCTCCCATTAATCGTGCATTCCTTTGCCTTGTTTGACCTCCCCAAATGCAACACCTCATACTTCTCTGGGTTGAATTCCATTTGCCACTTTTCCACCTACCTGACCAGTCCATCGATATCTTTCTGCAGTTACAACTATCCTCGCTATCAACCACGTGCCCAATTTTGGTATCATCTGTAAACTTCTTGATCATGCCCCCTACATTTATGTCCAAATTGTTATTACATATCACAAAAAACAGGGGACCCAGTACTGTGTCTTGCGGAACGTCACTGGAAATAGCCTTCCAGTTGCAAAAACACTCATCAACAATTACCGTTCGTTTCCTGCCACTGAGCCAATTTTGTATCCAACTTGCTACATTTCCCTGGATCCTATGGGCTTTTATTATTTTTAACCAATCTGCCATGTGGGACCTTGTCAAAAGCCTTGCTAAAATCCATGCAGACCACATCAACTGCACATCAATTTGTGTACTGTCCTAGGCCCAACCATCTCCAGCTGCTTCATCAATGACCTTCCCTCCATCTAAGGTCAGAAGTGAGGATGCTCGCTGATGATTGCAGCACCATTCGCAACTCCTCAGATACTGAAGCAGCCCACTTTCAGATGCAGCAAGACCTGGACAACATCCAGGCTTGGGCTGACAAGTGGCAAGTAACATTAGTGACACACAAGTGCCAGGCAATGACCATCTCAAACAAGAGAGAATTGAACCATCTCCCTTTGATGTTCAATGGCATTACCATCACTGAATCTCCCACTATCAACATCCTGGGGGTTACCATTGACCAGAAACTGAACTGGACCAGCCACATAAGTATTGTGGCTACAAGAGCAGGTCAGAGGCTGGGAATTCTGTGGCGAGTAACTCATCTCCTGTCTCCCCAATGCCTGTCCACCATCTACAAGGCAGAAGTCAGGAGTGTGATGGAATATTCTCCACTTAGCTGGATGAGTGCAGCTCCAACAATACTCAAGAAGCTCGACACCTTCCAGGAAAAAGCAGCCTGCTTGATTGGCAAACCATCCACGACCTTCAACATTAACTCCCTCCACCACCGATGCACAGTAGCAACAGTGTGTACCATCTACAAGATGCACTGCAGCAACTTACCTTAGACAGCACCTTCCAAATCTGTAATCTCTACCATCTAGCAGGACAAGACCACCACCTGCAAGTTCCCCTCTAAGCAGGACACCATCCTGACTTGGAACTATATTGCCATTCCTTCACTGTTGCTAGGTCAAAATTGTGGAACTTCCTTCTTAACAGCGCAGTGGGTGTACCTACACCCCACATGGGCTGCAGCAGTTCAAGAAGGCAGCTCACCATCACCTTCTCAAGGGCAATTAGGGATGGGCAATAAATGCTGGCCTAGCCAGTGATGCCCACATCCCATGAACAAATAAAAAAATGTTAAGGTAGTGCCCCTCTCCACCATCTCCCCGTGCCCCCCAGTTCTGGATCCCCTCGCTAGAGGCCATCGTTCTCTGTATCTACTCTAAGGGATCCCTTTTATCATTTTAAAAATCACAATTAGAATATCCTTCAACAATTCAAGCAGACGATCTATCTGGGATTACTGAAAAGCCTGGTTGATTTCTAGCCATCACATTCCCATCACCTCCCACCATCAACCCTGTGCCCCTCAGCCCAGAGACTGAGGTAAATTGAAGCGTTCCAACCAATTCGTCAATTCATTATAGAGCAGGAACAAAACTTGGACGTCCTGGTCCATGTGACTAGGTATCGCATATACTGGAACAGTTAATCACAAAGCCTTTCGAAGAACCATTTTTTTAAAACAGATTTCATTCTGGGTAGGTATTGTTTACTGGTTGTCTGGAGTGGGTTTTAATTGTTATCACCTCTTATTGAAATCAATAGTAACACAAGTATGCCCATAATATTCCTTTTACATTGAATTGCTTTGACAATTATGTGTGCTAGTCTCCACTGTACTAAATCTGGCCCATTGACGCTACGGGATAGATTTAGTGATCGTCGGGAACTGCTCACGCCCATTTGCAAGTCTACCCAGGTCAGCCCCAAAAAGGGTCACTGGTGCAAACTGTTTATATTTACTACCAATTTGAAGAGTATTTTGCCACCTCTAACAGTGAGATTATTGGACGATTCTGCACTGAAGGTTTGCCTTTGGCGTTCTTGCAGGAAACCCTGAAATAAAGCGGCAAGGTCACACAAGCTATATATTAGCTGAAAAAATTGCAGCCATTTGGAAATGAGCGTGGGAGTGGGATGAACTGGATTGCTCTTCAAAAGAGCTGGCGCAGACTCGATGGGCTGAATAGCCCTCTGTACTTTGCTGTTCTATGATTCCAAACTCAAAGAAATATAAACCTTCTATGGCTACAAATGCCAATGTTTTATTCCCTTAACAAAAAAGGAGCACCATAAATAGACCAAAAAACAAAGTTGGCCAGTTGAATAATGGGAAAAGCTTTTAACACTTTTGAACGGTGTTAAACAATTATACAAAAGACCTCTTCTCAGCGTGAACAATGGCATGAGCATCGGGTTGCAAGAGTTTCTGCTCCCCCTCATCCAGGGATGGCTTTAGGACTGTGTAATGTGTGCAATTGCATTGGGTCCCGAGCTAGTTAGGGGCCTTGAACACGTCCAGTGAAATGCAAAACATAGGAGCTCGAAAGCGAATCCTGCAGCCCTGCAAGGCAAATGCCGCCCCTGCTGTCTCCATATGCTGCATGTAGAAAAGCCTGATGTATTCCCTCGAGTAATGTATAGGAGTGACATTTGTTAGGGAAGCATAACTATAAAAAGAAAGTAGACAAAGGTAATGTGTCCTTCTAAGCAGCACAGTCCCTTCCGATGCAGATACTCTGGTGGTTTACAGTAGTCCTATTTATTGAACCTCTATCATAACCTCTGCATCACCAACTCGTTCTTTCACACTAAACCCTGTCACCAGGTTTCATGGAGGCACCCAAGATCACGTCGTTGGCACCAGCTAGACCTCATTGTCACAAGGCGAGCCCCCTTAAACAGTGTTCAAATCACACGCAGCTTCCACAGTGCGGACTGCGACACTGACCACTCCCTGGTGTGCAGCAAGGTTAGACTCAGACCAAAGAAGTTGCATCATTCCAAGCAGAAGGGCCACACGCGCATCAACACGAGCAGAATTTCTCACCCACAGCTGTTACAAAAATTTCTAAATTCACTTGTAACAGCCCTTCAAAACACTCCCACAGGGGATGCTGAGACCAAGTGGGCCCACATCAGAGACGCCATCTATGAGTCAGCTTTGACCACCTATGGCAAAAGTGCGAAGAGAAATGCAGACTGGTTTCAATCTCATAATGAAGAGCTGGAACCTGTCATAGCCGCTAAGCGCATTGCACTGTTGAACTACAAGAAAGCCCCCAGCGATTTAACATCCGCAGCACTTAAAGCAGCCAGAAGTACTGCACAAAGAACAGCTATGCGTTGCGCAAACGACTACTGGCAACACCTATGCAGTCATATTCAGCTGGCCTCAGACACCGGAAACATCAGAGGAATGTATGATGCCATGAAGAGAGCTCTTGGGCCAACCATCAAGAAGATCGCCCCCCTCAAATCTAAATCGGGGGACAAAATCACTGACCAACGCAAACAGATGGACCGCTGGGTTGAGCACTACCTAGAACTGTACTCCAGGGAGAATGCTGTCACTGAGACTGCCCTCAATGCAGCCCAGCCTCTACCAGTCATGGATGAGCTGGACATACAGCCAACCAAATCGGAACTCAGTGATGCCATTGATTCTCTAGCCAGCGGAAAAGCCCCTGGGAAGGACAGCATTACCCCTGAAATAATCAAGAGTGCTAAGCCTGCTATACTCTCAGCACTACATGAACTGCTATGCCTGTACTGGGACGAGGGAGCAGTACCCCAGGACATGCGCGATGCCAACATCATCACCCTCTATAAAAACAAAGGTGACCGTGATGACTGCAACAACTACCGTGGAATCTCCCCGCTCAGCATAGTGGGGAAAGTCTTTGCTCGAGTCGCTCTGAACAGGCTCCAGAAGCTGGCCGAGCGCGTCTACCCTGAGGCACAGTGTGGCTTTCGTGCAGAGATCGACCATTGACATGCTGTTCTCCCTTTGTCAGATACAGGAGAAATGCCGTGAACAACAGATGCCCCTCTACATTGCTTTCATTGATCTCACCAAAGCCTTTGACCTCGTCAGCAGACGTGGTCTCTTCAGACTACTAGAAAAGATCGGATGTCCACCAAAGCTACTAAGTATCATCACCTCATTCCATGACAATATGAAAGGCACAATTCAACATGGTGGCTCCTCATCAGAGCCCTTTCCTATCCTGAGTGGTGTGAAACAGGGCTGTGTTCTCGCACCCACACTTTTTGGGATTTTCTTCTCCCTGCTGCTTTCACATGCGTTCAAATCCTCTGAAGAAGGAATTTTCCTCCACACAAGATCAGGGGGCAGGTTGTTCAACCTTGCCCATCTAAGAGCGAAGTCCAAAGTACGGAAAGTCCTCATCAGAGAACTCCTCTTTGCTGACGATGCTGCTTTAACATCTCACACTGAAGAGTGCCTGCAGAGTCTCATCGACAGGTTTGCGTCTGCCTGCAATGAATTTGGCCTAACCATCAGCCTCAAGAAAACGAACATCATGGGGCAGGACGTCAGAAATGCTCCATCCATCAATATTGGCGACCACGCTCTGGAAGTGGTTCAAGAGTTCACCTACCTAGGCTCAACTATCACCAGTAACCTGTCTCTGGATGCAGAAATCAACAAGCGCATGGGTAAGGCTTCCACTGCTATGTCCAGACTGGCCAAGAGAGTGTGGGAAAATGGCGCACTGACACGGAACACAAAAGTCCGAGTGTATCAGGCCTGTGTCCTCAGTACCTTGCTCTACGGCAGCGAGGCCTGGACAACATATGCCAGCCAAGAGCGACGTCTCAATTCATTCCATCTTCGCTGCCTTCGGAGAATACTTGGCATCAGGTGGCAGGACTATATCTCCAACACAGAAGTCCTTGAAGCGGCCAACACCCCCAGCTTATACACACTACTGAGTCAGCGGCGCTTGAGATGGCTTGGCCATGTGAGCCGCATGGAAGATGGCAGGATCCCCAAAGACACATTGTACAGCGAGCTCGCCACTGGTATCAGACCCACCGGCCGTCCATGTCTCCGCTATAAAGACGTCTGCAAACGCGACATGAAATCGTGTGACATTGATCACAAGTCGTGGGAGTCAGTTGCCAGCATTCGCCAGAGCTGGCAGGCAGCCATAAAGACAGGGCTAAATTGTGGCGAGTCGAAGAGACTTAGTAGTTGGCAGGAAAAAAGACAGAGGCACATGGGGAGAGCCAACTGTGCAACAGCCCCGACAAACAAATTTCTCTGCAGCACCTGTGGAAGAGCCTGTCACTCCAGAATTGGCCTTTATAGCCACTCCAGGCGCTGCTTCACAAACCACTGACCACCTCCAGGCGCGTATCCATTGTCTCTCGAGATAAGGAGGCCCAAAAGAAAGAAAGAAAAGAAAGATTTATTGAATGACAGCATGATATCTTCATTGTCTGCAGTAATAGTGGTTGCCGCTTCCATTGACTCAGCAGGCTGATCGTGTAGATCTGAGGCCGGTTACGCAATTAGACTATATTGGGAAAATTTTGCAATTTAGCACACTTGGCACAGTACTTTGCATGATAGGAGCACATATTGTTAAGGCAAGCATGTATGTCAGTGCATGTGATTTGCATCTCACATGATTTTCAATTGAGAACTAAATTATAAAATGTACTCTGACTGAAAATGATATGGTAAGAGCAAAATACTGCAGATGCTGGAACTCTGAAATGAGAACAGAAAGTGCTGGAAATACTCAGCAGATCTGGCAGCATCTGTGCAGACAGAAACAGAGTTAATGTTTCAGGTCTGTGAAAAAGTTAGAAATGTAACAGTCTTTGAGCAAGTGAAAGGGGGGAGGGAGGAAGAAGAGCAGGAAGGAAGAACTGTGATAGGATAGAGGGGGGAGAGATTAACTGACAGATGTCATGGAACATACTGCAAATGGAGTGCTAAATAGTTGTAGTGAAAGACATTATCACTCTCTCTAGACTCATGCTTTGCTCCATGACAACTCTCATTTAATCTCTTCCCCCCTCTGTCCTATCACAGTCCTTCCTTCTTGTTCTTCTTCCCCCTTCCCCCTTTTCACATGCTCAAAGACTTTTGCCATTTCTGATGAAGGGTCACAGACCTGAAATGTTAACTCCGTTTCTCTCTACACAGATGCTGACAAACCTGCTTAATATTTCTGGCACTTTCTGTTCTCATATGAAACTGATATGGTAATTATTCAGATTCAAGGTTAGCCTCAGAGGAAAAACTTGTATTGTTGTTGCCTCAGTTGGACTATCTGCATAATAATTTGCATTGCCTTGATACTGGTTTTCCTGATTACCCTTTGTAGCTGGATGGTTTGGCTTTGAACTTTCTGCTGTATTACAATTGCCATATTTCTCTATTTAAGGTCACTGATTGTCTTCTATAGACTCTACAGTAATGATTTATACTCTTTTAATAATGCTGGCCCATGTTTAACTGGTGCAGCTACGATGGGCCAAAGTTTGGATTTGCACTTTCGTTAAAATATTTCTTCTGCATTTAGTAACGTGCATAAAGTTCCATCTTTTTGAAATGCTTCTTATATCATAACCTACATACCATTTTACAAGCCATATTTTCCTGTTTTTGCATATGGGTATATTGGATTACCTGGGTGCAGTGCATAGAGGAAAATCAGGCAGGGAGGATTGCGTGCCTGTTCAGGAGCTCGCCTGATTCTCTTTTGTCATCTCATCAGTGTAAAAAATCTAACATATTTACATGTATTGTGCAGCCTGTTATTTTGAAGGATTGACTCATGCTGGGTTATGGGGATTTCCTAGGTGCCAGCAGTCCTTTAGCACTTCATCCAAATAGTCATTCTTCATGACTGACCCTGGACAGTGAGTGCCAGTTAGCTATTTAATTGTGAGGACCATCACAGTTGAGCCTGATCTTTGCACTCACCCAACAAGCATAAGTCTGCATTAACCAGTAAAGGTCAATTAGGTGCTGGAATTTTTCTTCACCTTACCAAAGGGTCTCTTAAGTTTAACATTGGGTAACTCAGCAGAGATCAGTGATTGAAGCCAGTAACTCTGGACTACATGGCTTCGTAGCGTAACGGGCAGTCCTGCTTTTTTAACCTCCATACCTTTTCTTAATTGTACAGGAATTGTTATTGATCATTTGTACATTTTAGTTATTAAAAATAACCCCAATGCTTCACTAGTTTTTGAGAAATTAATGATACATTTGTCATGTCCTTTGTGGTTTTATTCATAGAAATTAAACCATTGAGTCTATATAAATAAATCTCACTATTGTTAGTGAGCACAGCAGCAAAAACATGTGAGAACACTGAATATAAAAAGAAAAGCTGGAAATCTTAAATAAATGATGGAAATAGACAGCAGATCCATCAGCACCAGAGAAGAGCAAAGCCAGGTTAACATTTCAGGTAGAACCTTTATCAGAAGTGAGTGCTGTCTTAACAGGCCATACATTGTCCAATAACAGGAAATAGCTAAATCTAATCATACTGTTAAATGACCCATAAACCTGCTTCGGTCAGAATAAAATGAGTCCACAAAATGTCAGTAAATGTTCTTCTGTGCAACTTATTCCTGAGCTGTTCGTAAACAGATCCATTGAATTTTTTTTTATATCTCTTGCTGTATTACACAGCTGACTGAGTCACCTGGCCTAATACAGGGAGACAAGTCAGCAAACGCCACCAGCAACTGTGCAACAAACTCATGCATTTTATAATCTACCATTCTCTTATGTTACAATTACAATCTACAGTACACAACCATTTATTGCATATGGGTATCTGAGGATCTTACAAAACATCGGAAGTTTTCACTGGTTGCTGCACCATTCTACTAACTTAGCTAGATTTGATTGATTTGCATTAAATAGATTCCTGAAGTTTAAAATTATTTTTGATTCTCTTTTACTAATTTTTAGCTGATTTGACAACCCAAGGAATCCCAAAGTATTTTTTAAAATCAGTTTCAAGAGATTTGAGAGTTTGTTTAGTAATCCTCTGAACTAAATGGGCATGTGAGTCAGAAGATTGCTGTTGCAGTCTTATTAGTCCTATCTCAGACTTGAGCTTCTGCCAAGAAAGGCTCAATGTTAGGAAGATAAGGGACTGAATTTACTTTTATTTGAGTATATCTGGTTCAATTGCCCATTGAGTAGCACTTTAACTACTGCATATCATTTCGCACATCTCCTTTTCAGTACTGAATACCATTAGAACAAATAGAAAATGGGGTTCCTCCAATGACTCAGAACATAAATACATCATATAATAAGGCGCTGAACAGTAAAGAGCAGGGAAGTTTTGTTTGCACAGATGTAACTGTTTTCATTTGGAGCAGTGAAGCAACACTACTTTCAGAAGTGTCCCCGTGTAAGAGCAGTGAAAAAGAAGCATCCAAGGTAACCACGCTAGATCACTATCCAGCAATAGTTGCTGGAAAGTGTCTGCGTGGATTCTGGGCATGGTAGGACCTGGCTCAGCTACTAAGGCCACCATGGGCAAATAGTCCACTGACTAACATCAAGGTAAAATTCCTCTTCATGCACTGATAATATACTTAATGGGAGAAACATGTTTTGCCTTACAGCTGACTAGCTAGTTATTTTTAATCCTTTCATGGGATTTGGGCATCACTAGCAAGGTCTCTGTAGCATGGCTTGAATCTATGACCTTATGGCTCAGAGGAAACAGTGCTACCACTGAGTCAAGCCTGCCACTTAATACTTGAACTCAGTTGTGTTCCTTTATGGTCTGACCTTATGGGACCAGTTTAAAATTGACACCAGTCAGCTGTCTCATTACAGGCCATGATGCAAATGAAGTTTGCTGCAGTTGTTACCCTTTTGGGCAATGTTGTTCAGCAAGAGTCTGTGTATCACAGAACCATCATTGAGTGACATACATAAAAGCTTGATATAGTCATCTTCTGATAATTCAGGCCCTATAAATGTTAGAGGTATATTGCTTTGATTCTGTTGGGCATTGATCATTCTAACATTTTCTGACTCATATTCTGAATCTGGTCTTAGTGTACCATGTATTGCTGCCGTTTTAAGTTTTAATAGGAAATTTTCAACAAACCCAGCTTTATCAATAATAATATAACAACGTGAAGTGAATTGCTAAAGAACATCCTATTTATGGTAAAAGCAAAATACTGCGGATGCTGGAAATCTGAAACAAAAACAAGAAATGCTGGAATCACTCAGCAGGTCTGGCAGCATCTGTGGAAAGAGAAGCAGAGTTAACGTTTCGGGTCAGTGGCCCTTCTTCGGAACTCTTCGGAGTTCCGAAGAAGGGCCACTGACCCGAAACATTAACTCTGCTTCTCTTTCCACAGATGCTGCCAGACCTGCTGAGTGATTCCAGCATTTCTTGATCCTATTTATGGTGCTGCCTGTGCTAAACTGTGACTCATAACCTTTCATATTAGCAGTTTAGGTAACATGTATAGGTGTATGTCTAGTAATGCAATAAGTGCTAGTTGATTTTGAGGCTTTATTAGCATTGGATTCTGTTTCTGTTGTTAGGTTCTGCTGAAACCATAAAACTGTACCAAATCAGAATCTTCTGTACAACAGGATGGTGATCATATTTTCCAGACCACCAGACAGCAAAATTCTGTTGCCACTGGAGTGCGACAGAAGATCATCACACTGTAACAGAAACTGCAGATGAAGTTGCTGGTGGCTGATTTGTACTTACCAATAAGTATTACCTTTATCTAGGTGTCCATAAATCTTGGGAGGTGGACCATTTATATCCTCTTGTAGGCACTCCAATTATTTTACTACTGGCAATCCCAGAAGGATCAAATTCGCTGCCATATTAACTCACTGCAGATTTATAGATCATGAGGTTTCATTGATAACCTGGAGTTTCACTTGATTACCTTCAGGGGTCAGGAGGAGATCTCACAGAGCTTAATCGTATTGGAGACTGTATATATGGTCAATCACCTCCTTCAGTATATAGAATGGGCATGGTAGGGTCCATGATGGGACAAATGGTACATGGTGCTAGAAGGAATTACTGGCTAAAGGATTTGTTCTTGTTCTGAAATTTCTTGTGCAGGTTATGAAGCAATTTTTAAGTAGGAATGCAGGAAATGCTAAGAATACGGAAGACCACTTGATCTGACAGGTCAGGGTCCTCTAAGAATTTCCAGTCCATGATTTAGACCTGAGTTGGTGCTGACAGCTCAGTTAGGACAAGTCACAGTGCTCTAAATCTCCTCAAAGTATTTCCTTATGTTGCTTTACAAACATCATCAATATTCAGCAGAAATATCAATGGCTTCTTATACATTTTCAATAAATATATAACTATTGATACTGTATCCTTATACCTAATCCCCGTGAATACACAACTAACAGTTGTCAAATCTGTACTAGGATTTGACTTAATGCGTTCTTGAACAGTATGTAAAAGGATGTAGATGCTTTGGAGAGGGTGCAGAGGAGGTTCACCAGAATGTTGCCTGGTATGGAGGGCGCTAGCTATGAAGAGAGGTTGAGTAGATTAGGATTATTTTCATTAGAAAGACGAAGGTTGAGGGGGGACCTGATTGAGGTGTACAAAATCATGAGAGGTATAGACAGGGTGGATAGCAAGAAGCTTTTTCCCAGAGTGGGGGATTCAATTACAAGGGGACACAAGTTCAAAGTGAAAGGGGAAAAGTTTAGGGGGGATATGCGTGGAAAGTTCTTTACGCAGAGGGTGGTGGGTGCCTGGAACGCATTGCCAGTGGAGGTGGTAGACGCGGGCACGATAGCGTCTTTTAAGATGTATCTAGACAGATACATGAAGGGGCAGGAAGTAAAGAGATACAGACCCTTAGAAAATAGGCGACAGGTTTAGATAGAGGATTTGGATCGGCGTAGGCTTGGAGGGCCGAAGGGCCTGTTCCTGTGCTGTAATTTTCTTTGTTCTTGTTCTAATGTAAGCCCCTTTATATCCTATCCCTCCAATCTTATTTCAGTTTTGCAGTTATTCCACCGATATGTTTATTACGAATCAGTTTCAACCATCTCCCTCTGTTCTAATCTACTGCTCAAAACTAAGTCTTCGGGCTTCAGCTTTCAAATTTCTAACAATTGAGATACTTTCAAAGATCTTTGTATCATTATCGACTATTCCAAAGCTACAGCTGCAACATCATATTTTCTGCTTGTATGGCTGATGCCTATTTGATTTTACTCTGATTGCCAGTGAACTTCAATGAGGGCAGGTTTCCTAGTAAAATTAATTCCTGGCAGGACACATTACTTGAAGTATTTGATTGGAATAGTATTTCACCAAGCTGTACTCCGGATAATGTATCCCACCTGAGACTATTTCCACTGTGAAACCTACCCACAATGAAATCAGCAGGCACACAAGATGAAAGATTTATCTTCAATTTACACATTAGAAGGTTGTGATCACTATGCACCCTATCCCCAGATATGTATGAATATTGTTGACACTGCTCTTCCATCTTTTGTGCTAGCATATAATCAATCTAGTTCATTGCATTGTCATCTACTGCTGTCCAAGGATATCTTCTTCAACTCTGCTGCCTGCTTATTGCATTCATTATGGTTAACTGATTGCCTCTACAGAATTCTATTAATTTTTCAACTTGTTCATTTTTTTTTCTTGAACTACTTTGACCCACATTGAAAAATTGATCAATACTAAATATAGCAACTACTACTAAATAATGAAGAGGCTCTCGTTAAATGAATTGCAGCAACAAAAAAAGATTTGTGTGTGCCTTTATAGAGTATCACCATCAGGTGTGGCTGTAATTACTAAAGTAGGTAGAATGGACGCAACTCTTTAGCTGCGGGCAAATCTAGGAGAGTTTCAAGCTTCTTCATTTCGGCAATTTGTTCAGCTTACACATTGTGACACTAAAATGAAATCCATGGTTACAGTTAAAAAAAAACTATCACTTAAAATCATGTATAGGCATATATACTGGTTTTTGGTCAAAGTTGGGGGGGGTGGAGGTGGGATTGCAGGCGGAGTGTATTAAGGGTGTGTACAGTGGAGCAGAAGACTTGCATTCGATAAAGTGAAGCTGGAACCTGATATTGCAGAGTGGAGGTTGAGCACTGTACTTGCTATGTTGTGAATGAGTTAAAACAGGAAACCAGTTGCGGCATCACAAGTAAAGCTGCCAACTACAATATTAACCTCCATTTTCTGCGGCACAGTCTCCTGCTCGACTTCAAACACCATGACAAATAAATCAATCCCAGTTGTATGAAGCAGATGTGCTGCACAGGACTTCCTTACATCTTCTGTTTCATTAAAATCTGCATGAGTAAACAGGTTTCCACCCTCTCAATATAATTAGAAAACCAATTGAGGCAACAAAATCTAATTTCACTTGAGAACATGTTTTTGTCCTTATAGCCCGTACTAAAACTACTTTTCAAATTTCTAGCACGACAAACATGAGTGCACTACAATCCCAGTTGTCAGTGATCAAGGCCCGATATCAATGGGGAGCCAGGGAGAATGTGGGAGTCCATAATCAGATGTGGAGCTAACAAGGCTGGGGTCATGGAAGCCCTGTCAATCTTAATATCAGGGCCTTGTTAGAATACTGTTGGCAACCTCCTGCCCAGAATGGAGGTAACACTTTAATTGCGGGCAAATCTAGGGGAATTTCAAGCTTCCTTATGTGGGCCATTTTTCAGCTCACACATTGTGACACTGAAATAAAACCCATTGTTACAGTACAAAAGTTAGCACTTAAAATCATGTATAAAATATATATACCATTTGGGGTCAAAGCAATGGGTGGGGGAAGTGCCTTAAAGGCAATTATAAAGTGGAGCAGAAGACGCATTCAATAAAGTGAAGCGGGAGCCTGGCCAAATTGACTGTCTCACCAGTGGGATGGAGGGAACACTACAAGAGACTGCAGCCAGGAACGAATCGGGTTGCCCCCCAGCACACGGAAGGGAGTATCAATTTCAGGCTGTGATTGTGGGTGGGGGAAGTGGCAGGGTAGTTGAAGATTGGGGCTGGGGGTGAGGCTGGAGATTGGGGGTGGGGTGAGGGTGAAGCTGGAGATTGAGGATGGGGTGAGGGTGAGGCTGGAGATTGGGGCTGGGGGTGAGGGTGAGGCTGGAGATTGGGGCTGGGGTGAGGATGAGGCTGGAGATTGGGGATGGGGATGAGGCTGGAGATTGGGGCTGGGGGTGAGATGAGGCTGGAGATTGGGGCTGGAGGTGAGGGTGAGGATGGAGATTGGAGCTGGGGCTGGGGGTGAGGCTAGAGATTGGGGCTGGGGCTGGGGCTGAGGCTGGAGATTGGGGATGGGGGTAAGGCTGGAGATTGGGGATGGGGATGGGGAGGTGTGGCTGGAGATTGGAGATGGGGATGGGGGTGAGGCTAGAGATTGGGGATGGGGGATGTGGCTGGAGATTGGGGCTGGGGATGGGAGTGAGGCTGGAGATTGGGGATGGGGATGGGGGTTGTGACTGGAGATTGGGGATGGGGGGTGTGGCTGGAGATTGGGGCTGGAGATGGGAGTGAGGCTGGAGATTGGGGCTGGGGTGGGGATGAGGCTGGAGATTGGGGATGGGGCTGGGGGTGAGGCTAGAGATTGGGGATGGGGGATGTGGCTGGAGATTGGGGCTGGGGATGGGAGTGAGGCTGGAGATTGGGGATGGGGATGGGGGTTGTGGCTGGAGATTGGGGATGGGGGGTGTGGCTGGAGATTGGGGCTGGAGATGGGAGTGAGGCTGGAGATTGGGGCTGGGGTTGGGAGTGAGGCTGGAGATTGGGGCTGGGGTTGGGAGTGAGGCTGGAGATTGGGGCTGGGGTTGGGAGTGAAGCTGGAGATTGGGGCTGGAGTGGGGATGGGGCTGGAGATTGGGGATGGGGCTGGGGGTGAGGCTAGAGATTGGGGATGGGGGGTGTGGCTGGAGATTGGAGCTGGGGATGGGAGTGAGGCTGGAGATTGGGGCTGGAGATTGAGGATGGGGGTGAGGCTGGAGATTGGGGATGGGGGTGAGGCTGGAGATTGGGGATGGGGGTGAGTCTAGAGATTGGGGCTGGGGTGAGGCTGGGGATTGGGGCTGGGGATGGGAGTGCGGCTGGAGATTGGGGCTGGGAGTGAGGCTGGAGATTGGGGTTGGGGATGGGGGTGAGGCTGGAGATTGGGGATGGGGGTGAGGCTGGAGATTGGGGATGGGGGCGAGACTGGAGATTGGGGATGGGGGTGAGGCTGGAGATTGGGGATGGGGGTGAGGCTGGAGATTGAGGATGGGGGTGAGGCTGGAGATTGAGACTGAGGAGGATGGATGATCTGGGATGGGGATTGGCTGGAGATTTGGGCTGGGGGAAGGGGGAGCAATAGGGCAGAGATCAGGGCAGGGGGAATGGGCAGAGCTCATAGGAATGTAGGGACATAGGAAATAGGAGCAGAAGTAGGTCATTCGGCCCCACGAGCCTGCTCTGCCATTCAACTAGATCATGGCTGATCTTCTACCTCAATGCCACTTTCTTGCATTATCCCCATAGCCCTTGATATCTTTAATATCTAGAAATCAATTGATCTGGCTTGAGCATACTCAATGACTGAGCCTCCACCACCCTCTGGGGTAGAGAATTCCAAAGATTCACCACCATCTGAGTGAAGAAATTCCTCCTCATCTCAGTCCTAAATGGCCTACCTCTTATTCTGAGACTGTGTTCCTTGGTTCTAGGGTGTAGGGTCTTGGTCCCTCCCCACCCCCAGCCAGGGGAAGCATCCTTTCTGTATCACCTTATCGAGCCCTGTAAAAATGTTGCATTTTCAATGAGATCACTTCTCATTCTTCTGAACTCTAGAGAATACAGGCCCAATCTCCTCAATCTCTCCTCATAGGACAATCCCGCCAACCTAGGAATCAGTCTGGTGAACCTTCACTGCACTCCCTCCATGGCAAGTATATCCTTCCTTAGGTAAGGAGACCAAAACTGTACACAATACTCCAGGTGTGGTCTCACCAAGGCTCTATACAAATGCATGACTTCTTTACTCCTGTACTCAAATCTTTCTTGCAATAAAGGCCAGCATACAATTTGCCTTCCTAATTGCTTGCTGCACCTGTATGATAGCTTTCAGTGACCTATGAACAAGGACACCCAGGTCCCTTTGGACATCAATACTTCCCAACCTCTCACCATTTAAGATATACTCTGCATTTCTGTTTTTCCTACCAAAATGGATAACTTCACATTTTTCCACATAATATTCCATCTGCCATATTCCTGCCCACTCATTTAGCCTGTCTAAATCTCCTTGAAGCCTCTTTGCATCCTCCTCACAACTTACATTCCCACTTAGTTTTGTGTCATCAGCAAACTTAGAAATATTACATTTGGTCCCACGTCTAAATCATTGATATAGATTGTGAATAGCTGGGGCCCAAGCACTAATCCTTGTGGTACCCCACTCATCACAGTCTGTCAACCTGAGAATGACCCGTTTATTCCCACTCACTGTTTTCTGTTAACCAATTCTCAATCCAGTATATTACCCACAATCCCATGTGTTCTAATTTTCCTTACTAACCTCCTGTGTCGGACCTTGTCGAAAACCTTCTGAAATTCCAAATATACCACATCCACTGGTTCCCTCTGATCTATTCTGCTAGTTACATCCTCAAAAAAACTCCAACAGGTTTGTCAAAAATGATTTCCCTTTCATAAATCCATGTTGACTCTGCCCAATGATACCATTATTTTCTAATTGTCCAGTTATCACATAGATTCTAGCATTTTCCCTACAACTGATGTCAGGCTAACAGGTCTATAGTTCCCTGTTTTCTCTCTCCCTCCTTTCTTAAATAGTGGAGTTACATTTGCTTCTTTCCAATCTGCAGGAACTGTTCCAGAATCTATAGAATTTTGGAAGATGATCACCAATGCATCCACTATCTCTATAGCCACCCATTTCAACACTCTGGATGTATACTATCAGGTCCAGGGGATTTATCTACTTTCAGACCAATTAATTTCTCCAGCAGTACTTTTTTGCTAATACTAATTTCTTTCAGTTTCTCGTTCTTGCTAATCCCTCGGTTCTTTAGTATTTCTGGGAGGTTTTTTGTATCTTCAGAGCTCGGGAGGAGCGAGTCCGGGCAGTAAAAGAGGCTTGGAGGGGAAGGTGGAGTGATTCAGAGCAGTGATCACAGCGAGGGAAGACTGCAGACTTCCTTTGGTCCATCTTCATTAAGCTAGCTCAGTGTTGCGGGGGTAGGCATCACTCTGTCATAGTTATAATTGCTTCTGCAAACATACAAGAGATAAAATCATGAAGCAAAACCCCATCTTAGTGGCCATGAGAACAGTTCTCAACTTTAAGATTGGCCTAAATCTGGCTGACTGAGCTTGAGCTTTAGATTTAAAGGAGATATGCTGCCTTTACTCTCTGTAATGACATCTTTATTTCAAAAGGGTGCTGCTGAAGTTTCCCCTCTGATCAAATATACACTTGATGGTTTTTACTTCAATGAAACAAATTCATCAGCTGTCTTTTCATAACTTAAGAGCCTGAAAGTTCTGGAATCATCCTGATTGCTTTTTGAAATTCACCTGAACACACACTCATGCCCTTTGCAAGGTAAAGTGCCCAAAATGCCACACATTATTCCATGTGCAGTTCTGCCAGTGAAGAATGTCAGGTTAATAAGTCTCACTTTGAATTGTAAGGGGTAATTTTACAACATTGTGCTATTGTTAGGGGCCCTTGTCTGTCGACTGTGCATATTGGAAATTTAGGCGCACTCTTTGCATGATCTTCTGATCATGTAAATTAGATGGCTAGAAAATTATGCATTGTACACACTTGAATTCACAATATGCATTGCTGGCAGTTAGTAGTGTAAAGCCAGAAAATGTAAAGTGTGTCTAAACTCTGTTGTTACGGACATCACATTGCCTGGACCATCAATTTGTGCTCAAATCCTTTTTATCTCCAACCTCTGCACATTAAAATCATGGTTCTACCAGTCCTTAAGATAGTCAGTATCAGACAAATCTGATAATGTGTATACATGTTTCATGTCTCAATGTATATCATATTAGATACCCACATTAAAATCTAGCTGTCATTCCCCCAATCCACCTAGTTTATTGTTACCAATTTGTCTTAAGGATGATGCAAGTAACTGTGACTTTGCAGTGATAGTGTAAAACATGTGATTGTAAGTCGGAAGCCTATTTTACATCTCTCCCAATTTTTATTTCCATTGAAGTCAAATGGAAATAAATATGGGGAGAAATATAAAATGGGCTGCTGATTGCTATTACTTGTTTTACACTGTTGCACAAAATCTAAGTTATAGTCTTTACCTGACTATATTTTTTCATGTCATCAGTAAATTTTATGGAAAAAGTATTTTCCATATCATTTCTAAACTTTACACGTGACAGGGGACCCTGAACAGATGCCTGCAGAACTCTATAATTACACATAAACAAAAGAATTGAATTAGAACAAATTACCTCATTTCCACCATAAAAAAGACAAAATACTTTTTACAGCTGTCACTACTTTCAAAGTCTACAGCCCACACAAAAATAAGTCATCTGTAGGATGAAGTCGTCATTATTATTTGAAAGAAGGCACATCATAGCTGCAGGTCCTTTGGAAATTGACACTTTGCTAAGATATGCACAATACACAATTTAGATTCCATGCTCACTTTTCTTGCAATAGAACTTTGAGCAAAATAATTAATTACTGAAATCTGCAAATGTAGTAACTATTCGGTATTGATTTTGATCAGGATGAAAGTCGCTATAGCCATCAGGGTAAATTAGTGTGTGCATTCATCTGAGTTATTTTTACAACATTATATTTAATCAAGTATTAATCATTAAGACACCCTCTCTGGTAGGTTGCTGCATCTTTATTTGGTATATGTTTATTACAGGATTAGTTATGTTTGAATATAATTTTAATATCATGTGCATTTTCTTTCAAATCCTTATATAAGAATTTGTTCATTGACTGTGACTGCTTAACACTGGACAGAGCAATCAGTGGCTAAATTGGATAAAATGGAATTTTCTAATACCATCTATTCTTTCTAATAAATGGAGCTTCATTTTTTCTTAGGTAAATTTTGGCATTCAGAATAAGTAAATTTGGAAAATGTGTGTCTGAACAATGAACGCTACACAAAATTGAGCACGTGATGTGATACTGGGTACCCATATCATTGTAACATTTCATAATATTATCATTATTATTATGGAGTGAATGGCCCTTTGTAAGACAATTACTTTGGGTTTGACCCCTATTCTTAGAATAATGACAGAGCCAGAGAGTATTGTTTCCACTTGCACACGGTGGTGCCTTTACTAAGCCTTATTTTCAAAGTTACAGAAAACAATAATTATCGGTTGCTTAATATCCCTGCATGCTGGAGCTCGCCCCGGGTGGTTGATGCGACAACGATTTCTCCTCGCCCGTCTTCCAGTGTCTCCAGGTGTCTCCTTCCTGACTGTAGTACAGATCTTCTCCTGCTCTGACTTTTAAATTCTTGGCTGCATTCCAATTACCGTGATGTTAGCATGAATGCTGTCTCTGACCATATTTGGCCAAAAGCCAATTTCATCTCACCTGATTGGCTTTCAATCATTTCATTGTCCATCACAGGCCAGACTGTACTGACCATACCTTCCTTTGTCTCAACACTAATTAGATCGGCACAGTTCATTGCCAGTTTCAACTTGTTACTGCACCTGTGGCTCTCGTAAGTTCTTCAGGCCGATGCCTTTTCCAATCTTGATGTTCCACAGTTCACCCCGCCTGCTGATTGTATGCATGGTGACACCAAAACCACTTTTTACACAATGCATCTGCTTCAGCATTTGTAAATCATCTTTGTAAATCTTTGTAAATTTGTAAAACGATCGCCAGAGCTGGCGGGCAGCCATAAAGGCGGGGCTAAAGTGTGGCGACTTGAAGAGACTTAGCGGTTGGCAGGAAAAAAGACAGAAGTGCAAGGGGAGAGCCAACTGTGTAACAGCCCCGACAACCAATTTTATCTGTAGCACCTGTGGAAGAGTCTGTCACTCTTGGCCTTGATAGCCACTCCAGGCGCTGCTTCACAAACCACTGGCCACCTCCAGGCGCTTACCCATTGTCTCTCGAGTCAAGGAGGCCAAAGAAGAAGAAGAAGATATCATCTTACAGCTATGACAATGCAGTCACAGCACAGTGGCACAGGAACCATTGTTTCTTAGGTACAAAAACAAGAAATGCTGGAATCACTCAGCAGGTCTGGCAGCATCTGTGGAAAGAGAAGCAGAGTTAACGTTTCGGTCAAACCCGAAACGTTAACTCTGCTTCTCTTTCCACAGATGCTGCCAGACCTGCTGAGTGATTCCAGCATTTCTTGTTTTTGTTTCAGATTTCCAGCATCCGCAGTATTTTGCTTTTATTTTATTGTTTCTTAGGTGTTGGTTTGCCTGGAGTGCAGTGAGCTAGCCTCATGCTGTTTACTCTTTTCAACACATTTTTGTCACACCTGGTGCAAAGCAAATGTTGAACTAAGAGCATACAGGGGCTGAAAAGCTTTATATCCAGCACGAGGAATTAATGGAGAACTTTTGCCTATTTTGTAACATGGCAGAAGCAAGGCAGGACAGTACCATTCACTAATGTTTCTTTAAGATACTTTGTAGGAGTTGCTACAGGGAACTGGGTAGTTTTTTTAAATTTCCAAAATATACTTTATTCATAAAAATCTGTAAAAATTACATTGCCAAACAGTTTCAACAGCACCAAAAAATACAAACATTGCAAGGGAGATCAGTTTCCTTCAATATAATCATGGGTTGCTTCACAACCCTTCCATTTCACATTTGTCATGCCAATTACATTTTTACATTTACAGCAAATGAAAATTTTCCCAATACAGTTTGAGGGGTTTCCCATGGATCCAGCCCCTCAGTTCAGCTTGGTGGGGGGACATTACACTGTGGTCTTTCCCTATTGAGCCTTTGCTGCGGCTGCCCCAAGCTTTAGTGCGTCCCTTAGCACGTTTCCTGGACCTTGGAATGTGCCAGTCTGCAACATTCGGTGGTGGACAACTCTTTGCGCTGGAAGACCAGCAAGTTTCGGGCAGACCAAAGGGTGTCTTTCACCGAATTGATAGTCCTCCAGCAGCAGTCGATGTTTGTCTCGGTGTGCGTCTCTGGGAACAGCCCGTAGAGCGCAGACTCCTGTGTTACAGAGCTGCTTGGGATGAACCTCGACAAAAACCACTGCATCTCTTTCCACACCTGCTTTGCAAAGACACATTCCAGGAGGAGGTGGGCAACCGTCTCTTCCCCACCACAGCCACCACGGGGGCATTGCGCGGAGGGGGCGAGACTTCGGGGGTGCAGGAAGGATCTGACGAGGAGGGCCCTTCTCACCACCAGCCAAGCTACATCTTGGTGCTTGTTTGAAAGTTCTGGTGATGAGGCATTCCGCCAAATGACTTTGGCAGTCTGCTCGGGGAACCATCCGACAGGATTCGCCATCTCCTTTTCCCGTAGGGCCTTGAGGACATTTCGTGCAGACCACTGCCTGATGGATCGGTGGTCAAAGGTGTTTTCCCGCAGAAAATGCTCCACGAAGGATAGGTGGTATGGCACGGTCCAACTGCATGGAGCGTTCCGCGGCAATGTGACCAGGCCCATCCTTCGTAACACTGGGGACAGATAGAACCTCAGCACGTAGTGACACTTGGAGTTTGCGTACTGGAGGTCTACACACAGCTTGATGCAGCCGCACACGAAGGTGGTCATCAGGATGAGGGTCACGTTGGGCACATTTTTCCCGCCCTTATCCAGAGGTTTGAACATCGTGTCCCTCCGGACCTGGTCCATTCTAGATCCCCAGATGAAGCGGAAAATGGCTCGGGTGACCGCCACAGCGCAGGAGTGGGGTATGGGCCAGACCTGCGCCACGTAGAGCAACAACGTTAGCGCCTCGCACCTGATGACCAGGTTCTTACCCACAATGGAGAGAGATCGCTGCCCCCACATGCTCAACTTTTGTTGTACCTTGGCTACTCGCTCCTCCCAGGTTTTGGTGCACGCCCCGACCTTCCGAACCATATCCCCAGCACCTTCAGGTAATCTGACCTGACTGTGAAGGGGACAAAGGATCGGTCAGCCCAGTTCCCAAAGAACATGGCCTCGCTCTTGCCGTGGTTAACTTTGGCTCCCGAGGCCAGTTCGAACTGGTCGCAGATGCTCATCAGTCTGCACACAGACAGCGGATCCGAACAGAAGATGGCGACGTCATCCATGTACAGGGAGGTTTTAACCTGAGTGCCTCCGCTGCCTGGGATTGTCACCCCTCTTATGCTCGCATCCTTCCTAATAGATTCAGCAAAAGGTTCAATACAGCAAACAAACAAGACCGGGGAGCGAGGACAGCCCTGTCTGACTCCAGATTAGATCGGGAACCTTTCCGATTCTCACCCATTGATTGAGACTGCGCTACTGATGTTTGTGTAGAGCAGTTTGATCCAATTGCAGATTCCCTCCACAAACCCCATTTTGGAAAGCACGTCCATCATGTAGGTGTGCGATATCCTGTCAAAAGCCTTCTCCTGGTCCAGGCTGATGAGGCAGGTGTCCACCCTCCTGTCCCGCACATAGGCGATCGTATCCCTGAGTAGCGCAAGACTATCAGGGATCTTCCTGCTGGGTACAGTACAGGTCTGATCGGGGTGGATCACCAACTCCAGAGCAGACTTGACTCGACTGGCTGTGACTTTGGACAGAATCTTGTAGTCAACATTAAGCAGTGAGATGTGCCGCCAATTTCTGATTTCTGCCCTCTCCCCCTCCCGCTTGTAAATGAGGGTGATGATGCCTTTCCTCATGGATTCTGACATGTTGCCGACCAGGAGCATACTCTCGTATACTTCCACCAGGTCCGGGCCGACCCAGGCCCACAGGGCCAAGTACAACTCGACCGGTAAGCCGTCGCTTCCGGGGGTTTTACTCGTCTCGAAGGACTCGACGGCCTTTGTCAGCTCATCCAGAGTTAGCGGCTTGTCCAGTCTCTCCCTCCTGCTGTCATCTAAGACCTCTGTGATGGATGACAGGAAGGACTGGGAGGCTCTGCTGTCTGTGGGCTTCACGTCATACAGCCCAGCATAAAAGAATTTGCTGATCCTTAGTATGTTGGACTGTGAAGACGTTACCGAGCCATCTTCTTCCTTCAGGCTGCTGATAACAGAGCTCTCTGTGTGTACCTTTTGGAAGAAGTAACGCGAGCACGTCTCATCCTGCTCGATGGAGGGGACTCTGGATCGGAAGATGATCTTGGAGGCCTCCGTGGCAAAGAGCGAGGCCTGCTGGCTCTTCACCTCTTGGAGGTCCTCCTTGGCCTCAACCCCCATCGACTGCAACCGGAGCAGAATTTGCATAGTTTCCTGAAGTCGGGACATTTCCCTCTGTCTCTCTCTCACCCTCTGAACACCTTTGTGGATGAAGAACCTCTTGATGTTCTCCTTGATCACTTCCCACCAGTGAACTGGAGACTCAAAGAGGGGTTTCACGGTCCTCCAACCTTTGTAATCCCTTTTGAGTTGCTCAACGTTCTCTGAGGTCAGCAGTGTAGCATTGAGATTCCATGTCCCCCTGCCAACCTGCTGGTCGTCCTGTAAGTGACAGTCGGCCAGTAAGAGGCAGTGGTTGGAGAAGAACACCGGCTTGACGTCGGTGGATCCGACCGTGACAGAACGGGACACAAACAGGAAGTCAATCCTGGAACGGGCAGACCCGTCCGATCTTGACCATGTGTATCTACACTGTGCTCCGTCTGCAGGTTTGCTGAAGACATCGTCCTCGAGGGTCATAATCTCCAGATTACTGCCCGAGCCACGTGCAAATTGGCTTAGGGATAAGAATATTAGGGAAGTAAACACGTGGCTAAGGGAGTGGTGTGGGAAAGAGGGGTTCCATTTCATGGGGCATTGGCATCAGTTTTGGAACCGGGGGGATCTGTACCGATGGGACGATCTCCACCTGAACCGATCTGGAACCAGTGTTCTAGCGAAACGGATAAATAGGGTGGTCTCTAGGACTTTAAACTAGTGACTCGGGGGGAAGGGAAAGGGAAAACGACAGGGAGTATGATGATAAATAAAAAGGTAAGCAGCAGGCTAACATATGTGCAGGAGGGTTTAGGTTCAAGGCAGACGATGAAAGAAGCAGAAAGGAAGGATAACTCAGGAGTTATTATTAGAGATGTTGGGAATCATGAGGGTAAGAAAGCTAACATAAAGGCACTTTACCTGAATGCTCGTAGCATTCGTAACAAGGTTGATGAGTTAACGGCACAAATCATCGCGAATAAATATGATTTGGTAGCCATTACGGAGACATGGTTACAGGTTGGTCACGACTGGGAGTTAAATATCCAAGGGTACCAGACTATTCGGAAGGACAGACAGGAAGGTAAGGGAGGTGGTGTAGCTCTGATACTCAAGGACGACATCAGGACGGTGCTGAGAGATGATATAGGTTCTATGGAGAATGAGGTTGAATCCATTTGGGTGGAAATTAGAAACTCTAAGAAGAAAAAGTCATTGATAAGCGTAGTCTATAGGCCACCAAATAATAACATCACATTGGGGCGGGCAATAAACAAAGAAATAACTAATGCCTGTAAAAATGGTACGGCAATTATCATGGGGGATTTTAATCGACATGTAGATTGGTCGAACCAGCTCAGTCAGGGTAGCCTTGAGGAGGAATTCGTTGAGTGTATCCGTGATAGTTTTCTTGAACAGTATGTAATGGAACCGATGAGGGAGCAAGCTATCCTAGATCTAGTCCTGTGTAATGAGACAGGAATAATTAATGACCTCATGGTTAGGGATCCTCTTGGAAGGAGTGATCACAGTATGGTTGAATTTAGAATACAGATGGAGAGTGTGAAGATAAAATCCAATACCAGGGTCCTGTGCTTGAACAAGGAGGACTACAATAGAATGAGGGAGGACTTGGCTAAAGTGGACTGGAAACAAAGATTTTACGGTGGGACAGTTGACGAGCAGTGGAGGACTTTCAAAGCAATTTTTCAAAGTGTTCAGCAAAAGTATATTCCAGTGAAAAGAAAGGACTGGAAGAAAAGGGGTAATCTGCCATGGGTGTCTAAGGAAATAAGGGAGGCTACCAAATTGAAAAAGAAGGCATACAAAGTGGCCAAAAGCAGCATGAAACTAGAAGATTGGGAAAACTTTAAAGGTCAACAGAAAGCTACAAAAAGAGCTATAAAGAAAAGTAAGATAGAACATGAGAAAAAACTAGCACAAAATATAAAGACAGATAGCAAAAGTTTCTATAAATATATAAAACGAAAAAGAGTGGCTAAAGTAAACGTTGGTCCTTTAGAGGATGAGAAGGGGAATTTAGTTATGGGATATGATGAAATGGCCGAGGCATTGAACAGGTATTTTGTATCGGTCTTCTCAGTGGAGGACATTAATAACATGCCAGTAATTAACAAAGAGACGAACGTAGGTGAGGACCTGGGAACAATCATTATTACGGAAGAGGTAGTGTTGGGCAAGCTAATGGAGCTAAGGATTGATAGGTCTCCTGGCCCTGATGGAATGCATCCCAGGGTACTAAAAGAGATGGCGGGAGTAATAGCAGGTGCACTGACGGTAATTTTCCAAAATTCGCTGGACTCTGGGGTAGTCCCAGTTGATTGGAAAACAGCAGATGTGACGCCACTGTTTAAAAAGGGAGGTAGACAAAAGATGGGGAATTATAGACCGATTAGCTTAACCTCTGTAGTGGGGAAGATGCTTGAGTCTATTATCAAGGAAGAAATAGCAGGGCATCTCGATAGAAATTGTCCCGTTGGGCAGACGCAGCGTGGGTTCATGAAGGGCAGGTCATGCTTGACAAATCTTTTGGAATTCTATGATGACATTACGAGCAAGGTGGACAATGGGGACCCAGTGGATGTGGTGTACCTAGATTTCCAAAAGGCCTTCGACAAGGTGCCGCACAAGAGGCTGCTGCATAAGATAAGGATGCATGGCGTCAGGGGTAAAGTAATAGCATGGATAGAGGATTGGTTGACTAACAGAAAGCAGACAGTGGGGAGAAATGAGTGCTATTCTGGTTGGCAATCAGTCACTAGTGGTGTGCCTCAGGGATCGGTGTTGGGACCGCAATTATTTACAATTTATATAGATGATTTGGAGTTGGGGACCATGTGTAGGGTGTCAAAGTTTGCAGATGACACTAAGATGAATGGCAGAGCAAAGTGTGCAGATGACTGTGAAACTTTGCAGAGGAACATAGATACATTGAGTGAGTGGGCAAAGGTCTGGCAGATGGAATACAATGTTAATAAATGTGAAGTCATTCATTTCGGTAGGAGTAACAGTAAAAAGGATTATTACTTGAATGGTAAAAGGTTGCAGCATGCTGCTATGCAGAGGGACCTAGGTGTCCTTGTGCATGAATCGCAGAAGGTTGGTCTGCAGGTACAGCAAGTAATTAGGAAGGCAAATGGAATTTTGTCCTTCATTGCTAAAGGGATTGAGTTTAAAAGCAGAGAGGTTATGTTGCAGCTGTATAAGGTACTGGTGAGGCCGCACCTGGAGTACTGTGTGCAGTTTTGGTCTCCTTACTTGAGAAAGGATATACTGGCACTGGAGAGGGTGTAGAGGAGGTTCACTAGGTTGATTCCGGAGTTGAGGGGGTTGGCTTATGAGGAGAGACTGAGTAGATTGGGATTATATTCATTGGAGTTCAGAAGAATGAGGGGGGATCTTATAGAAACATATAAAATCATGAAGGGAATAGATAAGATACAAGTCGAGAGGATGTTTCCACTGGCAGGTGAAGCTAGGACAAGAGGGCATAGCCTCAAGATTAGAGGGAGCAGATTTAGGACTGAATTAAGAAGGAACTTCTTCACCCAGAGGGTTGTTAATCAATGGAATTCCTTGCCCAGTGAAGTAGTTGACGCTTCTTCAGTAAACGTCTTTAAAGCTAAGGTAGATATCTTTTTGAACAATAAAGGAATTAAGGGATACGGTGGGAGCGCGGGTAAGTGGATCTGAGTCCACGAAAAGATCAGCCATGATCTTATTGAATGGCGGAGCAGGCTCGAGGGGCCGGATGGCCTACTCCTGCTCCTAGTTCTTATGATCTTATGATCTATGATCCTGCAGTTTGGCATCTTTGACTGTTTCTATTAGGAATCTGGACGTAGCGTCCAGTTTGCTGTCGTCACTGCCGGATCGTCCAGCCGCATCGATGATGCAGTTGAAGTCACCGCCTAGGATGACCGGCCTGGACGTCGCCAGCAGCAGTGGGAGCTGCTGGAAGACCGTCAGCCGCTCGCTGCGTTGTATCGGGGCGTACACGTTGATCAACCAGAGCGGAGCGTTGTTATACATTACGTCTGCTACGAGGAGGCGACCGCCCACCACCTCCTTAACTTCGGAGATGGTGAAGTTACCTCCCCGCAGCAGAATACCCAGGCCGGAGGAACGGTAATCATTACCCCCCGACCAGATCGATGGCCCGTGGGACCACCATCGCGACCACTGCCTGTAGGTGCTGAGGTGTGGTATTCCACACTCCTGCAGAAACAGTAGGTCAGCTTTGACCTTGGCGAGGTAACCCAAGGTTGAAACACATCGCGTAGTGGATTTAATGCTATGCACATTAATGGAAGCAATTCTTACACCCATTTTTTTAAAGTTAGTTGTTGCTTCCCATACCATTTGTCCTTGCTAGTCCCAGTCCTTTGGGATGTTCCTGCATACCCATCGTGTGAGCAAGCTGTTTCACATTAGTTGGGCTCAGAAACCCCTCCTGGTTTTTCATGCAGGGTTTGTTCCGCTGGGGTGACATCGGGGGAGTCTTGTAGGCAGCAAGGATTGGGTTGTCCTCTGCTGCTTCCCTCTGTTCCTCCTCGAAAACATCACTGCTCCCGGCTTCCCGGAGCTGAGGTGCACCAGACGTGTCTTTGCTCTCGGTGTCCCGGAGCTGGGATGCGCTGGCCGTGTCGTCAGGTGTGGCGTTTTGGGGTTGGGGCACGCCGGGCCCATCACAGCTTCCAGTGCCCAGGGGCTGGGATGCTTTATCGTCCATCTCCTTGGAGTTCTGCCGCCTCTTTTGAAGGGGCTGTCGTTCCAGCATTTCCCCGTCCAGTGAAGAGGAGCTGTTGTAGTCTGTTTCAGAAGGTAGCCTCCTCTTGCCACTGGTTTGGGTGGTGGCCTGTTCCACCTTTTGGATGTTTTTTCTTTGTGGTTTTCCTCTGGACCACTTGCCACTGACCTGTTTGTCCATCTGCTGCCTCCTCCTCTATTGATTCTGTCTGTGGAGGAGGGGTTTCCGGGCACAGGGTAGGTGCTGGGTCGCTGGTTTCAGCTGCCTCCCCTTCCTTCTCCTTCTCAGGTTGAAGTTCCTCACTGTGGAGAAGGTTGCTTGTCTCCTTTCGAACACCGGACGCCTTCGTCGAACCTTCTCCCGGCCTTTCCTTGGACCTTGCCGCCTGAGCATAACTGAGGCAGTGTTTGGGGCAGGTTTTGTAGAGATGGCCTGCCGCACCGAACTAGTTGCAACACTTAGTCTGCTTACAGTCCTTGGTCTGATGGCCTTCCTCCTCGCAGTTCTTGCAAACATCCGTGCTGCAGTTGGCTGCCACGTGACCAGATTTGCCACAGGGGCGGCAAACTCTGGGCTGCCCAGCGTAGACCAAGAAGCCTCGACTTCCCCCGATAGCGAAGCTGGAGGGAGGGTGGATGTTGGCTCCACTGGGATCGACCTTCAAGGTCACCTTGACCTGCCGCTTGCTGGTCCAAATCCCAAAAGCGTCCTTGACATCAGTGCTGCTGCCGGCCACCTCGACGTACCTGGCCAGAAAGGTGAGTACATACACCACCGGAATGTGGGGGTTGTAGAAGTCACCATCCGGTCCCGTTCTGAAGGAAGCGCGAAGAGCAGATCCGCTGTGAGGATCGACAGTGGCGCCCGGTCCCCTTTCTCCTTGAACGCCTTCAGGAACTTGATGCATCCCGCCACGTTCCGGAACGTCACGTCGAAGTATCCACTGCTGGGGAAATCCTGCAGGCAGAAGACGTCCGTCGCTTGAAATCCACAGCAATTGAAGAGGATCTTCTTGATGAAGAAGGTGCGATCGACCGGTGCATCTCCTTCCTTTTCCTTCACGACCACCCGAACGGTGTTGCGCACTCCCTGGCCTGAAGCTCGAAGATTGGTTATAGCCATTTCACTCAAAGCCTACCCAGGATCAAAAGGCAATGATCATGGTCTCTTCTAAACCAAGTAAGCACTGATAAGAACAGATACTACACTTGATCTTAGTCAAAAGGCCAAGAAGCGAAGGGAACTGGGTAGTTTTTTTTTTATTTCCAAAATATACTTTATTCATAAAATTCTGTGAAAATTACATTGCCAAACAGTTTCAAACAGCACCAAAAAATACAAACATTGCAAGGGAGATCAGTTTCCTTCAATACTATCATGAGTTTCTTCCCAACCCTTCCGTTTCACAATTGTCATGCCAATTACAGTTTTACATTTACAGCAAATGAAAATATTAACGATACAGTTCGAGGAGTTTCCCATGGGTCCAGCCCCTCAGTTCAGCTTGGTGGGGGGAACCTTACACTTTGGTCTTTCCCCATTGAGCCTTTGCTGCGGCTGCCCCAAGCTTTAGTGCGTCCCTCAGCACGTAGTCCTGGACCTTGGAATGTGCCAGTCTGCAACATTCAGTGGTGGGCAACTCTTTGCGCTGGAAGACCAGCAAGTTTCGGGCATACCAAAGGGCCTCTTTCAGCGAATTGATAGTCCTCCAGCAGCAGTCGATGTTTGTCTTGGTGTGTGTCCCTGGGAACAGCCCGTAGAGCACAGACTCCTGTGTTACAGAGCTGCTTGGGATGAACCTTGACAAAAACCACTGCATCTCTTTCCACACCTGCTTTGCGAAGACACATTCCAGGAGGAGGTGGGCGACCGTCTCTTCCCCACCACAGCCACCGAGGGGGCGATACTTCGGGTGACCACCTTAGTACCTGTCACAACTGCGGGACCATTTTCGGGTTTGGAACCTGACTCTGCACAGCTTGCCTGGCAGTTGCTCTTTATCAGAGCACACCAGTTGCCATCTGCCTCTAGGCTCCCCAACCAAATAGGGAGGGAGGACTGAATGATGCACCCATTCTAGCAAAGGAAGGATTCTTAATCAAAGAAATCATGGCATTTGTGAGAGAATCTCACGAGCATTGGATTTTTCAAGGTGCAGCAACCACAGGAATGAGCAGGCAACTTGGGAAGGTGCCCCCACCCCACCTCGCCCACTCCCCATGGGTATCTCAATCTTACCTGGAGGTCCTGCTGTGGGATCAGAGGAGCTGCAGTGAGATGAGTTCTTCCAAGGATGAGAGGAAGAGAACAACATCTCTAACCAAGCAGGTGTAGGTGGAAGTGGCCAAAGAAGTCAGCAGCAGCACAGGTGAGTGACATAACATTTCCAGGTGCCAAGCCCCACACTCTGACTTGCTCAGCATTCTCCTGCACAGCACTCCTCAGTTCAACAAACCTTACAGGTCCACTCATTCCTCTACCTGCAGGAACCTCACATCTCCATCTGAGCAGCCAACATTCACACCCACCCTCCGCCTATTGCCCTCATTTCTCGTAGTCACCTTCCAAAAATGTTGTCCTTCTCTCCTCTGCACATAAGCCATGAAGAACACTCACAGCTCTCTGCTTTCTCTCTTTGCAGGAGAAGAGTACACTACTTGGTGGAGGTGGGGGTGGGGGGGTGCGGGTGGGTGGCTGGTGGGGGTGGTTGTCCCTCCATTGACGGGACCCTTTTTGGGCAACTGGTAATGCATGCCCACCTGCTCCACTGATCTTGTTCCATGAAGTTGAAGATGTCAGCAGTAACCCGTTGTGACAGCTTGAGCCTGCTGAGGCACTGGTGCTCAGACATATCGAGAGAGCTGATCCTCTGCCTGTAGACCCTGTGTTGGGAGTCTTACCTCCTTCAAGCTGGATCTGGATGTTCATCCCATTTGCACTGTGGAGGGCATGCGGCACAGGAGAAGGCAGCTGGTGTTGCTCCTGCTGCTGCTGATGCTGATGGAGGTGGTGTTGCTTCTGCTCTTGACTGTCAGCAGAGACGAAAGATGGAGCTGCATTAGTAGCTGCACCATGCAATGGTGAAGGCTGGCAGCAGGGAAATGCAGCGGAAGTTGAGTGAAGTGCTAAATAGAAGTTGGCAATCACCTGTGTAAAGGCAGTAATACTAACACCTCATCCCCTGGTTGAAATGTTCGGGTCTTGTCATGCTTGTCTACCCATTTCTTCATGGCTGTTTGGGAAGCTTTTAGGTGTTCCTGAGCCACTTTGCAGGCTCTCATGAGCTGTTCACGTGACTACTAGCTACTACCTTCGCTCTGATCAAATCATTCCCCAAGAGTAGGTCAACTCCATCTATAGGCAAACTATGGACAACTCCTAAGGTAACCGTTCCAGATATTAGGTCACACTCCAGGTGCACTCGATACAAAGGTACGGATATATACTCCCCGCAGATACCATTCACTAAACCTTGGCATTCAGTGCGCTATCTGGTGGAAACGTTATGCCTTTCCCCAGCAAAAGAGTTTGGGTGCTCCTGTATCCCTAAGTATAACTATAGGTTTACCTGCCTCACTTGAGGGGTAAGGAGTTACTTTTTCTTTTGACAAGGATTCCCTATAACTCTCAGGTATCTTGTTCATGTCCCCCGCACTCACAACGGTTTTTGTACTTGGCCTTACAGCTGCTGTCGGAGCTACAGCTCGATCTGTTGTACTCTTGGTCAGGTTCCCTTTCTCTGCATTGACTTAGTGTACCCCAATAAGTCCCATGCGTTTACCCTGCAACTTCCAGCATTCTGCACAAAGATGTCCCACCTTGTGGCAATGTAAACACTTAGGATTTTGGACCTTACTTCCACCCTCAGCATCTTCCTTTATGGCCAGAGGAGGAGATCCTAGGGCATTCTCAGCTCTCCCTTCTTGGCCCTGGCTACTTGACTTCCTTTCACACTCCCACCTTCTATCCTTGTCGGGTTTGTGGGGGTGGCAGACAAAGGGTTTGGGTTTATAAACAAGCTCATAATAATCAGCGATCTCAGCTGCCTGTCTGGCTGTTGAAACCTTCTGGCTCGCTATGTGGGTTCTTACTAATGGAGGAAGTGAATTTTTAAATTCCTCCAGGAGAATTATTTCCCTAAGGGTCTCATACATGGTCTCTCCCTTTTGTGCCAGTATCCAACGATCAAAGTTAATTTGCTTTACCCTCTCAAATTCTATATAAGTCTGCTTAGGCTGTTTCCGGAGGTACCGAAATTTTGGTCTGTAAGCTTCAGGGACTAACTCATAAGCAGCGAGAATAGCCTTTTTTGCCATCTCATAATCTGCAGAAGCCTCCTCAGAAAGCATAGTATAGCCCATCAACCTGCTTTGCATGAGCAATGTCCAGTTTTCCTTCAGTCACTTCATCTGTCTAGTTATCTTTTCAAAAGAAATGAAAAATGCCTCCACGTCCCTTTCCTCAAACGTCGGGAGGGCTCGCACAAATTTAAACAGCTCTATACTGGGTCCTGGGTTAGAGTCAGGTCTTTCCTCAGCAGAATTTTCATCGGGGTCAAGGTCACTGTTTTTTTTTCAGTTCTAGCCTTTTAAATTGGAATATCCTTCCTCGTTCCTTTTCTTCTTTTTCTTCTTTCTCATTCTTTTCTTTTTCTCTCTCCTGCTACTTTGCTTGCTCCCTTTTGAAATTCTAGTTCAAGTTTTCTTATTTATTTTTCCTGCTCAAGCTGCTTTATCTGACACTGAGTTCTGGCTAATTCAACTGACCTACCATCTGGATTGCCTTTTCCTTCTTTCAGTTTCAAATGCTGTGCTATTATCTTAATTATGTCTGCTTTCTTAGCTCCTTGCTTTAACTCTAACTACAACTTTTCTGCCAATGCTTTTAGCCTAGCCTTGGTTAAGATTTGCAAATCACTCAGGGATAAATACTCCCCCTCCAGAAAGGTCATAGCAACTCACAAAGCCATTCTGGTAGTGTAAACTTTACTCTAATGCACAAGAAACCTGGTGTTTTCCTTTTCCCCTTTTCAATTATTATTATCCCAGTTACAATTGCATTTCATCGGCTTTGGGTTATCCTGCACAGAGCTCCCAATTAGAAGTTATGACCGAGGCTGGAGGAGTGCACTGTTTTTCTCTCGTTCCACTTCTCTACGGGCCACACATAATATTAAATGTTTTACCCAGTTACCGATACGGCCAATTATATACTATATCTATTTTAATTTCAGAATAAAATCCACCAACCAGGTTTCTTCAATAAACCAAAAAAGAAATTATTATAAAACAAGAATTACACAATAAAGATGTAAAGCTTATTAGCACACATGTTGAAATATTAAAGTCCCCATCTAAATTAACCCAACACACATGCGCGCGCACACACACACAAACACCAGTTAATGAAAAAATAAGGAAGTTTTTCTTTGGAGAGATCTCTTTATAAAAAAAAACTTTGGCCAAATAATTGTTAATTCTTCAAGAAAAAGGACAAGGTATGGAATTCCAGATGGTTCTTTAGTCTGGCGTCCAGGTCCACATAGACAGGTCTCACTAGACACATGCAGTGGTCACTGTGATCTTTTCAGAAGCAGTTCGTTCAGGAGATGCCGAGAAGGTATTACAGAAACTTCTCAGGAGAAATGCTGCATTAGTTTCTCCAGTTCCTTCACTGGATTCTCAGGGTTTATTCAAAGAAATTGACTAGGATGAGCTGGTTGTCTTACTTAGCAGCCTTACTCCCAACTGAATCAAAACAATATCCAAAACGAAACCAATCTTGACCATCATAAATCTTGATCTGTCACTTCTCTGTAAACAACTCCCTTGTCAGAAGGCTCCTGCTGTTTACTTTGCTGAAGACATGTGACTTCCAGTAAATGTATTTTTAAACAAAGTCCCAAATTCCTTCCAGCGTCCTTTTTTTGAAAAAAAAACTAAGTGCAGCATCTATAGAATCTCTTCAGTCTTTCAAATGAATCAATTTCCATAATTTTTAAACACGAGTCCTCAAAAAATATAAAGAAAGGAAGCACTATCATAACACCTGTCAAACAGTGAAAACACACTCTGAGAAAAGAAGTGCTTTGAACAGCAGCCTCTCACCTGGCTATGGCTGGACCTCTTCATTATATCAGATGAAACCCTTCTCAGCTTGCCAGTTTCACTGAAGAAGCTCTTCCTGCTGTGCACTCAACTTGGTGACCCTGGTGAGTTTCTGACAGGTCTCTGACAGGTTCACTGGCTAGTAAATCCAGGATTCAGGGTTAAAATGGCTCATAATTGGCTTCTTAACAACCTTAGCTACTCCTCAATTACTTACCTGACAGATCCAAAGGGGTTCCTGGCTTTCTTTCAACCCCACCTGGGGAAAGCCGGCTGAGGGCAGGATCACATCGGGATCCCAACTCAATGTCAATTTCCGAGGCTTCCCCACACCGCTTGCCCCCAAACCTGCCTGCAATGGGATGGGAAAATTCTGCCAGTTAACTCTATTTCTCTCGCCACAGGTGCTGCCAGACCTGCTGAACATTTCCAGCATTTTCTGTTGAAATTCCAGCTTTTCATTAGCCTTTTTGATTATTTTCTGTACCTGTTCATTACATTTTAATGATCTATGTACCTGAATTCCAAGTCTCTTTGGACCTTCAGCATTTTAGCTTTTCAACATTTAGAAAGTAATCTATTCTATTCTTTTTAGTTCCAAAGTGGATGACCTCACATTTGCCTACATTAAAATCCATTTGCCACAGTTTTGCCCGTTCTCTTAATCTATCAATATTTTGTCTTACTAGGCCCCCACCTGCCAAGAATGAGGCACATGAATTTTGTCATGAACATTGATTTTAAACTGTTACTGGAGTGAAGAAAGGACTTTTTAAACAGATCAGCTGTGGCTGAAAAAGACATTTGCATATTAACTGTGTTTGGAAGGACAAAGCAGCCATTCCCTGACACATTCAACCCACAATGGACTTTTGATCACCAGACGTTGAAGGTGGGGGAGTTCGCATTCCAGGTTGACTGCTAAGATGGCCGAATACACAAATGGACATGGTCAAACCAGCTAGTCACATGACTAACCTGCTGGGCAACCGGAGTTTTTTGAATTTGTACAAACAGTTTGGGCAGAAAGTAGAATGCTCCTGGACTAAGAAGATCTCTCCTGGCTGGCTTGCCACAGCCTCTCCTGTCTGCCTGCTCCCATCTTTTTCTCACAAGCCTCTGAATCCATTGAAGACACATGAACGCCAAGAGAGAAAAGTCTCCTACAGCCAACAAGGTTCAAGAAATATACTGGGCCCCAATGAAAAGCAAGATCTACCTACTATCAAGGACTTTACAGTGAGCTCGAAGAACTGTAACAGAAACTCTTCAGATATTACCCGAAATTTTTCACGTTTTTTTTCCTGCTCTTTTCTGTCTCCATTTGCTTGTGTGTATCACATATGCATGCTAGCGTGGGCACGTTGTGTATCCATAGGCGTCAACTGAATTAGAGTTTAAGTTCATGTTTAATAAATTTCAACTTTTCTTCTTTAAACTTAAGAATGCCTGTTTGTGCTGTTTTTTTTGCCTTATAATTGGAAAGCGGTGAACAAGGAGGAGCTAAAAACAGTGTGTTTAAAATTAAACCCTTTTACAGTAAGACCAGGTGAAGGCTGAGAGGGAAACCTAGACAGCTTTCTCACCTGGTCGTAACAATTGGTTTCTAATTTTATGCTTCCATCTACACTGCTTACAATGCCACCTATTTTTCTGGCACCAGCTAATTTGGATATGTAGCTTCCTATTCCTATCAACCAAGTTGTTAATAAATAAGATGAATTGTTGAAGCCCCAACAGAGATCCTTGTGAGACACTACTAGTGACCGCTTTCTACCTTCCTCCAATCTGAATAAATACCCTTTACCCCTAGTTTTTTTTTCTAATTTTTAGCCAATTTGCCATCTATTTATTCCCAGACTCGTAATGCTCTAACCTTTGTCGTAAGCCTACCTTATGGACCAAGGTTACCTGTTTTGCCTAAGCATGCTACACCTACTATATATCATGCAGCAATATCAAGACCCTTGACTCCTTATGTGGGTAGAATCCTGCCTATAGTGATGCTAGTGTTAGCTGTGGCTCAGTTGGTAATGCTTCCCTTCTGAACTAGAAGACCGTGGGCTCAAGTTTGACTCTAACACTTGAGAGTAAAAAATCTAGGCTGTCACATGAATGTAATGTGAGGGAGTGCTGTCTTTTGGATGTTAATCTGAGGCTCTGTCTGCCCTCTCAAGTGGACATAAAAGAATCCTTGGTACTATTTTAAGGAAGGGCAGGAGAGTTATCCCTGGTGTCTTGGCCAATATTTATCCCTCAATCTACTTGATAAAAACAGATTATCTGGTCATCATCACATTGCTGTTTGTGTGAGTTTGCTGTTTGCAAATTGACTCCTGCTTTTCTTACATTCCAACAGTGACTACACTTCAAAAGTACTTCATTGGCTGTTGTTATGAAAAGGTGCTATATAAATACAAGAATTTCTTTATTACAAGAGGACTGGTGCTATGTGAGATGTGGTGGTATCATCTTTCTTTCATTCTTTATCGCCTTATTAATTCACTCATTCACTTCTTCATACATGAGCATATTGTGCAATAAAACACACCACAATGTCTTGGCAGGCAAACCCTCAACTAAGCAACTCATAATATCCTGTAACAACTACTCCTCTCAAAGCATGCATTCACCTGATAATCTGCAGTGCAATTATTAAATTGCAGAGGGAGCACATAAATTAATGGGGAGGAACAAATGCAGATGGAAACTGGAGGACCAGCTCGAATGCTGCTTCAAATTCCGATCCCAGGAATTCAGAACTCACATAGCCTGTTGACAAATGGAAGTTGGTAACAGCATCTGCAATTTATGCAGTCACTTGAGAGTTGCCTTGCCAGCACTCCCACAACCCAAGAATGAATAATTTAAAAAAAGTTAGGACGTTCAATGGGATATTTAAATAGGTAACACACAGTGAAGTATCTCTGGGATAACAGGCAGAGGCGGCTGATGGATGCCCGCAGTTTGTTTCTGGTAAAACAGGAAAGAATTAGCAAAATAGTACAAAACTACACAATAACTTCTTGCAACAAGTATAAACAAATCAAGTCACTTTAAAAGCAAAGATCAAACATGAAAGAAGGGACCTCCCTTGCATCACCCATGGATGCTGGTGTTTAGAGCATTGTTTAGGTGCTCCATCTGAATTATGGGCTCTAATCCTAATTTCTGTATTTTTTTCAGGGGCTTTATGTTGACTATTTCCATTGAGTGGAAGGTGGACAGAGTGAGCCCACTGCTTACCCAATGGATGTGATTAAAGGCCTGGATCATTTTAATGGTCAGGTTTCAGTTAAATTCCAGTGGCAACTTCTGTCAAATCAATAAAAGTCTGGCTGGACAAGATAAGTAAAATGTGAGGAAGGAGGTCATCCTGGGGGAGGGCATGAATCTTCGACATTAATGTTCCTCCTGGCTCCACAAAAAATGTTTTGAAGTTTAAAGATATTTTGGAGTGGCCTATAATGGTCCCTCTAAGGACCCAGGTTAGACTGCTGTGCATCAAGTACCAATGGGCAGAGCATCATAGTGTGTCAACTTGGATGGAATAATTAGTCTTCTATCTGTCTGTGGTAGGAGTTTGAGTTGCTCATTTCAAGGCCCCACCAATATGGTGCCAACCCAGATGTCAATGGGGAGGTAAGTTCTGCATTTCCATTTCTAGAGTACCAGCAGGCCAATCTCACCTGAAAACAGGAAAAAAAATTGTGCCCAGTGAATCTAACCACATAATTTCTCCTGTTACTTTGATTTTGACACCATTTCCCTACATTTACCGAAAAATATTGTCATACTCATTAAAAAAAGGTTAAGTAGGCCATATCTGATTGTCATGTTGATTATTTTGCAGGAATTGAGACTTTTCATTAGATGGCTTAATTTACTAACAGCCATTTATTACCAAGTGACAGCATAGAGTTCATTAATAGGTAAAGTATATCTAATAGATAAAATATATTAGTCCCAGAATGATACTGGCCTGCAGGCTATAATCTTTAGCATCTACTCTACTACAATGCTTCTGGGTTTAGTGATGTTAAGTTTTTTTGCAATTCCAGGAAATAAAATTTCATTTTTGATGAGCAATATTAAACCTCAACTAATGTCATTGGATGTTGCTTTGCAATATAAAAAATCAGCATTTACATGGCTCCCAAATAGTTCTCAATAGTTGCTAATGTGCTGTAAAACTGATTTAGCAGATGTCACGCAAACAGTGAGATGTTGGTTTGCGATGGCTTATTTTTTCACTGGAGTTCTTAGCTTCTTCTGGGTGCAGTCCAATTCATTCAAGCGTTACTATAAAACATTTTGATAAAAGAACTTTAAAATTCTTCTTCTCATGGAAAATATGTATAACAGGACAGTCCTGTTTTGTTAAAGGGCGGTGGACTGGATATCTAGATTACATTATCAAGCAGTGTAACAGTATATTTCAGCAAATTAAGGTGCCTCCCACTATAAACACTTTTATGGGAATTAATGGCCACATTCTGTATTTGTGCTTAAACATTCCAGTCACTGGTTTTCTTGATTAAATTGCAATCTACATGTATACAAATCACTCTAGATTATTAATTGGCAGAATGAGGGAACAGAGTCTATTCTGTGATTAAAGATATAACATCAGATTGTAACTCTAATGCATTCTAGTGTTGTAGTCCTAATCATATTCGGTCAGAATTATGTATTAAATTAGCCACAAATATATGAAAGTATATAATAAGTACATATTGACACCTGCAAGCATTCTGTTGCATCTCAGTCTTTATTTGTATTAACAATACGCATAGGTTATGCCACTGGTGCATTAAAGACACTTTCAAGTGTATGGAAGAAAGTGCAAGGTATTGATGGCATGTGATTTTGTTTGTTGTCTGTGTTAGCCTTTAAATATCTTCCACTAAATTTTACATGCTGTAGAACATTAGTTACTAGCAAATAATTTATATTTAGTGCAGTTAGTTATCACATTCCTGGACATGAGATTTATAATTAATACCTATAGAACAGATAGAAGTAACAATGCAGGTAATTTTAAATTTCATCCGTGGGTAATAACCTGGCAGAACAGATCATCTATCCATTGTGGAAGCTATCTCATTTTCATCTCGTTGATTTCAACAGGATAAAAGTTGGTAGGTTTTTCAACAGGCAGGTGATCTGCCTTGCCAGCTTACCAGGCAATTGCAAATAACTTTCAGGGGTAGGTTTTAACTTTAGGGCGGGCAGCCAGTGGAACATGGAGGTTGGTCACCTGACCCTGCCAGCTGAAGGCCCAGTCTATTTTGAGGGCTGGTGTTCATTAACATGCATGCCATTGTTGTATATTCACTGAGTAAATCTGACATGAGTGTTACTGTTGGCAGCCATTGTGAATTTTTTTATTTACGCCTCCCCAACTGAGGGGGCAGCAGAGAGGCAGTATACAAATGCTTAGCTATCACAATACACTAGCTCAACCAGTTCAATACAATAAACTACACTTCCTCCCCACTTAAAAAACAACTATCTCCTTCTTGAATGTATTTAATGACTTGGCCTCCACTGCCTTCTGTGGCAGAGAATTCCACAGGTTCACCACCCTCTGAGTGAAGAAATTTGTCCTCATCTCGGTTCTAAATGGCATATCCCGTATCCTGAGACTGTGACCCCTAGTTCTGGACTCCCCAGCCATCAGGAACATCCTCCCTGCATCTAGCCTGTCCAGTCCTGTTAGAATTTTATAGGTTTCTATGATATCCCCTCTCATTCTTCTAAACTCTAGTGAATATAGGCCTAGTCGACCCAATCTTTCCTCATACGTCCATCCTGCCATCCCAGGAATCAGCCTAGTAAATCTTCTTTGCACTCCCTCCATGACAAGAACATCCTTCCTCAGATAAGGAGACCGAAACTGCACACAATACTCCAAATATGTTCTCACCAAGGCCCTGTATAACTGCAGTAAGACGTCCTTCTGTGGAAGAAACTAGAGCAAAATAAATCAAACTTCCTCGGATGAGTACTCGCAAACTACTTTATTAACTTGTGCACAAGGAGAACAAACACAGTAGAGCTCACATTGAGACTCAGTGCGATGTTCTAAAGAATTACAGTCAAACAGTGGCAATTATACTATTCTGCAACCAATAATCTTACAACAATATTTCAATCCTTAATTTGCATTCTAAAGCACCAATAATATTACAATTTAATTCTTGCTCTAAACGAATAAGATACAGTAATTTTCAATCCTTCGTTTACATATCTATCTCACCATTGGCCTTGCAGCTGGTACAGCGCAACAACAGAAAGAGACATCAGGCTTCAACAACACTCTTCTTATCTCATCAGCCAGATATGGCACATTCCTAAGGAGCAGTTTGCGTGAGAAACATACTGACCAAGCAAACTCACACCCCTAGTCCAAGGATGGCTCACCTCAGGTTCCACACTTCCTCCTGTACTCAAATCCTCTTGCAATGAAAGCCAACATACCATTTGCCTTCCTAACAGCATGCTGCACCTGAATGCTTGCTTTCAGCAACTGGTGTACAAGGACACCCAGGGCTCGTTGCACCTCCCCCTTTCCCAATCTATCACCATTCAGATAATAATCTGCCTTTCTGTTTTTACAACCAAAGTGGATAACCTCACATTTATCCACGTTATACTGCATCGGCCATGCATTGGCCCACTCACCCAACTTGTCCAAATCATATTGGAGCCTCTTTGCATCCTCCTCACGGTTCACATTCCCTCCCAGCTTTGTGTCGTCTGTAAACTTGGAAATGTTACATTTAGTTCCCTCACCCAAGTCATGAATATATATTGTGAATAGCTGGGGCCCAAGCACTGTTCCCTGCGGTACCTCACTAGTCACAGCCTGCCATCTGGAAAAAGACCTGTTTATTCCTACTCTCTGTTTCTTGTCTGCCAATAAATTCTTTGTCCACCCGAGCTTGAATGTCAGAGAAAATCCTACGTACTAAAAAACAACTTTGTAGAGTAAGAGAATGTCAGATGAGCTTCACTATTCTGTTACTCCTTACTTAATTCAACAAGAGCGAGTTAAAGTTTAGCTGTCAGTTGCTAACCTCTATCAGATTTATCTTGCCTGTCCAAGTAAATCTTCTACTTTTAATGTTCCCATCTTTCTGGCAATTGTTTTACCCTGCAAGAAGTGCGTACAACATAATGCACATGATGTAATATGTAGCCATGCACAACCAGTGGCTACATCGACATATACTCACATCACTGAAACCTTCATTAAGTGCAGCTTTTCTATTTTGCAGAAAAAAAATTATTATTGGAGAAAGTAAATCTAAAGAAAACCATTAATCAAGACATTAATTGCTAAATGGATTAAGATAAATACACTTGCCATTCCCTTCCAGTTCGAAATATGCGCTTTGTAAAAAAGGCCACAGAATCATTTGCTGAAATCATATTTAGTAAGCTTTTCCAAGTGGGCCCTTTTTTTCTGAGTGACACAAGGTAAAAGATTTTATTATACTAGTGGATGTCCTGTGGCATTGGTCACACTAATTCAGAAGATGTGCTGCCTTATAACATGGTCCTGCATAGCACTGTCATCAGCCGCTGACAGGCCTGAAAGCTGGAGCAACGCCGCCTTGGCCATTTGTAGGACCCCAGTGGCATTCTTTGGCCATTTGGCAACAAATTAGTTGCGTCGGGGTTCCCGTCTCTTGAAAGGATAGGTGCCTGCCTCCGGAACTGCCGGCCAGTCGGAGGGCCAGCAGCTCCACCAGGAGCGTTGGCCTCTGCTGGGACTGTGCCTGGAAGTTGGGGCGGCACAGTGGCGCAGTGGTTAGCACCGCAGCCTCACAGCTCTAGCGACCCGGGTTCAATTCTGCGTACTGCCTGTGTGAAGTTTGCAAGTTCTCCCTGTGTCTGCGTGGGTTTTCTCCAGGTGCTCCGGTTTCCTCCCACATGCCAAAGACTTGCAGGTTGATAAGTAAATTGGCCAGTAGCAATTGCCCCTAGTATAGGTAGGTGGTAGGGAAATATAGGGATAGGTGGGGATGTGGTAGGAATATGGAATTAGTGTAGGATTAGTATAAATGGGTGGTTGATGGTCGGCACAGACTCGGTGGGCCGAAGGGCCTGTTTCAGTGCTGTATATCTAAACTAAACTAAACTAAAGATAGGACACTGTGGGATAAGGCTGCACTCCCAACCAGCTAAGTGGGATCTGGGGGTCAGTCAGGCAGGCCGCGGCGCAGAGGTGGATGGGAGGTGGATCAGTGCTGCTGAGGGCGAAGGGGATACCGCGGGGGCAGCTATTGCTGCTGGGACCTCTCCATGGGCCACAGACTGCATGAATAGGAGAGCCCCCCACCCAGTTCAAACCCAGAGGACTGATAAAATCCAGCCTTTCTATTCCAAATGTAACCATGCTACCCAAACAGCAGTTTTTCTCATTCCCTTTTCTTTTTTCCCACCCCAAAAGGCAATCCAAATGTCTCTCGTCCACACCACACGACAGGCTATCACTCCTTCACCTTTTCCCTATGGGCATTTGTGAATCAGTTGTGTTTTGATGGCAATCTGACAGTTCCATTGTCACTTTTGCTGGTACAAGTTTCTTGTTTCCAGATTTAAAAAAAAACTGAATTCAAGTTCACAAACTGTCATAAAAGCAGAAAATGGCTGAAATACTTTACAGGTCAGGCAGCCTCTGTGGAGAGAGAAACACTGGGGGAAATGTTGCTGAAGTGCTGGAGGTTCTATCATTTGGCTGGTTTTCGGGTGGGAGGTGGTTCAACTTGGGAGGAGGCAATTAAGAGCTGGCAGACAGGGAGGCAGCTAATTAAGGATGGTGGGCGAACCTTCCACGCTGCCAGCCTAATCAGTGGGCACCTCTGGAGCCTCGTCAGTGCTACTGAGAGAGGTGGCCGCTGCTGAGGTAGCCAGGAGAATGCGAGTGTGCCTCCACTGTGAGCTGCCCTCAGAAGCGTGAGCATTAAATTAATACTTACATGGGCCAAGCAGGCAGGGCACAGAAAATAGGGGGAAACCACGCTAGTGGCAGCGTTGGGCTGTCGGGACGTCATTTGCTGCTGTTGGCCCTCTCCCTGTGCCATAGAGTCTCTGGCTCAGATAGACCCCCAGGGAGGCTGCTGGGAAGCTGCCTTCAGGCAGCTGGCAGCCTCCTAATGTGGCAGAGGGCTGCTGTGCCACTAGAAAAATGCCAGCAGCCTTGGAAAATCACTCTTAATTGGGCCATTAATTATTCAAATTAGCTGCTCGCCTCCATTCAGCGAGCAGCCGAGCCACTGCCGTTCCAGACCCTGGGAAACTTACCCACCGGCAGGACTGCATCAGGCAGGCATCCTGACATGGCTCCCTGGCATTTTACCCATCCCCCAGTCTCCGTTCCTGCTGTCCAGGGGATGGTAACATTCTGCCCCTTTTGTCAGAACTGGCAAAACTTAAAGACAGAACAGGTTTTAAGCTAGTACAGAGGCAGGGAAAGATGAGAGGGGAGTAAAGACCAGAATGGAAAGTCTGTGATAGGGTGGAATGTCGGAATGTTTAAATGACAAAAAGGGATAATGGTGCAAGAAAAAAGGTTGGTAATTGGACAAGTGAAGAATCAAAAGATTGAACAATCTCTCCTTTGACTCCACTCACTTCCTCCAAATAAATATATGGGAACCCATACAGATCTTAGTAATGCTTGCCTTTTTGTGGGATATGTGGAATGTTTTGTTCCAGTCATATTCAGGTCACCTCCCTCACCTCTTTATTTGTTACAATGTCCTCATTTTCAGCCCACCAGCCTCCACATTCAACAGATTATTCTCCTCCATTTCTGCCACTTCTAGCGTGATGCCAGCACCAAACACATCTTCTCCTCCCCTCCCCACTCAGTACTCCAATGGGACTGTACCCTCTGTGTCATCGTGGTTTACTCCTTAATCACTACCAACACCCCCTCCTCTTCCCACAGCACCTTCCTGGACAAGCACAGGAGATGCAACACGTTCCATGTTACCGCCTCCATCTCATTGTCCAAGGACACAAACTTTCCTTCAGGGTGAAACAGCGATTTGCTTTTACTTCTTTCAATTTGCTGCTCACAATGCAGTCTCCTCTACATTGGGGAGACCTGTGCAAGTGTGACCCTGAGCTTCCAGTTGTTTGTCATTTTAATTCCCCACCCCACTGCCAATCTGGCCTCTCTGTCCTTGGCCTCCTTGACTCATCATTCAGTTCAATAATTTCAGATCATAACCACTGCTCCTATTTTTTGAGGAAGCTGCTTTTGGTGATGAATCTCCTATTGCCATTTACACCTCCTCTAGACCCCTCTTTTGTTTATTTAACCCTATTACCATCTACTTTTGCCTTGCACCATCATCCTTTTTATCACTTAATCTCTCCTGCCATTCACCCTATCACAGACATTCCCTATAGCTCCTCCCTCTTTCACTGCCTCTATACTTGCTTAAAACCTGTTAGATCTCTAATTTTTCCCAGTTCTATAAAAAGTCATCAACCTGAAGTGTTATCTTTCTTTTTTTCTTTCTTCACAGATGCTGTGTGACCTGCTGAATATTTCCAGTATTTTCTGCTTTTATTTCAAAGCAAAACATGGATCTTGAGGAGCTGTAAATGGCAGCAGCAGAATTAGTACCAGCAGCTGCTGCTTGGGAAGGTGGGAGCATTGTTATGATCTGTAACTTGTTGAACACAATTTTGAGTCTGGAAGGCTGCTTCCCTTCTTGTGTTTGGTAATCTATCTCACTTTTGAACCATCCGGAATCATGAAGCATGGGGAGATGTACCTAGACTCTGGAATGGTAATCATGATGTACCATGAAGTTGTTGGGGAGAGGTAGGGGTGGGGCAGAGCTGGTGGATGGAAGGGTGTACCGAGTGTCTACAATTTTCAGAGTGCCAGTTGGGTGTGACGTGCAGTTTGTGAAAAGGAGCAAAAGTCATTGTAAGGTTAATGGGAATGATTTAAAAAATTTTAATTTTTAGGTGATATTTTGTATGTCAGCTGATATATTTTAGGGTGTGTAATACGGAGAAACTGCCATGGTGGTTAAAAACATTTTGTGCATGAATTCTGGAGAAAATTGAAATACGGTGGAAGAGTTTACATAACATGATCAGTGAAAGCTGAAAGCAGAAAAATATAAAGACCTAAATACTTAACCAGTGACAAAGAGAATTTACTGATAGCTCGATGGAAACAAGATAGATGAAAAAATTGATGCAAAATCAAATAAACAAAATTTAATTATAAAGATATAAAGGTATTGATTCGAGTCAATTCATTGTAATCCTTCTGCTCCTCATCTATCCAGATATAATATATAAGTTTTCCTTGGTCTGAATTTAATACTAGTTGGACTGTTCTGTTGGGAAAGTTTCCAAAAACAAATGTCCACAACATAAACTATGAATTACTCATTGCTATATGAATGCATAACACATTTTTATGATATTTCTGGGCCTATTATCTTAATGTAGATGTCAACCTATGTACTTTAAATGGGTTAGCATTTCAGTTGAAGTAATAGGGGAATATCATATCAACAACATTAATCTGACAATATCACAAGTAAGTAATTTACACGATATAGTATTAATTAGCATCAGCATAGTGTAACACTTAATATTAGGATTTTTATTTTTTTGAAGAACTTAAATACAGCAAACATTCATATTTTGAAAATTTAATAAAAATTCTTGATTGCCAGAGGCTCACATCCGACTGTGTGAAGCTATGGTTTTAATGAATAATGTAATTATTCCTCCAGCTGAATTGTTCACATATTGAACAAAAACTCTCCAAAATCTTTTTGAAAAATATGAAGACTTTCTAAAAAATGGATAATTACTTTTCATAAACAACAAGTAAACAGGTTATTGTATTTGTTTGAATTAACTACTGTCTGGACAGTCCATTTCTCCCACTTTTTGTAGTTTTATAAATAACCTAAATTCAACAGAAGATGAAGTCATGACACATATAAAAATACTAACTGGCAAGACCTGAATATTGATAGGAGTTTATACCTGTGAGAATTCAACAGCATCAAATTCATACATTCATGTCATATTGTTTATGAATGGTGTGAATTTTTAAATTTATTTAATAACAGTTAAAAAAAAATTGACTGGTACAAATGCTAAACAACAAAATTCCTATTTGGACATAATGAGTTATTTAAATTTTTAATTTTCCAATATTTCATTTAATTTTGAGCATCATGATTGCATTACTGGAAGTCGGTGATCTCTTTCAATTGAAGACAAGTACATTTTTGTTGAATATTTTCTAGTAATTGCCAACAAAATACTTTAAACATGAAATGTATAATTAAAAATGAGCATCTACCGTGTAGAGCACACATGCTGGGATCCTGGCGCACATCATACTCTTGACTGATTTTTACACTCAGATCACCCCAGTAGATGCTTTCAGTGCTTCATCACTGACCCGTTAGCAACTCCACCTCATCATAGCAGAATGCTCCATGTGGTGTTAATGCAGGATTTCAGTTTCGCTGTTACTTCTACCAGGAATAGCTAGTGTTAGGTTTTAGACAGACTGTAATGGAAGTGGCCTGTTAATATTCAGTTTTCCAAGTTAGCTCTTTAGCATAGTTAAAGCTGCAGATTCAGGGAGATGCAGGCAGCACAATGGAGGCAGAATGTTATCATAGAGTCATACAGCACCAAAACAGGCCCTTCGGCCCACCGAGTCTGTGCTGACCATCAACCACCCGTTTATACTAATCCTACATTAACCCCATTTCCCTCTCCCAACACCAACTTCCCTCAAGTTCTCCTACCACTTACCTACACTAGGGGCAATTTACAATGGCCAATTTACCTATCAACCCACAAGTCTTTAGCATGTGGGAGGAATCTGGAGCTCCTGGAAGAAACCCATATGGTCACAGGAAGAACTTGCAAACTCCACACAGGCAGTACCCAGAACCGAGCCTGGGTCGCTGGAGCGGTGAGGCTGCAGTGCTAACCACTGCGCCACTGTGCCACCCTGTTGTGTGCAAATAGATAGAGATATGGACAATTAAAGGTGGAGAGGAGAAAAATACTTCGAAGAGCCTCCAAAGATATCTCAGCCCATTATCATTCTTTGCCAAGGCCGGCTGGGCAGAGGACTAAGAAGAAATGGGCAACAATGAAGGAAAATAAAAGCAAAGGTTCAGGTTTGAATTTGCATGCAAGCAATGGAGCAATGCAGAACCTGGGCTCCTGTTTGACAGCTGCTCAAGTGCAGCTAGGACTTGCTGGGGTATTTGTGAGGAAGCTTGTCCTTTGTGTCACTCCACAACACCACCACCATAGGTCAGCATTGTACATGCCTATAAGAAGAGGTATCCACATTTCAGGCCATGGCTGACCTATGCCATTACAACATGTGTCATCATCAAATTACCAATCATCAACATGTTGTGGTCACCATTGATCAGAACCTTAACTGGACCAGCCACATAAATACAGTGGCTACAAGAACAGGACAAAGGGTGGCTATTCTGTGGTTAGTTACTTATCTCTTTACGCCCTAAAGACTTTCCTCAGCTTACGAGGATAAGTCAGGAGGGGGATGGAATACTGTCCACTTGCCTGGATGAGTGCAGCTCCAACAACAGTCAAGAAACTCAACACCATCTAGGACAAAGCAGCCAATTGATTGGCACCTGTAGCATTCACTCCCTCCACCACTGGTGCACCATGGCTAGAGTGTGTACCATCTTCAAGATGCACTACAGCAACATGCCAAAGCTTCTTCGACCTCTACTACCTAGAAGGACAAGGCCAGCAAGCACATTGGAACACCACTATTTGCAAGTTTCCCTCCAAGTCACACACCACCCTGACTTGGAAATATATCACCGTTCCTTCATTGTTGCTCGGTCAAAACCCTGGAGTACTGTGGGAGTAGCTTCACCACAAGGACTGCAATGGTTCAAGAGGGCAGCCTACCAGCACCTTCTGAGGGGCAAGTAGGGATAAGCAATAAATGCTGGCCTTGCCAGCGATGCCCACACTCCATGATTGAATGTTTAAAAAATTACCAGACAACTTCTAACCATTTGCCATACCAGCTATCCAAGGTGTCAACCTTTGAAAAGGAGATTGTGGGTGAAAGTCCCACCCCAGAGGCTTGAGCACAAAATATAAGCTGACACAGCAGTGCAGCACTGAAGGAGTACTGCACTGTCAGAGGTACCATCTTTCAGATGAGATGTTAAACTGTGGCCAATATTTACCCTTTAACCAATATTAGTGGTCATTATCACATTGCTGTTGGTGGGACCTTGCTGTGCATAAATTGGCTATGTTCTTACATTATACCAGTGACTACACTTCAAAAGTACTTCATTGGCTGTAAAGTGCTTTGGGATGGCCTGAGGTTGTGAAAAGTGCAATATAAATAAAGGTCTTTCTTTTTATTTCTTTTACATATCAAGAATGGATGGCTGGCATTGAAAATCCAGCTTTTGATTTATTCACAACAGCGCAGGTCAAACAACAACAGTGCAATACATTAACATAACATATCCTATGCCTGCACACACCAGGATGTCTGTACCACTTGCTCACCTGTTGTCTTGTTTCAATCACACTTTTTGTGTCATCATGTTTCCATTATAAGTTGCAATGTCCACATTTATAATGGAAACTCATTAATTCATCACTGTCATTCCACAATCCTGCCACACGTTACCACAATACTCTAAAGTTCTTCCTGATATTTTTAATATAGCTTTCATCTTTTTCCTCAGTAGCTGAAATTTTTCTGGCCAAAACAAGGGCTCAGCCAAAATTTAAGAAATTAAAATATACAAATTTCACAATAACATGATCATATTCATCTATTGAACTATCTTTTGTTTATTTTAATGCCTTCATTAAAGCTTTTCTTCTCCAAAAAAACCCTTGGCTTGGAGTTTATACTTTTGCCCAGAGCTGTGATGCTGTAAATTGAATGTAGATTGTACAATCCGAGCATAGACAGAAAACTGACAGAAGTTGACACTGGGCGTGAAACAACAGGAGCTGCCAATCCGATCCCATCAGTTGCACTAGGGTGGTTAGGTTAAAGTTACCCCCACAGAGGCTGTATATGTTGGAGAAAAAAAGGACTGTCTTTTAATTTTACACTCATGTTTCATTTTCTGTAAACTTCAAAATATCAAAGGAATAGGAGAGTGGGAGACTGAGGTCAGAAAGAGATGGGTGAAAGAGAAAGAAGAAAGGTGAAGAGGAGAAAAAAGTGGCCTCTTCCGTGAGCCCACCCAATGGAAACTGGACAAAATTGGGTGGCTAGCCCTATCACTGCCTCAATACTGTAAACTGCATTTCTCTCATAACACCACTGGGACCACTCCGAGGCCCTCAACCTCCAATTACCATGTGTAAAAGTTCGTGGTGGAAGACAGGGCTAATTTCATGACTAATTTTGCCCTTAATCATCCTCTTCACCACCATTTATCAGAATTGTCTGGAGATTGGTCAGAAGATCATGATTTTTTTAGATGTGTGGAGAAGGCATATTAGAGGCTTCCTCTCTCTCCCATCCATCCACTTTAGTGGGTCCTGGTTTCTGCATACAAAATCTAACCAGCTGCAGAACTACCTCATTTCCGCCTTTGGTAATGGCACGTTCCCCTTGCCAGCAGGAATCCCATTGGGAATTCCCTCTGCATGCCAAATTACTGAGCCCATGAAAATGGATTGGTTCAGGTTGAAGTTGGAAGGATGGTTGGAAGTATCTCTGCTCCAAAGAGGAGAATCCTGCCCAGTGTGTCTTTCTTCATGTAATGCTAACTCAATTTTTAAAAAAAGTTGAATTTGAAATCCAGTTAATTCCTTCATAATTATTGTGTTGACACTTAGAAAGGTCATTGCTAATGCTTTACATTTGTGAAAGAGATTACAATTTCTAACATCTATGAAATGGAGGGAGAGAGAGAGGAGAAAGCTAGACAGGTGCTTTTCCTACTTCTAGTTTGTTTTCTTTTTAAGTATATACAAGTTGAATTTTTAAAAGAAAAAGAAGCCTCTTATAGTGGAACAGATGGAGAATTAGTTTATGAGTGGAAGAGGGGGAGGAAAATTAGTTAAGGCTTAAGTTACAGCCTCTCACCATCTTGACGTTGGGGGGGGGGGGCAACGATAATGGGAAGAGTAGATAGAGAATTGAGGAAGAAATGAGTGTCAGCAGAGTAAGGGGGAGTAGTGGATAAAGGGGTTGAGCAGATAGTTGACTAAGAAAGAGGTAGGAGTAGTGATAGAAACGACAGTGTGGTAGGATGGGGAATGGGACACAATGGGATCAAGAGGGTGGGAGGAAAGGTTGGGTTGGGAGCATCTGAAGGCCACATCTGCCCTACAACCTCTACCCTAAATGCCATCTGCAGATATTGGTGGTTCCTTACCACCACACCATGCCATCAACTACCTCCCACCCAAAATGAAAGTAAAGCAAAGACAGAGAGAGAAGGAAAAGAAGGGTTAAGGGGAGTGAAGCAGAAAAGGAAAGAGAGAGAGAGACTGAGAGAGGGACAGAGAGAGATAATTGCCTGGATTTTGCGGTCAGCGATGAAGGAATGATGCTTGCCGTTCACCTCCTGACAGCTGCCCCCAAAGTTTTTGTGGGCTTCAGAACACAAACTTGCTCTAATTTGGCATCTGATCCAGCACAGCACCCTCTACAGGCCATATGTGGCACCTGTAAGCTAGGAAAGAAACAGCTCTTCAACCAATCAGATTGAAGAATCCTCACTCCTACTTGATGCTTAAATTGTGCTTTCTTTAACATTACACTGCTTATGTTTTTGCTCTGAAAATGAAATTGTAATTGTACAAGTGTACTACCTGATAGACATGAGAGTGTGATCCCTTGGGCATCACCTTGCAGGATCAAAGGGGGGTACTTGCGCCTTGATAGGGCCCGAATGCTGCACCTACATTCCAGACAGCTCCGAAGAGATCTCTAATCTGGCGGAGCACATCTGAAAGGAGACAGAAAAGCTCAAACAACCCCCAACTTCCACCTTATGGGGTTGGGCGACCGGGTGGTTGGGCTCAATAGGGACCTCAGTGGTACAGGGTTTGATCTTTTTTGTTATAATCATAAACTTTGTATTTTATGTTTTTGCTTATTAAGTACTGTCGTAAACAAGTAACTGAAGCCCCTGCCAAGCTTATGCCTTTACAGAGATCCCACTGTCTCCTCTTGTGGCACAAGTGGGCGACATATTAAGCGCAACCCCCCGGGTGTTGAAGGCTGTTTCTAGACAAGTAGAGACCATTAAAGGCACCAAGGTGGGATTGATGGAATGATTCTTAAAGGAGTTTGAAGAATCAAAGGGGGGACTGTGGGAGCAGATTAAAAGTAAGCTAATCAGCTAACAAACTAACTGTGAAGCTGTGGAGCCAATTTATAAAAAATAACAAGCAGAAGCTAACAGGACAGCTGCAGATAGCAGCCCATTGTTTGATGGTCAGCCTAACGAGTACACCAATCAGGCTGTGACAACACGAATTGCAGAAGTCTGCAAACCACTCAGAAACAAAGGGGAGGGGGGGGGGGGGTGTGTTACTAGTTTTGTTTGAATAACCATAAGAAAGGCTTGCTGTAGTGAGTACTCTCTTCTCTCTTCCCTCTTGTTCTCTGTTTCTTTCTTTTGCTTTGTTCTTTGTTTCTTTTGTAACCTTGCAATGTAACAACCATTTACTGCAATAAAGTTTCTAAAAGTTATGGTCGGACTTTGTCTCTCCTTGTAATCAATGGGATCCAACAAGACTAAACCACGAAGTATAAATTAAATTGAAATCATGTACAAGCAAGATAAAGATTGAAAAAGACAGATGGGATTAAGGGAGAGATATAAAAGAGGCAGACAGAAAAAGTTTTTAAAAATTGTTTTAAATCTCCAACAATAATTAACTTCCAAAGTAATGAGACTCCACACATGTAAAATTAAATTTTCAGGGCGAGAGAGGTAGTTTGGCATTAATTATCACTTAGCACATTATTAAAAATTCTCCTAAATGCACTAGCCCTAAATTTTCTGGCGTGTTTAGTGAGTAACTAGTGGGTAAGTAGAGCAACTTCAATCTGAGTGTATCAGCGAGCTTCTATTTTAGTGCAGATTGTGGAGGAGCAGAACAACTCGGACCTGCTCACAACTCGCAAATTCCAGATTTCTGTGCTTGAATTCACATGTTCATAGTCTGGAAGTTGCTGTTCAATTTACTCCATAATAACTGTGAGCAGTGACAGCCTCACCATTACTCTTAAGGCAAAATTTGGGCCACTGCCAGACGAAGAGAGACAGAGAGAGAAATAACAGCACCAAGGTAACAGAGACAGGCAAGAGAGAACATGGGAGTCATTTTCACCTTCATCAGTTGATGGTAACCTGGCAGAATGGACTTCTGCTCCATTGTAGAATGGCCCTAATTTTTATCATATAGATATTCTTTGCTTTGACATGTTCAACACTACAGGAGATCAACATACTTGCTCCTAGCACAAGTTTTGTTCATCGCTCCTGCAAATTTCTATGCTCCACTTCCATTTGATTAGATCAAATTTCATATTGATAAACAACAATAATTCACACTTGAACAGACAGAGAATGTACCCATCAGAAGCAGGCAAAGCAGGTATATAAAATATCATTGAAAAGCTTCTAGGCTGTATGGAAAATAAATAAATTATCAATTAAGTCAGTAATAAAAAGGGAATCAATGAACTCACTCAAAATATTCATTGAAAATCTTTCTGGCCGGACGCACTGAAAAGCTGAATGATACCTAAGTATTTAAGCACTAGAGAGTTGGTGCCTGATCTTTATGTTATTAAGTGGCGGACTATATTTGAGAGAACATTTTTTATCCTTCTCTGGTTTTTAGTCATGTAATTTGTATGTATTTACCCATAATGGAAAGTAGAGTTTTGCACTGTTGCAGCAAATCACCCCTATGTTTCCTGAGATTCCATGCCAGTGGCATTAATGGATATGGTAGCCCAGTGGTTATATACTAGACTAGACCCAGAAGTCATGAGTTCAAATCCTGTTGTGAGATTTTAAATAGAATTTGATAAATCTGACAATTTATGGGCTGGAACCAAAAAATGACCAAAAAATGACCAACCTGCTGGACTGTGCTGTCAACCCAACTGATTCACTAATACCCTGCAGGGAAGGTAACCTGCTACCCCTAACTGCTCTCACCTATATGTATATATGTAACTCCACACCCACACTACGGGCTGCATTTTACAAGCTCGCCATCGATCTCGATGGCAGTCCACACACGTAGTCTTTACTCTGCGGAGCCGCCGTGATATAATGTCTCTAGCCTCTCTTCCACCCCCCCACCCCCATGACCATACAGCTCATTCCTTGCCCTCTTCCTCACAAAATGCTTACCTTCTGTACCTGACCTTCCCACCCCGCAATGTTTATGACGGAGATCCGAAGGCATGGGTGTGCTGGCTACTGACACAGATAGCGCACCGGGGACTGATGGCGGGAGCAACTAAGTAGTTAATTCAATACTTTAAATAAATTAACATATTTAAATTTTGAGCCTGCCACCGAGCAGCGTGGGGCCGCCACAAGGCCTCGCCTCCGCCAGCAATATTGGGCTGGGCCTTCCTGGCATCAAGGCCCGTGACAGGCCTCTCCCGGAGGCATTTTCCAGTCCCCCCTGCTACAACCCCCGATGTCAGGGGGGTCTGTAAAATTCGCCCCTATATCATTGATTCCCTATTGACCTCAGGACAATAAATGCTGCCTTGTCAATTTTGCCCATGTGCCAACAGCACATTAAAAAAATGCACACTTTGGCACAACTGTAAGAGAATTGGACTGCCATCTATGCCTGAAGATGGAAACCCTAACCCAAATTGTGTGAATGGTCCATGTGAATGACTATGGGATAAGAACTTTGTACCTGTAAGGGTGCTTTGGCACCACCTTAATTGATTACCCTTGTAAAGGTTTAGAACTTCTCAAGACGTCAGCTAATGTGAGTTCCCTTGAGGCTGCGTGAGGGTAGCTTAGGATCTTTTCCAGACATGCTCCTTTGACATGAGGGAATTGGTAGAAAATCCACCTTAACTGGAATTTAAAGAGCCAACGTAAGCAGGGAAGAATTCTAGCCTGAATGGGTTCATGGCTTCCATCCTGGCAGAAATCTTCCTTTCCACACATGTGTTTATTCTGTGCCTATTTGTGGAGGAGCTCGAGGCTGGAAAGGAGGAAGTAGTAACTGTAAAGCAAATTAAGATTTACCATTTGCCTATACTAATAAATAACTAAATTGAAAAAAGTAAAATGTAATAAACAAATGGAAGTAGATGTCGTGCACTAATCCTTCTTATTCTCAGTTGTCAGCTCACCATATATTTCAAATGCAAGCTTATTGAATTCTGATCCTAATCATAACAATGGTGCTTTAAATCAGGATTCTGAATGTGTATTTATAATTTTAAAATGGGACTAATGATAGGAAAAGTTGAAGCACATATTATTCTGTATTTGTACAACATATAACTTGTTTTCTATCTCATTATTATTTCTTCCTTTTCCTGCAGTAGTTCATTTTCAAAACCACAGGGTTTCTTTGCAGTTGTGATAAAGACTACAGACAGTGTAATGCTCATCACTTTATTGTATAAATCAGCTTTTCAAAAAGTAGGCACTGGCATGAGTGTTAACATGGCTAACACAAAAGGAAAATACTGTCAAATTATGTATGTATTGGCTTTTAACAACTTTGCTTTTATTTAGAAAACAGCATGCTGGAAGTGCTCCACAGATGAGGAATGGATTGTTTGGCAAGTTACTACATGATCCAGAAGACACAACTATCGGATTACCTTACACGTTGTCAAAGGTTTTATTGTTGGAACCATGTATCCCTTTTTACTAAATGAGCATCAATAGGCAATTGTTCATTTTTTGTGACAGACATTTGAGGCAATCATTATGCTTCATGCCTGACAGATAACCTGCCACAACTTACATACACTTCTCTCTACAGAGGTGCACCAGATGCAAGCATTTTATATGCGGGTATTACTGTGGTTATAGGCTCATTTCTTCATATCAATTTTCAAGAGTTAAAAATTTCTCTGGAGTAGCACCGGGCTGAATTTTATTAGCGCACCACACATCGCAGTGGCGCACTTTGAAGTCAGCTGCCTGCCCGCACTGAGCGGCCACCGCCGAGCCCCCGCGATATTACACACTGGGGCTCATTTAAATGGAGGGGTGGAGCAGCTGCCCCCGATGATGTAGAGGGGAGGCCACCGCATCCCCAGCAACAGCGTCCGGCGACACCACGCAGGCGCTGGTGCCATTTTTAAAGGGCTTCAAGCCCTTCAGGAGAGATTTAAATATTTAAAGGTGCTGGCCCATAAAAATTTCAAAAAAGATTTGTCCACACCTGCAATCCCCTCTCCGATCCCCACCCCACAATACATAAATACTTAGTTTTATGCTCTTTCCCCCCTAAAAAAGTGAGTTCTCACTCACAACTTCCCCCCCCTGAACTTTATTCCCTTTGACCCTATACCCCTTCCCACCATCCCCACAGCCAATAAAAAACGTTTTCCCCTCCCCGTCCTGCCCTGATAATTTTATTCCTCCCCCCTCCCCACCAGTGTCTCGCCTGGGAACTCCAAGTTCTGAAGGTGCGCGAGTTGCGGTTGGTGACCGTAAAATCGGCATGGGATGGCCAGAGGCAGCAGGTAAGTTGATTTGCATTTTTATTAACCGCTTTTCAATATTTTAATGAAAGCCTCGACGTAGCTGCTAATATCTGGCGGGGCATTCTCGGTGTCGTGGGTTGTGACGTGCCGCTCCCGCAAACATTTTATGGACCTCCCCGCCTCAACCCATGACGTCGAGGGGCTGTTAAAATCCAGCCCACCGTCTCTGGATTGACCCGGCCAGTTTTGTTTTTCACAAATGGTAGTGACTGATAGAAATCAGGTCAAATAGCATGACATTTAAGACTGTCTGTGAACTGAATCTTGGTCTCCACAAAAATTTATTTCTCTTTTGTTTGAGTTGGGGAGAATATTCATCACTTTTATCAAAATAATATCAAGCATAACTAACATCATGATGGATTTAAATACGCTTTAATTTCTGTTTTTGAAATCAAAGAAAGAAAACCTTTCCCAACTGTTACGACCAGGTGAGAAATGTATCTGGGGTCATTTGCTGTCTTTACCTGGTCTTATTCTAACAAGGTTTTATTTCTAAACACACTGTGTTTTGAACTGTCCTTTTTTTGAATCCTTGTTCACAGCTTTCCAATTATAAGGTAAAGAAACCAACACACCAGGTTTTCTCAGGTTTAAAGGAGAAAAGTAAAATTTATTAAAACTTAGACTTAAACTCTAATACGATTGACACCTACAGATATACAACGTGCCCACGCTAGCATGCACACGCAATATACACATGCAGATAGGGACAGAAAAGAGAAAAGATAAAGTGGAACAGTTTGAGGCAGTATCTTGTTATTGTGCTTTGAACTCACAGTATAGTCCTTTTGTAGGTAATTCTTGCTTTGCGTTGGGGCCCTTGTTCTGCTTAAACCTTGTTCACGTAGGAGACTTTTCTCTCTTTGAGGTTCACATGTTTTCACAAGATTCAGTTCCGTGGGAAGGAGATGGGAACAGGTACACAGGAGAGGGTCCTGCATCAGTTCCAGAAGCACATGGCATTCTGAGTTCAAATTCTGTTTATCCAATTTAAAGCTCCCCTAGGTGGTCAGCAGGTGGTCATGTGACTGACTGGTTTGACCAGGTCTCTTCTGTGTATTGGGGCAGGGACTGGTTCCTCATTGTTCGAACACTGTTACTATGCAAATGCCTTTCCAGCCAGCAGCTTGCACTTTTAAGTTTTAGTGTTCATGTGGTGAAATAATGTGTGCCTCAGTCTTGGTAGGTGAGGGGTTTGCCTGACACCAACTATTTTTAAGGGGCCATACTCCCTTTAAAAATGAATATAATTCTGATGTTTAATAATTAATTGAAGTCAAATCTAGTTATGTCATCAAAATCAACTTAAGCACAAATATTAACATTTTCTTATCTCTTCTGTCTTTTTCATCTCCCTTTATTAATGTTTCTATGTAGTATTTTTTGGTTTTCAAAATATTTTCTAAAGAGCTGTCTCTCTACCTCTCTCTGCTGTATGTTTCATTAAAATTTTTCCAGATTCTCCTTCTCTTTTGATATTTTTCCTTGGACATCTTTGTCTTCCTGATGCAATTCTCTTCAGACTTGTTTTACTATTTAATTGTGATCCCTCTTTTTTTCCTACAATGCTTCTCATTTTTTCCATTTAAATCAATGCATTCTGTGTTTAAATCTGAATGATCACTTCAGCTACCACTTAATTGTCATCCCAAGGCAGATTGATGGAATGATTGCTTTCTCAATAAAAGTACTACACAGTCTATATGCTGATATTTTAAACCCTAATCATGCGACATTACATAACTTACACAGTCTATACTAACAACATATTATTACTTGAAAACTTGAAAAGTAGCAAATCACAGATTTGCAAAAAGTGAATTATCCCATTACATGATGCAAAAGAACTATGGGTCATCCTGAACACATTGCAGGCATCTGAAATAAGCTAAAAGGGATAATCCTAGTATCATGATAAATCAAAGAAAAGTCAAGAATTATCAAATGTTTCCAATTAAGGCTGCTACCAGCTTTATCTAGAATCTGAGCAAGGCTGCAGACTGCTGGACTGATTCATGTGCTCCAATTTGTAGGTATATAAGGGTCATACTTTTATGGGAATCTTCAATCATCCCGATATCAGTAAAGATGCTTGAAAACATAAAAGAGTGTAAAAGAAAAATATTGCAGATGTTGGAAATCTGAAATAAAAACAGAAAATGGCTAGAAATACTCAGAAGGTCTGGTAGTATCTGTGGAGACAGAAACAGAGTTAACGGGTTGAATTTTCTTTTCTGCGAATAAACTGGCGGCCCGCACGTCACCACGCCACAGCGATGTCGCGTGCAGTGGCTCATTCAAGTATGCAGGGCAGGCCACGTGGCAGGGGTGGCCTCAGTGATGCTGTGAATGGTGTCAGCTGCCTCTGCGCAGGCGCTGGTGCTGGTGGCATTTTTAAAGGGCTGCCAGACCTGCCACAAAAACTGTACCCCACCCCACTACACCACGAATAAATTCTTGTGCTGTTCCCTCCCCAAATACTTAAATTGCAGAGTTGCCATCTCCCCCCTCTTAAATATTTAAATTGCAGAATTGACTTCCCTGCCATCACCACACCCCTACCCCCCCCACCCCACCGACCAACTGCACAATGTGCAGAGGTCATCCATTCCTCCAACCTACACTAGAAATGCAGTGTGGACCCCGTTACTGCTCCCCCACCAACTAGAAATCCTGAGCTCCTCCCTTCCCCACCTCGGTGATGCCAGCTTTCCCTGGATGGGAAAGTTAAGGCGCGTGAGTGCTGCCCATCGCACAGAAGATCCCGGATAGCCAGAATGTGTCAGTGGGGGAGCATTTCGGGGATAGTGACCATAACTCCGTAAGATTTAAGGTAGTTATGGAAAAGAACAAAGCTGGACCGAAAATAAAGGCACTGAATTGGGGGAAGGATGATTTCAATATGATAAAACAGGATCTGGCCAAAGTGGACTGGGAGCAGCTACTTGTAAGAAAATCTACCTCAGACAGGTGGGAGTCATTCAAAAAGGAAATAGTGGGAGTTCAGGGCCACCATGTTCCTGTAAAGGTGAAGGGTAGGACCAACAAGTCCAGGGAACACTGGATGTCAAGAGATATAGAAGATTGGCTAAGGAAAAAAAGGAGGCTTATGGCAGATTCAGTGTGCTGAAAACAGCGGAGGCCCAAGAGAAGTATAGAAAGTATAGGAGGGTACTAAAAAGGGTAATTAGGAGAGCGAAGAGGGGACATGAAAAAACACTGGCGGGCAAGATAAAGGAAAATCCCAAGGCATTTTATAAGTATATTAAGGGCAAGAGGATAACCAAGGAAAGAGTAGGGCCCATTAGGGACCAAAGTGGCAATCTGTGTGTGGAGCCGGAGGACGTAGGTGAGGTTTTAAATGATTACTTTGCATCTGCGTTCACTATGGAGAAGGACGATGTAGGTGTAGAGATCAGGGAGGGGGATTGTGATATACTTGAACAAATTAGCATTGAAAGGGAAGAGGAAGGAGCAGTTTTAGCGGGCATAAAAGTGGATAAATCCCCAGGCCCAAATGAGATGTATCCCAGGCTGTTATGTGAGGCAAGGGAGGAGATTGCAGGGGCTCTGACACAAATTTTCAAATCCTCTCTGGCCACAGGAGAGGTGCCAGAGTACTGGAGGACAGCGAATGTGGTACCATTATTCAAGAAGGGTAGCAGGGATAAACCAGGTAATTACAGGCCAGTGAGTCTAACATCAGTGGTAGGGAAACTACTGGAAAAAATTCTGAGGGACAGGATTAATCTCCACTTGGAGAGTCATGGATTAATCAAGGATAGTCAGCATGGCTTTGTCAGGGGGAGATCATGTCAAACAAATTTGATTGAGTTTTTTGAGGAGGTGACTATGTGTGTAGATGAGGGTAAAGCAGTTGATGTAGTCTACATGGACTTCAGTAAGGCTTTTGATAAGGTCCCGCATGGGAGATTGGTCAAGAAGATAAGAGCCCATGGGATCCAGGGCAACTTGGCAAATTGGATCCAAAGTTGGCTTAGTGACAGGAGGCAGAGGGTAATGGTTGAGGGGTGTTTTTGCGATTGGAAGCCTGTGACCAGTGGTGTACCACAGAGATCAGTGCTGGGACCCTTGCTGTTTGTAGTGTACATTAATGATTTAGATGTGAATATCGGAGGTATGATCAGTAAGTTCACAGATGACACGAAGATTGGTGGTGCCGTAAATAGTGAGCAGGAAAGTCTTAGATTACAGGACAATATAGATGGGCTGGTAAGATGGGTGGAGCTGTGACAAATGGAATTTAATCCTGAGAAGTGTGAGATGATGCATTTTGGGAGGACTAACAAGGCATGGGAATATACAATGGATGGTAGGACCATAGGAAGTATAGAGGGTCAGAGGGACCTTGGTGTACTTGTCCATAGATCACTGAAAGCAGCAGCACAGGTAGATAAGGTGGTTAGGAAGGCATATAGGATACTTGCCTTTATTAGCCGAGGCATAGAATATAAGAGCAGGGAGGTTATGATGGAGTTGTATAAAATGCTAGTTAGGCCACAGCTGGAGTACTGTGTACAGTTCTGGTCACCACACTACAGGAAAGATGTGATTGCACTGGAGAGGGTGCAGAGAAGATTCACCAGGATGTTGCCTGGGCCAGAGCATTTCAGCTATGAAGAGAGACTGAATAGGCTAGGGTTGTTTACCTTAATGCAGAGAAGGCTGAGGGGGACCTGATTGAGGTATACAAAATTATGAGGCACAGAGATAGGATAGATAGGAAGAAACCTTTTCCCTTAGCGGAGGGGCCAATAACCAGGGGACATAGAATTAAGGTAAGGGGGCAGGAGGTTTAGAGGGGATTTGAGGAAAATTGTTCATCAGAGGGTGACTGGAATCTGGAACACGCTGCCTGAAGGGGTGGTAGAGGTAGGAACCCTCACAACATTTAAGAAGTATTTAGATGAGCACTTGAAATAGCATACAAGGCTATGGGCCAAGTGCTGGAAAATAGAATTAGAATATATACTTACTTAATGGCCGGCACAGACACAATGGTCCGAAGGGCCTGTTTCTGTGCTGTATAACTCTGTGACTCTATGACCCTATGACTCAATGACAGCCAGTAAGATCACGGGGAATTGTATTCAAATATATTCATGAGGTTTATTTAAATACTTAAAGTCGTGTTCCATCACCAAGTGGCAGGAGTACCACCACAGAGCCTCACTGCCGCCGGGAAGATCAGCAATCCTGGCACCAGGCTCCGTGGCAGGCCACTGCCGATGCGATCCTCTGGCCCCCCCCCACCATGGAGCCCGATATTGGGAGCTCAACAAAATTCAGCCCAACGTTTCAGGCCGAAAGGCTGGAGGTGACAGACCTGCTGAGTATTTCCAGCATTTTCTGAATTTATTATGAGAGTGTAATATTGGAACCACTTTCTTCATCAAACTAATTAAAATCTGTCAATTATAGTTAAAAAATGTGGCTATCTAGTTCAGTAGCACCTTGAAAAAGCATTCCTATTACTGAATTGATCAGCTTGTTTCGACATTAATGGTTATATCCTCTTTTGTGCTCGCTCAAAACAGGAGGTTTTAAGAAGGGTTCATGATTGTTTTTGCATATTTTGTTAGGTTTGGTGTTCATCTATCAAACAATGACTATATTCATGAAAGAATGAACTGAAATATATGTCATTAATAGGGAGGATTAAAATTGAGGTGTGATGGCGAGCAAAGTGAGCAGATCCAAGGGAACTCTTGAACACATTTATATTCCATGTCACATTTAACAATACACTCCATGAAGTGTAAAACCATGTCAGATCAGGTAAGGCTCTAACTGTTGCTTTACACAACAGGGTCATTTTACAAATCTGCACTCTCAACAGAGTGGTTCACCCCCAGGGTACTGAGGTCAGAAAACTTCTCCTTAACCATTTCACAGCAATGCTAAAATTGTACTTCAAATACATGCTTAGTCCTGGAATCAAGGTTGTTGTACTCTTAATTTGATAGATTTTTGGACTCTAAGGGAATCAAAGGATATGGGATCGGGCAGGAAAGTGGAGTATTCAGAATACATAATATTTGAAAAATAGTCTCTCCAATGACATATGCAAGATTAGAATAATTTGTTTTGACTTCTGTTAGAAAATCAACAGCACTGCCCATTGGGTATCTTGACTTCCTCACTTGATTCTCCAACCCACCCTCCCATCATAAATGCCCTTAAGGTGTTTCCTATTGTTTGATTCATTTGGGTCACAACAGCTGTAGATTGACTGAAAACTATCAATTGATAGTGTTACAACCAGGTGAGAAGGGGTCTAGGGGTTTCCTCTCAGCCTTTGCCTGGTTTAACCGTAACAGGGTTTAATTTTAGAAACACTGTGTTCTTAACTCCTCCTTCAGTGAATCCTTGTTCACTGCTCCAATTGTAAGGCAAATAAATCTGATAGGTTTCCTTAGATTTAAACAAGAAAAGTGGAAGTTTATTAATATTAAACTCTAATCCGGTTAATGACTATGAATATGCGACGCGACCACGCTAACATGCATATGCAATGAACACACATACAGATAGAGACAGAAAAAGTAGAAAGAATAAAGGGAAAATGTTTGAGGCAATATCTGTTAATTATTTACTGTCCTTTGGTTACAGGTAAGTCCCGCTATTTGTTGGGGCCCAGTTCACGCTTCAACTTGTTTCGATGTCGGAGTCTTCACTCTCTTGAGGTTTATGTGTCTTCCGTCAGTCCGGTGGCTTGGGAGAAGGCGGGACCGAGCCAACCAGGAGAGAGAATCGTTCTTGTTCCTGATTCCGGTTCAAACTGCCTTCTGTTCCTTTCTGTGTGGCACAATTTAAAAAAAAACAGGTTGCCCAGCAGGTTAGTCATGTGACTAGCTCCCTATTTGGAACAGTCTCTCCTGCGAGGTTTGTGGATTGTATTATCTTAGCAGGCCCTGAAATGTGTTTCCTTACACGTTCAATGTCTGGTAATCAAAATCCATTTGGGTTAATTGGATCAGGGAATAGTCCTTTATTGCCACATGCAGCATCTCTTAGTATGCAAATGTCCTTCCAGCCCAGTGTCTGGTGATCTTCAAACAAGCCATTTCTTCACTCCAACAACAGTTTAAAATCAATGTTCATATGACAAAATTAAAATGCCTCATTCTTGGCAGGTGGGGGTCTGCATTACAATAGTCAATTGAAGAATTGATAGTCACCTCAGATTGATCATTCCATTGAAGAAAGTAGAAGAACAAGCTGTGGGCTTATTGAATAACTCAAATCGCTACAGGGATAGAGTTTCTGCTTTTGACGTAATCAGGAAGTTACGTCCAAAGTGAGTTTAAAATTGCATTGGTTAGGTCACACTTCATGTTTCCGTTAGGATTCATTTGCATAATCACAAACAAACTCTTCTATGCACCAGCACAATCGGACAGCATAATAGAAAACCATTTTTTCTATTTGTTTTCTTTCCATTAAAATATATTTCTTGAGGTATTTAAGAGTGGTAAATTGGTGCAGTTTTCTTTATACAGCTGAAAATGGGGTTATCACCAAAAATAAACATCTTTAATAAAGGTGACTAATCCTCCACCTTTGAGTAACCTAACTTAAAATCACTGAAAATGATTTCTGAGGCAGTTTATTAATGAACTAAATATTTTTAGATATTAAGGAAGTTTTAAGACGTGCCTACTGGTGCCTGTGTGCCGAAGAAAAAGAATACAATTTGAAGATCCTTCCCAAACTAGTGCAATAGGCAGAATGTCGACCTGGGGATGTGGCCTGCTTTGGATGAATTGAGTCTTGAACCTCTCTCTACTGTATATAATAATCTAGCTGCAAATAAACCTGCTCAAGATCTTCAACCAACTGAACTCCACACGTCTCATTTATGTTGCATCAGACAACACAGAACTCATTATATGATGGCAGCTGTGGTTAGAAGACAAAGTCTGAGGTTGAAGACCATGGCTAAAACAGCTGAGAAAACAATCTTTCCTATAGCCACTAGAGAGAAAGTTCAAGAAAAATACTGGCTCAAACAGTGAAAAAAGAAGAACTTACCTCAAGCAGCAGAAGACAGAGCACAGAACGACAGGTTGCAGGTAAATCAGGTGAGTCATTGTGCCGACGGGCGAGGGATACTGCTTTAAAATAGAGCCTTGAAGTTCTTCAAAAGATGGTTTATTTTTCAAAAGCTTTGTGTAAAAAAAAATGGGCAAGACCTGACTCGAGTTTTGAACTCTGCATATTTGAAGGGAGATGGGAGGAGGGATGGCATTACAGGGGGCACAAGTCTTCAGATGTGTAGGGAGCCACTGCTTTTCCGCCCTCCATAAAGCTTGTCTGCTCTGTGCCATTGATTGCCTCTGTCAGTGAAGGAGCAACGGCACTCCAGTCAACCTGTATGTGGAGAGAGTGCCAGAAACAGTAGGTGTGTGAAGCTTCTATGTCTGGTGGGCTAATCGATGCAGCTTGTACAATCGTTATGTGGTCATGCTGTGCCACTCTTAGTGGGAGCTAAGACAGGCAATGCCATGCCATGCCACATAATTGATGCAAAAAAAGCACCTGATGTACCAGTCAACATCAATCTCTGCCCTGTTCGGAACCTTCAAAGAAGTGAAGGAACCGAGTTTAATGACAACTTTGTGATGGAGATGTTTCACTCTATATGCATTGTCCCGTTTCTTGTGAGGATCCATATGCACTGCAGGCAAAACCAACAGGAAGCTGAAGCCCACATAGAGGCCCCCGGTCGTGAGCAGCAGTAGCCTCCAAGGCGGCCTCAGCCCTATAGCTCGCCACGCATCTACAGGTCCCGCATGACGTACCTGCAGATGTCTGAGCGCCTGTGTCAGAGGAGACTGCGGATGTCCAGAGAGGTGGTGACACATCTCTGTGCCCTGCTCAATGATGACCTGCAGCCCACAGGCTTCAGTGGACAACCTGTAGCTCTGGCCCTCAAAGTGACAGCGGCTCTTAACTTCTATCTCTCTGCATCATTTCAGGGGCCCACTGGAGACCTTTGTGGGGTCACTCAGTCAGCAGTGCACCGCTGCATCAGAGAGGTCACAGATGCTCTGTACCAGAGGGCCGGTGACTACGTGGGCTTCACGACGGACCCTTAGAGCCAGGCGCAGAGGGCCATCGGTTTCAGCTCCATCATGGGATTCCCACAGGTGCAATGGATCATAGACTGCATCCATGTGTCCATGAAGGCTCCTGACGGGTATGTATCTGTAAACCGTAAGGGCTTCCACTCAATCAATGTGCAGCTCGTGGTCACCGGAAATGCTTCATGAAAATCTGTGCCTGCTTTCCAGACAGCTGCCATGACGCCTTCATCCTACGCCATTCCCAGCTGCTGTTGCTGTTCATTGAACTGGTTCAGATGAAGGGATGACTTCTTGGAGAGAAGGGCTACCCCTTGCAGACATGCCTCCTGACACCAGTGAGACACTCCAGCACTGCTGCAGAGGAGAGATACAACGCCAGCCACGGAGCTACAAAAGCCATCATTGAGCAGGCGATTGATATGCTGAAAATGCGCTTCCGCTGCCTGGATAGATGGGGTGGTGCCCTTCAGTACCAACTAGAAAGGGTAGCTTGTGTCGTTGCTGTTTGCTGTGCCCTGCACAACTACACACTCAATAGGGGGGAGGCCTTGCAGAATGAGGACAGATATGAGCAGGAATCCTCCTCCGACTATGAGGATGATGAGGACTTACAGCAGGAAAGGCACATGGGAGGACAGAGAGCATCCAGGGGCCACATGCAGGGCAAGCAGCGAACCAGGGATGCATGGCAGCGTCTCATTGATGAAAGGTTCTCCATGCCGTGGGAACCACCTTGGGGTCTGCAAGCCACATAGCACCTTTGTTCACCTGTTGTGCAGCAGTCTGCATCTGCAACATCTTTGCATCCACCATTACTGGCAGCAGCAGACTGAGCCATTGTCCATGTTACTGCATCCATGGAGACGCACATGAGTAATACTGACATGGCAATGATGTTATTCCATACATTCCATACAAAGGCCAATGATGTAATGGGAGGAGACACGATCAACAAATGCTGGCACACTTCACACAGTAAAAGCAACACACATGTTAGTGAAGAAGATTTAGAGTTTGACCTTTTTACAGTGTAGTGTCACCCGTGCAGACCCATTTGTGACACGATGTTTTTTGGAAAGGCTTGCAGGTGCTCCTTCGCGATGCCACTTCTGCACTAGCAGCCTGACTGGAGAAAGGCTGCTGATCAGATGGTCCTTGGTTGTGGATGACTTTGGCAGTTGTCCTTTGTGCGCACGAGGCCTGGAGGGCCCAGGCTGGCTGGGGAATGATCGTTCATCCACTTCCAGCATTGGACCCTTTGATGCCGGATGGCCCCATGGCTACTTACCTCCTCTGCCACATCCAGCAGGCTGCCTTGATCAGGCGGGAGGGCCTCTTCTTATCATCACTGGGGAAAAGGACCTCCCGCCTTGCCCGCACAGCCTGGAGGAGAGTGAGCAGGGGGGCATCGCTGAACCATAGGGCCACCCTGGAACGCCGCTCTGCCATCTTCAGTTTTTGGTCTAGTCCTTTAAATGCAAAGGTTGTTCCACAGTGTAACTGCTCTAACTTCTGGCTGCAAGGTTTTTTTTTCACATGTTTTAAAACTAATTCAGGACTAGTAAGGAAATCTGTGCTGTTGTCCTGATTTTTCATCGCTGACAAATAGACACAGATATACGTGGTCACGTACACTTTGCTTCTGCACCAGTTGGTGTCATATTTCAGCTTTGCAATGGAGCTAGAAGAGAAACATAATTTCCTGGTTCTTCAAAAAATAGTTTCAATTCCAGTTACATGTATTCACTTAACAGTTAGCTACAAAATGAATACAGATTCTAAATGCATATTAGTCTGCAGCTTTTCACATTCAGGAAATTAAAAACCCATAGTATGTAAATATTATTAAATGATGCTTTTATTTCTGAGAGTGTATTTGCCTTTTATGATACAATTCAGTGTCACGTTCTGGTATGTGCAAAAGTAAGGTTATTCACCCAGGTGCAGCAAGCCTACAAGAACAAATGTTGCACATGAGTGGAAGAAGAGGATCTCAAGTGCACAGGACACTGGGACAAAGCAGAGTAAGTATGTGGCAGAAAATCAGAAAGTGCTGGAGAAACTCAGCAGCTCCGGCAGCATCTGTGGTGAGAGAAGCAGACCTTGGTCACAGATTTTTTTTTTCGTTTGGTTTTTCAGTAGATTTGTTGGGAATATAGAATAGTGGGAATGGAGGTAAAGGCAGTTGTATGTTCCTCCTGCAGAATGTGGGAGGTAGGGGTCGCCAAGAGTGTCCCTGCTGACTGCATCTGCGGGAAGTGCACCCAACTCCAGCTCCTCGCAGACCACGTTAGGGAACTGGAGCTGGAGCTGGATGAACTTCGGATCATTCGGGAGGCGGAGGGGATTATTGACAGGAGTTATAGGGAGGCAGTCACACCTCAGGTAAAAGAAGTAGGTAGATGGGTTACCGTCAGGGGAAGGAAAGGGAACCAGCAGGCAGTGCAGGGATCCCCTGTGGCCGTTTCCCTCAACAACAGGTATACCGTTTTGGATACTGTTGAGGGGGATGACTTACCGGGGTAAGCAATGGGGTGCAGGTCTCTGGCACAGAGTCTGTCCCTGTTGCTCAGAAGGGAAAGGGGAAGAGGAGCAGAGCATTAGTCATTGGGGACTCCATAGTTAGGGGAACAGATAGGAGGTTCTGTGGGAACGAGAGAGACTCACGGTTGGTGTGTTGCCTCCCAGGTGCCAGGGTACGTGATGTCTCTGATCGTGTTTTTGGGATCCTTAAGGGGAAGGGGGAGCACCCCCAAGTCGTGGTCCACATAGGCACCAACGACATAGGTAGGAAGAGAGATGGGGATTTAAGGCAGAAATTCAGGGAGCTAGGGTGGAAGCTTAGAGCGAGAACAAACAGAGTTGTTATCTCTGGGTTGTTGCCCGTGCCACGTGCTAGCGAAGAGAGGAATAGGGAGAGAGAGGAGTTGAACACGTGGCTGCAGGGATGGTGTAGGAGGGAGGGTTTTGGTTTCCTGGATAATTGGGGCTCTTTCTGGGGTAGGTGGGACCTCTACAAACAGGATGGTCTTCACCTGAACCAGAGGGGTACCAATATCCTGGGGGGGAGATTTGTTAGTGCTCTTCGGGGGGGTTTAAACTAAATCAGCAGGGGAATGGGAACCTAAATTGTAGTTCCAGTGTACAGGCTGTTGAGAGTAGTGAGGTAGGGGATAAGGTTACAGGGACGCAAGAGGGCACTGGCAAGCAAGAACTTGGTTTAAAGTGTGTCTACTTCAACGCCAGGAGCATCCGGAATAAGGTGGGTGAGCTTGCAGCATGGGTTGGTACCTGGGATCCTGATGTTGTGGCCATTTCAGAGACATGGGTAGAGCAGGGGCAGGAATGGATGTTGCAGGTTCCGGGATTTAGATGTTTCAGTAAGAACAGAGAAGAGGGTAAAAGAGGGGGGGGGGTGTGGCATTGTTAATCAAGGAAAGTATTACAGCGGCAGAAAGGACGTTTGAGGACTCGTCTACTGAGGTAGTATGGGCCGAGGTTAGAAACAGGAGAGGAGAGGTCACCCTGTTGGGAGTTTTCTATAGACCTCCGAATAGTTCCAGAGATGTAGAGGAAAGGATAGCGAAGATGATTCCCGACAGGAGCGAGAGTAACAGGGTAGTGGTTATGGGGGACTTTAACTTTCCAAATATTGACTGGAAATACTATAGTTCGAGTACTTTAGATGGGTCTGTTTTTGTCCAGTGTGTGCAGGAGGGTTTTCTGACACAGTATGTGGACAGGCCAACCAGGGGCGATGCCACATTGGATTTGGTACTGGGTAATGAACCCGTCCAGGTGTTCGATTTAGATGTAGGTGAGCACTTTGGCGATAGTGATCACAATTCGGTTAGGTTTACCTTAGCGATGGGCAGGGACAGGTATATACCGCAGGGCAAGAATTATAGCTGGGGGAAAGGAAATTATGACGCGATTAGGCAAGATTTAGGATGTGTAGGATGGGGAAGGAAACTGCAGGGGATGGGCACAAACGAAATGTGGAGCTTATTCAAGGAGCAGCTAATGCGTGTCCTTGATAAGTATGTACCTGTCAGGCAGGGAGGAAGTTGTCGAGCGAGGGAGCCGTGGTTTACTCAAGAAGTTGAAGCGCTTGTCAAGAGGAAGAGGGCGGCTTATGTTAGGATGAGACGTGAAGGCTCAGTTAGGGCGCTTGAGAGTTACAAGCTAGCCAGGAAGGATCTAAAGGGAGGGCTAAGAAGAGCAAGGAGAGGACACGAGAAGTCATTGGTGGATAGGATCAAAGAAAACCCTAAGGCTTTCTACAGGTATATCAGGAATAAAAGAATGATAAGAGTTAGAACAGGGCCAATCAAGGATAGTAGTGGGAAGTTGTGTGCGGAATCAGAGGAGATAGGGGAAGCGTTAAATGAATATTTTTCGGCAGTATTTACAGTAGAGAAAGAAAATGTTGCCGAGGAGATTATTGAGATACAGCCTACTAGGCTAGATGGGATTGAGATTCACAAGGAGGAGGTGTTAGCAATTTTGGAAAGAGTGAAAATAGATAAGTCCCCTGGGCCAGATGGGATTTATCCTAGGATTCTCTGGGAAGCCAGGGAGGAGATTGCAGAGCCGTTGTTGTTGATCTTTATGTCGTCATTGTCAACAGGAGTAGTGCCGGAAGACTGGAGGATAGCAAATGTTGTCCCCTTGTTCAAGAAGGGGAGTAGAGACAGCCCTGGTAATTATAGACCTGTGAGCCTTACTTCGGTTGTGGGTAAAATGTTGGAAAAGGTTATAAGAGATAGGATTTATAATCATCTTGAAAAGAATAAGTTCATTTGCGATAGTCAGCACGGTTTTGTGAAAGGTAGGTCGTGCCTCACAAACCTTATTGAGTTTTTCGAGAAGGTGACCAAACAGGTGGATGAGGGTAAAGCCGTGGATGTGGTGTATATGGATTTCAGTAAGGCGTTTGATAAGGTTCCCCATGGTAGGCTATTGCAGAAAATACGGAAGTATGGGGTTGAAGGTGATTTAGAGCTTTGGATCAGAAATTGGCTAGCTGAAAGTAGACAGAGGGTGGTGGTTGATGGCAAATGTTCATCCTGGAGTTTAGTTACTAGTGGTGTACCGCAAGGTTCTGTTTTGGGGCCACTGCTGTTTGTCATTTTTATAAATGACCTGGATGAGGGTGTAGAAGGGTGGGTTAGTAAATTTGCGGATGACACGAAGGTCAGTGGAGTTGTGGATAGTGTCGAAGGGTGTTGTAGGGTACAGAGGGACATAGATAGGCTGCAGAGCTGGGCTGAGAGATGGCAAATGGAGTTTAATGCGGAGAACTGTGAGGTGATTCACTTTGGAAGGAGTAACAGCAATGCGGAGTACTGGGCTAATGGGAAGATTCTTGGTAGTGTAGATGAGCAGAGAGATCTTGGTGTCCAGGTACATAAATCCCTGAAGGTTGCTACCCAGGTTAATAGGGCTGTTAAGAAGGCATATGGTGTGTTAGCTTTTATTAGTAGGGGGATCGAGTTTCGGAGCCACGAGGTCATGATGCAGCTGTACAAAACTCTGGTGAGGCCGCACCTTGAGTATTGCGTGCAGTTCTGGTCACCGCATTATAGGAAGGATGTGGAAGCTTTGGAAAGGGTGCAGAGGAGATTTACTAGGATGTTGCCTGGTATGGAAGGAAGGTCTTACGAGGAAAGGCTGAGGGACTTGAGGTTGTTTTCGTTAGAGAGAAGTAGGAGGAGAGGTGACTTAATAGAGACATACAAGATAATCAGAGGGTTAGATAGGGTGGATAGTGAGAGTCTTTTTCCTCGGATGATGATGGCAAACACGAGGGGACATAGCTTTAAGTTGAGGGGTGAAAGATATAGGACAGATGTCAGAGGTAGTTTCTTTACGCAGAGAGTAGTAGGGGCGTGGAACGCCCTGCCTGCAACAGTAGTAGACTCGCCAACTTTAAGGGCATTTAAGTGGTCATTGGATAGACATATGGATGAAAATGGAATAGTGTAGGTCAGATGGTCGGCGCAACATCGAGGGCCGAAGGGCCTGTACTGCGCTGTAATGTTCTAATTCTAATTCTAAAAAAAAAAGATCTGAAAGTTAACCCCATCATCTACAAAGTGCGCTGCTGCGATCGGCAATGCGCTCATAAAATTCAACCCCAAGTAATTGTAGAACAAGAAAAACAGGCTGTAAGATTACTAATAGCTGTTGGTGATGAGGGATTACAGAGAATCAGTACCTCTGGACAATCTGACGAGGACCAGACAGATCCCACAAAAATATGGAAAGTGCTAGAAGATCAGCTCCGATTACGAGTGAATTTTAGAGTTCACTGCCTGGAATTGATGTCTTACAGGCAACAATCACAGGAATCAATAGACCAGTTTGTCAGCAGATGCCATATTAAGGGCAACGAATGCGACTTCTCAAAAACTGAGCTTTTGGATCTAATAATGGAGCTAGTGATTGTATTGATACCCATTGAAGCATTTCAGAAAGACCTCTTGGGGAAAAAGAAAGGTCACAGCATTCAATCGCTGCTGGAAGATGGCAGGAAATACGATGCCATTGTAGCTGGACAACAGCATCTGCAAGCACTGGGTACAGCCAACAGTATCGGCACGATAACCAGGTCGAAAAGAGCAAGCAAGCTGTGTGGTCTGTCCCACACACAGCGAAATTGCCCTGCATTTCATGTCCTCTGCAAGGCGTGCAGTGCAAAAGGACACCGGGCTCACCTAGGCAAGAAATTTGGCTCAAAGACGTGGCTAGAAGCTGCAGCAGGACACAGACAAAGAGAAGGCAGGCACAGCAACAGGGCAACAGCAGCAAGAAGAGCACCAGAGACCTGTGTAAATGCAAGATGATACACAAAGTCCACAGAAAAACAGACCTGAGACAAGACTCAAATAAGAGTAATCCTCAGCCAGAAGACCAACCGGCGTTCCACATTGTGAACCTAACACATCACATTGATGAAGTCAAACAAATGTAAACTTTTACCACTATTAACATCACTTGCCCAAAGAAAACTGGCAAACATACACTCAACATCAAGATTGACACTGGCGCTAGTGCAAATATCCTATCAGTCTGAATACTCAAAGATATGCACCGGAGTCGTTGGAAATCAATAATGTAACTGACAACTGACAAGTTATCTGCATTCAACGGGTCACTCACCCCTTGCAGTGGCACACTAACAATGCAATGCAGCTATGGCAAGTCAGCATGGAAAACACAAATGTTCTGCCTGGTAGACACGAGCAGACCAGCAGTGGCAGGATGACCAGTGTGTAAGGACCTCTACATCATCATCATTCACAAGGTCACCAAGGTACCCATTATAGCAGGAGAGACCAAGGGGAAATTGCCAAGGACCAGAACCCGCTTGCAGACTCTGGCCAGCATCAAACAGTGCAGTCTGGAAACACAGCAACAGCACAACCATGCTGCACCTTCACTTCTGCTCTCTAGAGAACCACCAGCACCACCATGAGCCAGAACGGACAGGTACCTCCATGAGATCAAACACTCTTCCCCCAACAAGTCCTCGACCTTGAGCCCCAGGTCTTCAGATGGGGAGGATGAGGGTAGGCAAAGGATATACAATGTCCTGAGGAGGCAGAGGAGAAGTGAGTTGAAGCATGGTCTGTTGGATTTTGGAGATGAGGTGCCGGAACTTTCCAAGAATGACAAGGCCTCAAAAGTGGTTGTGTTGAGAAAAGTAGCAGAGTATATTGGCAGTCTAAAGGCAGAGCAACAGAAATTGAATGCAGAAAGGGAGAAACTCCAGAAAAAACAGCAACAGTTAGAACATAGAACGTAGAACAGTACAGCACAGTACAGGCCCTTCGGCCCACGATGTTGTGCCGAACCTTTAACCTACTCTAGGATCAAACTACCTACATACCCTTCATACTACTATCATCAATGTACCTATCCAAGAGTCGCTTAAATGTCCCTAATGTATCTGCTTCTACTACCACCGCTGGCAGTGCATTCCACGCACCCATCACTCTCTGTTGAGACACAAATTCTCCGAGCAAGAGTTGTCGAACCACCAAGACGATGTATGGATTCTTGAGCCTCTATATTTGCAAATTTCACAATCTCTATCCATGCGTAAATAATTTTGATATTATCTAATGTTATGTGTTTTTACTTTTAACGTACGAGATCTTTGGAAATAAGGGGATGTTGTATGATTGCCTTTAAGAGTGATATCCCTTTAAGATCTCACTCAGTATGCTAATGTGACAAGTAACAGGACACAGTCATGTGACTCACAGCCAGCGTCACTCTGCAACTGTAACACCCAGAGTAAGGTTCTGTAAATAGCTATCTCTATTCTGTATATAATAGTCCAGCTGTAAATTAACCTGTTTGAGATCTTCAACCAACTGGACTCCACATGTCTCATTTATGTTGCATCAGACAACATAAAAGAACTCATTACACAAGTGTAAGTAGTTTTGGGCATAAATCACCTATGTTTTAAATTCCTCTATCTTTTTTGCCAGTTCGACCAACTGCACTGCCATCTGGGTGCAAATCTAACCCCAGTTTCTGGACTAATCAGGAGCCACTGCAGCAAGATATATCAAAGTGTTTCCAAATCACTAGTCTGGATTTTCTAACGGTGGCAATAACCTACAATAACTGCTTTTGTCACCAGGCAACCACAGATGTGCTGGTGTTCATTTATATATTATAAAGGAACTATAGGGTACACACAAGATTTACTATTATGTATCAGATACTAGATCAGCAAGAAGAAAGTTGGCTTCAATTTTGTTCCATATAAGACAAGCAATTGTCAAGTTAAATCAAAAGTTGATGTACAGGAGAAATATATAATACGAATAAATTTCACATAAATAATTTATAAAGACTCCAGTACAGCTTTTCAATTGAGTTATCTTTGTGTTAAGATGGCAGTCACTTAATTCCATCATTTACACCAAAACATACAAATTATTTTTGATTAGCAGAAAAAAGCAATTGGTCTGAACAAGCCTTTCCCTTTCTCATATATAACTCTCTTATATTGCTTACTTGTTGTCTCACCATATCCCTCAATGTCTTCTCTATTTCTTGAACCTATTTATACAGTCTTCTTTAATGTCTGCTAGTCACCTTTTGGATGAAAAGAAATCTGTCCATTTTCCATTCTTAATACGAACCTTTAACTTCTGCTCCTGATAAAGCTGCCATTTTCCAAATCCAACATCATGGCTTTGTTAACTTCTGTAAAAGGTTTTAAACATTTAGAAAGATGGTTAAAGTCCATTTTCTGCATCTAAAGCCTGTCACTGGATCACATCATTAAGAATTGCTGATCCTGACTTGATTTTCACTCTGTGGACCTTCTGACCTTCAAAAATAGATCATGACACATCCCATCAATATTTTAAAAAGTCACTCAAATTGACAACAAGTAAATGCAAAGTTCATCTGATTTGGACTCAGAGCCCGTTGCTACATTAGTGCTGTAGCATTAGCAAACTGTCATTGTCATCCTTCACTATAGGTTCTGTGATGCTCATCAATGCTCAAAATGCAATTTTTGATATAAGTATTACCTCCACTTGCCTCAGAAATTCAGAGCCAAATCTAAACCTACGACACTTGTTGGCATCAATAAAATTTCCCAATTATCTTCTGCTGTTACTAAATCCACCAGCCAATCCTACTTTATTTTAGGTATTGACCAGCATCAAGAAGATTTCAATATTTTCAAACGCTGCTTGAAATTGGCACCAATCTCTACACCCTCTACATTGACGGGGCCAGCAAGTGGGAATGCTTGAACTCTTGTTCCTACCTCCCAAGTTAGGGATCTCCAGATGTTGGAGCTCTTCAGCACTGATCAGCTAGTAGACATAAACCTGTGACAATTCAACAGGGCTGGCAGGGGTTCCTTAGATTCAATATCAGTGGATTACCATTACAAAAGTATGTTGTTCTATTTCACCTGACTTCACTATGGCAATCTCACCAAAAAGTTATCAATGGTACAAAATTAAAATACTGCAGATGCTGGAAATCAGAAATAAAACAGGAAATGAGGGAAATACTCAACTGCTCAGACAGCATCTGTGGAGGGAGAAACAGAGTTAATGTTTCAGGTCAATGACCTTTTAACTGAACAGGATAAAGTGAGAGATGTAACATGTTTTAAGCAAGTGCAGAGGCAGGGCAGGAGAGAACAAAAGGGAAGGTCTGTGATAGAGTGGAAGTAGGAGAGATGAAATGACAAAAGGAACAATGGTGTAAGGCAAAAGGGGATGATAGAAGGATGTGTAGAGAAGCAAATGATGAGTGGAATCTTATCGCCTTAATTTTTAAATGATGGATGGAATGGATGAATGGTTTCTGAAGTCCACTAGCCTGCATGATTTTACCAGAGGCAGCCAATAAACTGGCTGCCTCCGGGAGCCCCACCCAAAGAAGGACAGCAGATGGGCTGTGCAGTTGGGAGGGCCAATTGGAGAATTCGAGGTTATAGGTGACTGGCAGTTCCACTGGGAGAAGTGGGCACTGCCGCTGTAGATGGGAAATTGTGAGGGCGCCTCAAGATAGAGGCACCCTCTGAAGACTTTAAAAATCACATAACTAATTGTTGCCATAGCTACCAGGCCATCAGTGTGGAGGGGGAACCCCTCCGCAGGACGGCCTGCTGCTGCTGTGGTCCTCGAACACCTGCAGCTCTGGGTGGGGGGAAGGGAATTAAAAGAGGCCTCACTGGCCCCCCAGCATGCTGCCAGGAGGCCACCTCCAATCACCTGCTGGGCTTCAGCCTCAGCAGGGAGCTCATCCGCTCCTGTTAAAATCCCAGTGGCATCACCAATTTGCCCCTAAGTGGGAACTTAATTGCTCCTAATGAGCTACCCACCACTGCAAGATCACTTGGAGGTGGGAACACGTTGGGGAGCCGCTCCGACGTGAGATTTTCTACCACCCCCCACCCCGCCCACCAAAGCCATATCTGCACAACTGACAAAATCCCACCCAATATGTCTAGAGGAGGTCTTAATGGCAATAGCAGAATCGTTACCAATAGCTGCCATCTGAAAAAAATAGTGGAAGAAGTTATGATCTGAAATTGTTGAACTCAATGTTGCATCCAGAAAGCTGGAAAGTACGTAATCAAAGATGAGATGCAGTTCCTCGAGCTTATGTTGACATTCACGAAACAGTACAGGAGACGGAGAACACAGAGGCCAGAGTAGGAGTGGGGCAGAGAATTAAACTGACAGACAACTGGAAGCTCAGGGTTATGCCTGCAAACTGAATGGATGTGTTCTGCAAAGCGGCCACCCAATCTGCATTTGCTGTTTACTGTGTGGAGGAAACCGCATTGTGAGCAGTGAATACACTACACTAAACTGAAAGAAGTACAAGCAAATCGCTGCTTCACCTGGAAGGAGTGTTTGGGGCCCTGGACAATGGGAAGGGAGGTGTTTGACAGTTTTGCAGGTGTTGCATCTCCTGAACTTATGTGGGAAGATGTTGTGGGAAGGAAAGAGAGTAATGGGGGGGTTGGGGTGACTGAAGAGTGGACCAGGGTGTTGTTGCGGTCCATTCAGAATGTTGAAAGAGGAGAGAAGGAGTGGCATCATGCTGGAGATTGAGGAAATGGCAAAGATGATCCATTGAATGTGCAGGCTGATGAGGTGGAAGTGAGGATAATGGGAATTGAATGTGGTTCTATGACAAAAGGGAAGGGGTGAGAACAGAAGTGCAGGAAATAGAATGAGCACTGTCGCGGGCCGGTCAACCACACAATATATAAATAATAATAGTGCATCTCAGGATCCAGCACCTCCACATGTGCTCCTATTGGGATTCTGGACAGTCAGAACCCAATGAAGACTCTCTACTGCAGAAGCTGTCTAATGGATCCTTAATATAATACAGCGATTGAGCGTTTTGATTGACCAAGGAATATTCCAACTCACTCCCTCTCTGGATCTAATATTTTGGAGCACTATTTCACAATTTCCTTCATCAAGTATTTATTCAGGTGGAATGGTTCAACCATTGATTAACCATTAACAGTAACTTCAAAAGGTACTCCTCTCTTTTTTAATAAGACTCATCTGAGCAGCAGCTCATGACTCATCCTGGTATACTCAGGAGAACAATACTCTCCTTGGGATTCTTCTCACCATTCCTTTTCCTCAGCTTTCAATTACTACAGACACTTTCCTAATGGAATAAGGAACTCATCTCCAAGAAACTGAATGTATGCCAAGTGTACTTCATCTCAGTCCAAACAGCACAAAACCATGTCAAAATGAAGACATGTAAAAATGGAATGAAGACCGTCGACAGCCCTGTCAACCATTAGATAAGCACTAGTTTGAAGAATGTCAGTATATATTTGGACTGGAAGCACCCTAGAAGTCTGCTGGATGAATGGATTTGTTCCTGAACACTCTTACTCAGCACAATCTATCTCATTTATTGACATAGAATCATAGAATTACAGGAAGTTTAAGGCACAGAAAGAGACCATTTGGCCCATTGTGTCTGTGCCGGCTGAAAAACAATCCGCCTATTCTAATCCCACCTTTCAGTATTTGGTCTGTAGCCCTGCAGTTTATGGCATTTGAGATGTATATCCAGACTCCTTTTGAATAAGTTGAGGGTCTCTGCCTCAACTACCCCTTCAGGCAGTGAGTTCCAGATCATCACCACCCTCTGGGTGAAAAAGTTTTTCCGCATTGCCCCTCTAATTTTTCTACCAATCACTTTAAATCTATGCCTCCTCGTCACTGACCTGTCTGCTAAGGTGAATAGACCCTTCACCTCCACTCTATCCGGGCCCCGCAAAATTTTGTACATTTCAATCAGATCTCCCCTCGGCCTTCTCTGTTCCAAGGAGAACAACTCCAGCCTATCCAATCTTTCCTCAGAGCTGCATTTTTCCTGTCCTGGCAACATCCTCGTAAATCCTCTGTACCCTCTCTTGTGCAATTACACCCTTTCTGTAATGAGGTGACCAGAACTGGACACAGTACACAAGTTATGGCCTAACCAATGATTTATATAGTTTCAGCATAACCTCCCTGCTCTTGTATTCTATACCCCGGTTAATAAAGGAAAGGATTCCATATGCCTTCTTAACTACCTTATTGACTTGTCCTGCTACCTTCAGGGATCTATGGACATTCACTCCAATGTCCCTTACTTCCTCTACACATCTCAATATTTTCCCATTAATCACGTATTCCTATGCCTTGTTTGACCTCCCCAAATCATCACCTCACACTTCTCTGGGTTGAATCCCATTTGCCACTTTTCTGCTCATCTGACCAGACCATCAATAGCTTCCTGCAGCCTACAGCTATCTACCACACGGCCAATCTTTGTGTCATCTGCAAACTTCATGCCCCTAACATTTATGTCCAAATTGTTAATATACACCACAAAAAGCAGGGGACCCAGTACTGAACTCTGCGGTACGCCACTGGAAACAGCCTTCCAGTCGCTAAAACAGCCGTCAACAGTTACCCTTTGTTTCCCGCCACTGAGCCAATTTTGTATCCACCTTGCTGCATTTCCCTGGATCCCATGGGATTTTATTTTTTTAACCAGTCTGCCATATGGGACCTTGCCAAAAGCCTTGCTAAAATCCATGTAGACCATATCAACTGCACTACCCTCATCTATCTTCCTTGTTACTTCTTCAAAAAGTTGGATCAAGGGCGGCACAGTGGTGCAGTAGTTAGTACTGCAGCCTCACAGCTCCAGTGACCCAGGTTCAGTTCTGGGTACTGCCTGTGCGGAGTCTACAAGTTCTCCCTGTGTCTGTGTGGGTTTTCGCTGGGTGCTCTGTTTTCCTCCCACAGCCAAAGAATTGCAGGTTGATAGGTAAATTGGCCATTGTAAATTGCCCCTAGTGTAGGTAGGTGGTAGGAGAATATGGGGTTAATGTAGGATTAGTATAAATGGGTGGTTGTTGGTCAGCACAAACTCGGTGGGCCGAAGGGCCTGTTTCAGTGCTGTATCTCTAAATAAATAAGTCGTCAGACACGATCTTCCCTTAACAAATCCATGCTGACGATCCTTGATTAACCTGTGCCTTTCTAAGTGAGAACTTATCCTGTCTCTCAGAATAAATTCCAATAATTTGCCCACTAATGAGGTTAGATTGACTGGCCTGTGATTAATTCCATCTATCCCTCGCTCCTTTTTAAACAGCGGTACAATGTTAGCAGTTCTCCAATCCTCCAGCACCACACCTGTATCCAGTGAGGACTGGAAAATGATGGTCAGACCCTCTGCTATTTTCTCTCATGCTTCTTTTAACAGCTGAGGATACATTTCATCCGGCCCTGGTGATTTATCAAGTTTCAAGGATGCTAATCCCATTAATACTTCTTCTCTCCCCATGTTTATTACATTCAATACTTCACACTCTTCCTCCTTAACAACAATATCTGCATCATCCCCCTCTTTTGTGAAGACAGACACAAAGTATTCATTAAGAACCATGCCAATATCTTGCGCTCCTAAACATAGGTTACCTTTTTGGTCTTTTATGGGCCCTACTCTCTCCTTAGTTATCCGCTTACTCTTAAAGTATTGAAAAAACATATTTGGGTTCACCTTGATTTTGCTTGCTAATAGTCTTTCATACCCTCGCTTTGCTTTCCTAATTTCCTTTTTGATCTCACTCCTCCACTTTCTATACGCCTCTCGGCTTTCTGTAGTACTGAGTTCTCGGAGTCGGACATAAGCTTTCCTTTAGTGCCTTATCTTACCCTGTAAGCTCCTTGACATCCATGGGGCTCTAGATTTGGCCACCTCACCCTTTTTCTTTGTGGGAACATGTTTACTCTGAACCCCTTGAATCTCCCCTTTGAATGCCTCCCACTTCTCTGACACTGATTTATCATCAAGTGGATGTTTCCAGTCTACTTTCGCTAAATCACTCCTCGGTTTATTAAAATTGGCCTTGCCCCAATTGAGAACTCTATCTTCTGTTCTATCTCTGTCCTTTTCCATAATTATGTTAAAACTGACTGAATTATGATCACTACCACCAAAATGCTCTCCCACTGACATGTGGATCAACAAACAATTATTTTAATATTTGGCAAGTAGAGGCAATGTAAACAGTAGATTCATGAAACCATTTTATGATCCAATCCCATGAGTGGAAAGTCTCCTCGGATATTGTTCAGCTGATAGTCAAGGCTTGGGGATTTCTGGAGATGAGACTTATTTGCTTCTTCAGAAAAAAACTAGGTCCCTCTTGTGTTTCATAAGAAAAAAAATCAGATGATCGACTGACTACCTGTCCTTCTCATGAATGCTGAAGTACCTGTGCATAATTCACCCCTCTTCTTTAATTCCACCGGTAATTGAGAAGGCTCAAATAGTGAGACCCACCCTGATTCCAGTAACCTGCTATTGGATATGCAAGACATGGTTTTCTGACAATTCCTTTCCTTGCTCAGGATTCACCCCAACAAGAGAGATCACGTCTGCCAATTTAAGAACCAATTTTCTTTTTAGCCAAAATCCAGCATTATCCACTCGATGACTTGGGTATTGAGAGGCAGCACTCAACCCAAAAGGGCCTTGTGTCTATATTACACTAAACAAATCCCTTGGAACTTCACTTGCAAGGTGTATAATGCAGAATGGGAAAGGTATGTTTTATGCTGTTGCACTCAATCTGTTTATCCTATTTGTATGATGTTATCTATGTCCTCAGAGTTTGAAGTAGGCTGGAAACCTGCCCCTAATAAAATTCATAGCACCACCATTTCAGCTGTTCATAGCAGATACTGGTATTCCAGTATCTGTAGGATATTTGGAAATTATATCCATCTGGACCTCAGTTTGATCTGCATCAGGATCTTAATTTAGCTTTTCAAAACTTAAGGCAGTCTCCCATTAAATCACTAGTTTAATGCTATCTCAGTTTTTGTTACTAGAAAACTGAATTGATGGAAGTATTAGTTTGAGCTGACAGAATTAGTATATTCAGGCTGTTTATTTTTACCCTACTCAGAAAGTTCTCAGAAGTTCTAATTTCTCTTGAAAATTGTCTCTTACTTTCATTTGGGATTGAAATTTTGATTCAATCACTTCATGCCCCTCACAAAGATCCAACCAGTAACAATGGTTTAATTGCCTCAAGACCAGTCAGCCCTGAAGTTTTACGTTAATTGCCCCAAAAAATTCAGCATCAATTGTTCTATGTCCCCAAGAGGCTTAGAAAATCAGTAACTCATCAGCACAAAGCTAATTGGATAGCTGAAATCACATACTTCTATTATAATTCCAGCAGACAGACCGGGGGGTATAACTAAAAGCCTCTCCGTAACTATATCATGGGCTCTCTTAACCAACTGTCCAGTGTCCACAAAGCCATCATGTGGAATAATGCCAAGTTCATGAAGCACCCCAATTAATTTCTAAGCTTTGCAAGACCTCCCCTCTTTAAGAATTGCCCTCTTAGCTACTGTTCAAACAACATTAGACACTCCACTTTCCTCGTACATGGGTACAGCCCCCATCTCTTATAATGGGTGTGTGTTAGTGCAAACGTGATTTGCTTGCGATACGTGATGGCTAGCATAATAGGGTCACTCTCTTTTACTGTATTTCTCTCTCTCCTACTCATCCTCAATGCAGCCTAACAACTTGGTTCTCTGTTTTTATAGCTGAACCAACCATGAGACTGAGTTTCTGGTGATTTATTCATTTTTTCCACCATTACAAGGGAGACAAAAAGAAAAGGCATTGCGTTTTCTATTGCTGATAGTCTAACAAATAACAATTACACAGATATTGCACAGATATTCTGGTACAGCATGAGATTATTTGGTCCATTATGTCTTTGGCAGTGCTCATTCTACATCAGAGTTATCCTCTCCATTCCTATTTACTGTATGCGTATAACACAGGTGAATGGTTTAGACCAGGATTGCTCCCAGTTCTATAAACCCATTTGACTTCATCATATTCAGTCTTTAATTGAAATAAAGTTCTATAATGATCAGTGTGGAAAAGAGGAGTTAATAATTCATTAAATTAACAGAGACCTGTAATAATTCCTACTAGAAATAAATGGACCGGTTCAGATACAATAACTGGCAATTTTAAAATTGCAAATGGATAATGGTTATGCTTTTTGGATGATGTAAGCGACTGCCTGTTTTAAATGTGGACGCTTTAAGTGGTGGGGGCTGTACTTCATTGGTATGGTCCTATGATGTGTGGAGAATGCTGAATGATGAAGAAAGATGGATTATCCACCTTAGTAGTCTTCTAGTCCCGCTGCTGGGAGTGGCAGCTGGCAAAGAAAATTGCAGCCAGCACGCATGGGTCGCACACCGCCACACTGCCGTGATCTTGCATCTGGTGGATCATTAACAGTTGCACGGCGGCTGCCCCACCCACCCCACCCACCCAATCATATGGCGGGGGCGGCATTGGCGGCATCTTTAAAAGGCTGCCAGCGTTGCATTCAATCTCTCCCTGCATTGCAGTGACAATTCTGTCAGCAACATTGTAGGAGTAGGGAAGACATCGCAAACTCAGCAAGTGGCTGCACTGATCAATGTTTGTATGATGGCTGAGGTCCGAACAAGGGTGGCCCCTCAGGTTCAGTGATGCCTCCCTGCTGATTCACCTCCAGGCTGCAAGAGAAAGGCAGGAGGTCCTTTTCCCCAGCGATGGCAAGAAGAGGTCCTTTTTTTTTATTCATTCATGGGATGTGGGCATCACTGGCCAGGCCAGCATTTATTGCCCATCCCTAATTGCCCTTGAGAAGGTGGTGGTGAGCTGCCTTCTAGAACCGCTGCAGTTCATTTGGGGTAGGTATACCCACAGTGCTGTTAGGAAGGGAGTTCCAGGATTTTTACCCAGCGACAGTGAAGGAACGGCGATATAGTTCCAAGTCGGGTTGGTGTGTGACTTGGAGGGGAACTTGCAGGTGGTGATGTTCCCATGCATCTGCTGCTCTTGTCCTTCGAGGTGGTAGAGGTCGCGTGTTTGTAAGGTGCTGTCGAAGGAACCTTGGTGCATTGCTGCAGTACATCTTGTAGATGGTACACACTGCTGCCACTGTGCGTCGGCGGTGGAGGGAGTGAATGTTTGTAGATGGGGTGCCAATCAAGCGGGCTGCTTTGTCCTGGATGGTGTCGAGCTTCTTGAGTGTTGTTGGAGCTGCACCCATCCAGGCAAGTGGAGAGTATTCCATCACACTCCTGACATGTGCCTTGTAGATGGTGGATATGCTTTGGGGAGTCAGGAGGTGAGTTACTCACCTCAGGATTCCTAGCCTCTGACCTGCTCTTGTAGCCACAGTATTTATATGGCTACTCCAGTTTAGTTTCTGGTCAATGGTAGCCCCTAGGATGTTGATAGTGGGGGATTCAGCGATCATATGCCATTGTCTGTCAAGTGGAGATGGTTAGATTCTCTCCTGTTGGAGATGGTTATTGCCTGGCACTTGTGTGGCGCGAATGTTACTTGCCACTTATCAGCCCAAGCCTGGATATTGTCCAGGTCTTGCTGCATTTCTACACGGACTGCTTCAGTATCTGAGGAGTCACGAATGGTGCTGAACATTGTGCAATCATCAGCGAACATCACCACTTCTGACCTTATGATTGAAGGAAGGTCATTGATGAAGCAGCTGAAGATGGTTGGGCCTAGGACACTACCTTGAGGAATTCCTGCAGTGATGTCCTGGAGCTTAGATGATTGACCTCCAACAACCACAACCATCTTCCTTTGAGCTAGATATGATTCCAGCCAGCGGAGAGTTTTCCCCTCTGATTCCCATTGACCTCAGTTTTGCTAGGGCTCCTTGATGCCATTCTCGGTCAAATGCTGCCGTGATGTCAAGGGCAGTCACTGTCACCTTACCTCTTGAGTTCAGCTCTTTTGTCCCTGTTTGAACCAAGGCTGTAATGAGGTCAGGAGCTGAGTGGCCCTGGCGGAACCCAAACTGAGCGTCACTGAGCAGGTTATTGCTAAGCAAATGCTGCTTGATGGCACTGTTGATGACACCTTCCATCACTTTATTGATGATTGAGAGTAGGCTGATGGGGCAGTAATTGGCCGGGTTGGACGTGTCCTGCTTTTTGGGTACAGGACATACCTGGGCAATTTTCCACATTGCCGGGCCGATGCCAGTGTTGTAGCTGTACTGGAACAGCTTGGCTAGGGGCGCGGCAAGTTCTGGAGCACAGGTCTTCAGTACTATTGCCGGAATATTGTCAGGGCCCATAGCCTTTGCAGTATCCAGTGCCTTCAGTCATTTCTTGACGTCACTTGGAGTGAATTGAATTGGCTGAAGTCTAGCGTCTGTGATGCTGGGGACTTCAGGAGGAGGCCGAGATGGGTAATCAACTCGACACTTCTGGCTGATGTGCTGGGCTCCCCCATCATTGAGGATGGGGATATTTGTGGAGCCACCTCCTCTAGTTAGTTATTTAATTGTCCACCACCATTCACGGCTGGATGTGGCAGGACTGCACAGCTTAGATCGGATCCGTTGGTTATGGGATCGCTTAGCTCTGTCTATCGCATGCTGCTTACGCAGTTTCGCATGCAAGTAGTCCTGTGTTGTAGCTTCACCAGGTTAACACCTCATTTTGAGGTATGCCTGGTGCTGCTCCTGGCATGCCCTCCTGCACTCTTCATTGAACCAGGGTTGGTCTCCTGGCTTGATGGTAATGGTAGAGTGGGGGATATGCCGGGCCATGAGTTTACAGATTGTGGTTGAGTACAATTCTGCTGCTGCTGATGGCGCACAGCGGCTCATGGATGCCCAGTTTTGCATTGCTAGATCTGTTCGAAATCTATCCCATTTAGCACGGTGATATTGCCACACAACACGATGGACGGTATCCTCAATGTGAAGGCGGGACTTCGTCTCCACAAGGACTGTGCGGTGGTCACTCCTACCAATACAGTCATGGACAGAAGCATCTGCGGCAAGCAGATTGGTGAGGACGAGGTCAAGTATGTTTTTCCCTCGTGTTGGTTCCCCCACCACCTGCCGCAGACCCAGTCTAGCAGCTATGTCCTTTAGGACTCGGCCAGCTCAGTCAGTCGTGGTGCTACCAAGCCACTCTTGGTGATGGACATTGAAGTCCCCCACCCAGAGTACATTTCGTGCCCTTGCCACCCTCAGTGCTTCCTCCAGGTGGTGTTCAACATGGAGGAGTACTGAGTCACAAGCTGAGGGAGGGCGGTAGGTGGTAATCAGTAGGAGGTTACCTAACCCATGTTTGACCTGATGCCATGAGACTTCATGGGGTCCGGAGTCAATGTTGAGGACTCCCAGGGTAACTCCCTCCCTACTGTATACCACTGTGCTACCACCTCTGGTGGGTCTGTCCTGCCGGTGGGACAGGACATACCCAGGGATGGTGATGGCAGTGTCTGGGACAGCAAGCTTGGACAGAGGTTGCAGAGGAGGTCAACAACCGTGGGGTCATCAGACGAGACTGGGTGCAGTGTCGTAAGAGGGTCAAGGACTCCTTTGTTCAGCAAAGCTAAGTGGCACATTTCCACATTGATCAGTGTGAACTGGTTGCCTCCACACAGTATGCCACATGGGTGCCACGGCCATTTCAGAGACAGAGAGGTCAGGGAGGATTGATGGCACATGTGTGGCAGAATATGTGAAGCAAGTCTCCCTCATTAGTACCTCAGAGCAAGTCAGACCCTGACAGGGTGAGTCTGTATGCCAGACAAAGCACCCCCAGGTGTACAGGGCACGCTGGAGCTGCAGGGAGAGGTAAGGCAACATCTGGAAAAGATGCCAGCAGCCATGCGCAGCCTTAAGCAGATGGTGGGGGAGTCCAACCAGGCCATGAGTGCTGCCATGTCAGAGGCATGTGTGTGCATGGCTTCATCCACGAAGAGGTTGGCGGCCCTCATGGAAAGTGTTACGAGATTGCATCTGGTTTTTTTTTGTAAAAATTATGTTTTAAGAAGTTATATTTGAAGTACGGACATTGAGTCATCTGAAGATTAATGAACTTTGTTTTAAAAAAAGGTCAACAGAAGGTTTAGCTAGTAAACAAGTCTCACTGGAAGGCATCTGTTTTCAAGTGAAAAAACAGCAGGGGTTGTTTTGGGTTGCAGAGGAATGGCAAGCCAAGATTTATGGTTGTTGCTGAACAGTTTAGTTTCATTTTGAACTGTTAAAAAGCCAGTTGGTGTTTGGCCTGGATAAAGAAAGAAGGAGTTGCTGTGTACCTGCCAGGAGAAGACAGCTGATATCTAACCGTCCATGAAGAATGCTTGCATCGTTAAAGAAATCCTGCATCAAGTTTTGTTATTCCCTCCTGTACTTGAAGAAACCCTTTTCTGCTACATTACTGCTGTGAGACCTAAGGAAATCCTTGTTGCTGCTTCATGCTGTAAAGCCTGACTGGAGCTTTCCTGTGGTGCATCTCTTGAAAGGCTACCCAGACTGATCTTCCACATCACCTGGAAGGGACTGTTCTGGGAAGATCCTAGTGATAGCCACCTATTCGCATTTGGGACACCTAACCAACGACGGACATCTTCCATATCTTCTTTTCAGCATAAGTGTTTTTTTTCATTCCTTCTATTTCTTTGAAACAGCTGTAAACAAAAATCCTTCTCCCCCCCCAACCCCCCACCGACCCCGGTTAACTGGTTGTGTATATATGTGTGTGCATGAGGGCTAGGAAAATTAAGAACAAAGAACAAAGAACAGTACAGCACAGGAACAGGCCATTCGGCCCTCCAAGCCTGCGCCGATCTTGATGCCTGCCGAAACTAACACCTTCTGCACTTCCGGGGCCAATATCCCTCTATTCCCTTCCTATTCATATATTTGTCAAGATGTCGTTAATATTACAATTCGCGTGTATGTTTACTTCATTGTTGGTTAAGACTTTGTTTATAATAAACGGATAGTTTTGTTGTTATTAAAGAAACCTGGTTGGTGTGCTTTATTCTGGGGTGAAAGTAGAGTATATGATTGATTGTTTCGGTAAGTGGGAAAATTTAAATATATGTTTTGAGCTGTGGAGAAGTGGGACTGAATTACCAGTGTACTCTTCCCGCCTTGGGGGTTCCTGTCGGGATTTAAACCCAACGTTGATGACGTTCAATTGTAAGTTGGGTAATAATAATTGAAAAATGAAAATAAAAGAACCAGATTTCTTGTGTAATATAGTAGAGTCTATACTACGGGAATGTCTGTAGCAGTTGCTGAAACTTTACTGGTGAACGAGGATGTATCCCTCAGAGACTTGAATTTAACTAAGGTTAGGCTTTTCGCAGTGTCAGTACATTTGGGGTTAGAATTAAAATCAGGAGCTGAACTGGAATCAATAGGGCAACATTAGTAGATTATTTAGCATTAGAGCGCATTAATATTCTTAGAAGAAACACAAAACACTGTAGTTGTGGGGGACCATGGAATGATGGGATGCTTGACCAATATTCTGAGATTTAAACAACTCAGTACCTAATTGCCTCCACATCTGTGTAAACATGCTGTCCTTGCTTCACTAATCAAAGAGATAAGGGTAAGACTGGAGACAGGACAGGATGCAATTAAACATTGGCACTGGCAGCTTCAAGGTTAAGGGAAGAGAAGGCAGGAGGATGTTTTGGGACAATACAACCAAGTTTATTGATCAAGCTGTAGACCTGGAATGTGTCGGGGTAATGTGAACAAATGAGTAATGTTTATTGTATTCTATAAATGTAAACGGCAAACTCTGTTTCACCGAGAAGCTCTTTGGGTGAACCAGAAGCTTCTCCCTTGCATATGCTTGAAATAAAACCTTTAATCTCGTGGACTCGAGAGTGGTTTGATTTTCTCCACAACATCGCTAAAAAAGCAGAGATAATTGAAGTAATAGCCCAACATTTTAAATTGGAAGAAGAACAAAGTAAATCAGAGGGTAGTGCAAATGAATTAGCTAAAATGCAGTTACATATGAAGCAAATGGAAAAAGAAAAAAAAAAGTAAGAAAACTTGAGCAGGAACAGGAAATAGAAAAACTTAAATTTGAATTTGAAAAAGAAGTGGCAATGAAAAAAACTTGAGTTTGAGGAAAGGGAAAGAGCAAGAGCAAGAGAAAGAGAGGGAAAGGAATCCAAATTTAAAAAGATGGAACTAAGACAAAAGAGTGGTTTTGACACCAGTGAAGATTCTGGTGAGGAAGAATCCGAGTACAGCCCAGGACCTAGTCGGTTTAAATTTATACAAGCTCTCCCTAAGTTTGAGGAAAGGGATGTAGAGGCATTCTTCATTTCTTTTGAAAAGATAGCCAAACAAATGAAATGGCCAACGGAAAACTGGACACTGCTTATGCAAAGCAGGTTGATGGACAGAGCTCATGAAGTTTATGTCATGCTTTCTGAGGAGGCTTCAGCAGATGATGGCAAAACGGCTATTCTCGCTGTGTATCAGTTAGTCCCTGAAGCTTACCGACAGAAATTTCGGAACCTCCGGAGATTGGCTGGGCAGACTTATATAGAATTGACAGGGTAAAGCAAATTAATTTTGATCATTGGATACAGGTACTAAAGATGGAAGCCACATATGAGCATCTTAGAGGACTAATTCTCCTGGAAGAATTAAAAAATTCACTCCTTGCATTGGTAAGGACTCATAGAGAACCAGAAGGTTTCAAGGGCCAGACAGGCAGCAGAAATTGTTGATGATTTTGAGCTTGTGTATAAGCCCAAACCCTTTGTCTGTCACCTCCCCAAACACAAGAAGGATAGAAGGTTGGAGGGTGAAAGAAAGGCAAGTAGCCAGGGACAAGAAGGGAGAGCTGGGAACGCCGCAGGATCCCCTCTTCAGGCCAGAAAGGAAGGTGCTGAATGTGGAAGTGAGATCCGCAAGTCTAAGTGTTACCATTGTCACAAGGTGGGACATCTTCGTGCAGAATGCTGTAAGTTGCAAGGTAAGCCCATGGGACCTACTGGGGTACACAAAGCCAGTGCAGAGAAAGGGGCTCTTACTGAGAGTAGAGCTGATCAGGTTATACCTTAGAGGGCATCTGCAAAGCCAAATACAAAACCAATCTGAGTGTAGGGGGTTGAGAATAAGATACCTGAAATTTATAGGGAATTCTTGTCGTAAGGAAAGGTAACTCCTTATCCCTCAAGTGAGGCAGGCAAACCTATATTTATACTTAGGGATACAAGAGCCACCCAACTCTTTTGCTTGGGAAAAGCATAACATTTCCACCAGAATGCTAAAGTTTTCGTGAATTATATTGGCGGGGAGTACATACCCGTACTTTTGTTTCGGGTGCACCTCGAGTGTTACCGAGTGTCTGGAGCGGTAACTGTAGGAGTTGTCCATTGTTTGCTGGTAGACGGAGGTGATCTACTCTTGGGGAATTATTTGGCTAAAGAAAAAGTAGTAGCTTCTCCTGTAGTCACACACAAACCAAGTGAAGTTAAAGAGACAGAACAGTTACAGGAATTTTTTCTTCATGTGTAGCAACCTGTGCAATGGCTAAACAAATTCCATTGTCGAAGGTAAAATTGGTACCACAGACAGATATCTGAATATCTGAAGCTTTCTTTGGGGGATTTGGATAATCCAACGGAAATGTTTAATAAATGCTCTCTGATCACCGCTCAGCAAGCTGATCCAGAATTAAATAAAATGGCACAATCAGCTCTAACAGAAGCTGAGACAAAAGGAGTTCCAAAAGGCTATTATATTAAAGATGGGGTTCTAATGAGGAAGTGGAGACCACTTCACAGACCTGCAGTCGAAGAATGGATGGTTGTTCAACAGATAATGGTGTCGCCTAAGTATCGCCGGGAATTAATAAGGTTAGCGCATGAAATTCCTATAGTAGGACATATGGAGCTTTTCTGTGGTGCATCCCTTGAAAGCTTACCCAGACTGATCTTCAACATCGCCTGGAAGGGACTGTTCTGGGAAGATGCTAGTGACAGCCGCCTATTCACATTTGCATCACTTAACCAACGATGGACAACTTTCCATACCTTCTTTTCAGCATAATTTTTTTTTATTCCTTCTATTTCTTTGTAACAGCTGTAAACAAAAATCCTTTTTTTTTGCCCTGCTGGTTAACTGGTTTAGTGTGTGTGTGTGCGTAAGGGCTAGGATAAATAAGGGGCTTTAATATTTCAATTCGCACGTATTCTTACTTCATTATTGGTTAAGACTTGGTTTATAATAAACAAATAGTTTTATTGTTTATTAAAGAAACCTGGTTGGTGTGCTTTATTCTGGGGTAAAAGTAGAGTAGATGATTCATTGTTTCGCTAAGTGGGAAAATTTAAATATATGTTGTGACCTGTGGAGAAGTGGGACTGAATTACCAGTGTACTCCTCCCGCCTTGGTCATAACAAGAACCACATTCCACTGATGCTCAATCACCTGCAAACTGTTGCCTCGGGCATGACTGCAATTCAGCAGTGGCTGGGTGAGAGAAGGAGCAGGAGCATGGAGAATGTTGCCACTCCTGGTCGTTCTCCAGAGAGCATACAGGCTCCAAACAGCTTTGAGAGGGAGGGGGCGAGGCTGAGCTCCACATCTGGGGTCTCTCCTTAGGGCGATCTGAGTGTGGAAACCAGCTCCTCAGCCCCTCTGCTGGTGAGTCCAGCTCCAGCAGCCGTGAAGCATGAGGACAGCCCTGCACTGGTGCAGGAGGCCCTCAGGCAGCCAGGGCCCTCCAGGTCTTAGGCACGCAGAAAACAACCGCCAAAGTCATCCCATGCAAAGGGGTGTCCTGATCAGCAGCCTGCATCCAGTCAAGCTGCCAGCGCATAAGTCACACCACGAAGTAGCACCCGCAAAAGTTTTAAAAAGACACCTTGACACATATGGGTATTCATGGGTGAAACGCATATGTCATGTGCACTTTAATTAAATGTGTTGTCCTGCTAATCATCAGCTTTTATTGTCCGAATAATGCATGCCACCATGGGTTGATTATGTGTCTTTCCATTACATCTTCAGCCTG